>NC_041738.1:62304231-62604681 GCF_004115215.2 Ornithorhynchus anatinus
GAGTCTCTGCTCCAAGATTTACCCCATTTCTGAAAGCTATTCACCTGGATGACTTGTCTTTTTTTAATAATATTTGTTAAACACTTAATTTGTGCCAAGCACAGCACTAAGGACCAATGTACACACAGGCTAATTCTTTCATTCAATTGTATTTATTGAGCGCTTACTATGTGCAGAGCACTGTTCTAAGCACTTGGAATGGACAATTTGGCAACAGATAGAGACAATACCTGCCCAACAATGAGCTCACAGTCTTCAGGATGGGCACAGTCCATGTCCCACTTGGAGCTCACAGTCTTAATCCCCATTTCAGAGATGAGGTAACTGAGGCACAGCGAAGTGAAGTGACTTGCCCAAGGTCACCCGACAGACAAGGGGAGGAACCAGGATTCTAGAACCCAGGTCCTTCTGACTCCCAGGCCCATGTTCCAACCACTAGACCATGCTGCTTCTCTTCAGCTCAGGTCTTCCACTGCTCCGCCACATTGTCATTTTTCCTTCACTGAGTCTTGAAAATATTTCAGTTGCTTACTGAAGCAGAAGAGCTGCTTTAGAGAAGCAGTGTGGTTCAGTGGAAAGAGCCCAGGCTTGGGAGTCAGAGGTCATGGGTTCAAATCCCAACTCTGCCCCTTGTCAGCTGTGTGACTGTGGGCAAGTCATTTCACTTCTCTGTGCCTCAGTTCCCTCATCTGTAAAATGGGGATGAAGACTGTGAGCCTCACGTGGGACAATCTCGTTCCCCTGTATCTACCCCAGCGCTTAGAACAGTGCTCTCTCTTCACGCAGTAAGCGCTTAACAAATACCAACATTATTATTATTATTACTGGTCACCGACTCTCAACTAGCTGTTTTTAGGGGTGTTTGCTTCTGTGGTACCATCCTCATTCTCCTATCTGTGACCCTGTAGCTGAGGACAAATCCAAAGCATCCAGTCTTGGGAAGAAGATTCTGATAATAAGCTGTCTGAGTAGTTTTTCTCCAGTCCTTGACCTCCGCAGGAGGAAATATAACAATTACCTCCAAGATGGGCATTTCAAAATAAATGAGGAAGCATCAACTTAAATTGCCATTTTAAAAACAGCGTGTTCTACTAATGGCATTCTGGGCAGCTATCATATTTATATCCAGTCCATTATGTGACAAAGTTTGGTATTGTTGATACCTATTACAGAATCAGACTTTTCCTATTAAAAGAAAAAACTTTTATCTACACATCCTCCCATTGGTCTTTGTATGGATTTTTGTAATATCTATCAGTCCTGGGCTTAGATGGTTTTGACAAAGGAGACAGGTTAGTAGCTATAAGGGAAAGAAGATTAGGATTTAGCCTGTAAACTCCTGGTGCTTCTCTACTGCAGGTGCTTTCTGAATACTAAAGAACCCTAGAAAGAAGAGCCGGTGAAAATCCGGAAGAACTAATTCTTCAAACTTTTCTAGTTCATTTCACCTGGAAATGCTCGTTGTTTATTTTCTTGGCACTGGTGTGGGGAGATCCAAATTCTCAAATTTGCACTCCTTGGCTTTCTGTTTGCTTGACTGACTGATTGATTGACTGACTGAAAAAAATAACCACCAACTCTCTGGGTGCTGGAATCTGAACAACAGGAGAGATTCAGAACTGCCAGTGGAGAGCTTCCAGCTGTTCTTTCCCATACTTAGATTGTAAGCCCAATTGGGACAAGGACTGTGTCCAATCTGTTTACTTGCAATGACTCTAGTCCTCAGTACAATGCTGGGCACATAGTAAACACTTAACAGATAGCACAGTTATTACTATTATAACTAGAGATTGCATGGTCTTGGCGGAACGAAGGACATTATGACAGATTGACGGACCTATTCTCATTCGCTACACCAGGAGATGTTAAAGATGTGATGATTTAAATGTGCAGATGGCATGGGCTGTTTAATTATCAGCCAATGGATGGCATTCTCACATTTCCCTTCTCTCCCCTGCTGCTCACCTCATCAGACTGCTACAACCAGTCAAAAGCAGAAGAGACAATAGCAGGGTGAAGCCTTGGCCTTTCCTGAAGCCTTATCACATACTAATCATTTTATACTAAAGAAACAAAGTAGGTGGGATGTTGTGTACGATTCTGAAGGCTGGCTTGGTAGAAAACACTTCTTTCCTGGCTGTGTTTCCTAGTTACTACGCCTCCGAATCTGGTTGCTAAGCAACTGGGAAACTGCAGGTTCTTGTACTGGTCATGCTGGTTTTGGCAATGAGCCATAAAAGGAAATCCCCAGTGAGAAGGGATCCCATACCACTGCCTGGTTGCCATGGTGACCATACGTAAATGATGGCTCTCCAGCTTGGGATATGTTTAAGCAAGAATATGATTCCTTGTTCAGTGTTTCAGCGTTAAGGAAAGAGGCCTGATGTTTTCTTCCCCTTTACCTTCCAGGTGCGTGTCTCTCAGTTCCTCCTCCCCAGAAAGCTCAGTGTTCAAGTGCCTGGGATCGTCCTCCCCACCAAGGCCTTGTTCTGGGCTCACACTTGTCCATCTTCACAAGAGTTGGATGGGAAGTGGAATTTGGAAAACCTGTTGTGAGGCAAGAGGATGCTAGGGTGGGAAGACTTCTGACAGCCATCCTCCATCTGGGACAGGATCCCTGAGTTCTGTATTTAAACATTCTATGGGGATTTGGCCAAAATGAGTGAGCAGGAAGGAAAATGACAATATCCACCGATCCAAAATGGAATCATCCTGTCGAGGACACCAGTGCACACGATATGTGACGCATTATTACCCATCACAAGTGGAATAGGTGAGATTAAGGAAAGTTTTGTCGAATGGCCCATTTAAAGCTGGATCATTTAACTCTCTACCTGGATCTCTACCCATGCACCCAATCTAGATCTTGAGTACAGTGCCTGGCACACAGTAAACATTTAACAAATACCATTATTATTATGTCACTTAACTTCTGTGCCTCTGTTTCCTCAACTATAAAATGGGGCTCCCTGTTCCCCCCATACTTAGACTGTGAGCCCCAAACAGGACAAGGACTGTGTCTGAACCAATTAATTTGTACCTAGCCAAGCACTTAGAATAGTGTTTGACACAAAATAGCAAACACTATAATCGCGCCCCCCTAAAAAAAACCCAACAACCCAGTATAACCGAGTAGGTAGACACATTCCCTGCCCACATCGAGTTGACTGTCTAGAGGGGAAGACAGACATTAATATAAATAATTACTGATATGTATATGTGTACTATGGGGCTGGGGGGAGGTGAGAAGGGAGCAAATCCAAGTGGAGGGTGACCCAGAAGGGAGAAGGAGAAGAGGAATTGAGGGCTTAGTCAGGAGACAATAAGATCCGGCCTTGTTTCCAACTCAACAAAGGGAATGAGCAATACTGGACCCAGTTCAGCAAGGTTGGCCTGGCATATTTAGGTTGAATAGATGGAGATAAAAGGGCAGGGCAGAGGTGTGAACTTCTTTTGTGGTTGGGTCCCAAGTGGCCCAAAGTTCTGTCTGGAAGCCAGTTGCTGCACAGAGGTGTAGGTAGCTTCATTGGCCTATCTAAATGCTGGGGTCCGCCCCGAGTCCCCGCAGGGTTAGAGGGCAGGAGGGCAAGGGCTTACGGGATAGGAGGGCAGGAGCATGGACCAGAATTTAATTTGTGTTGGGGATTACTAGGACTCAATATTGAGACCTTGAGCAGATAATAATAATAATAATAATAATAATAATTCTGGTATTTGTTAAGCACTTACTGTGTGCCAGGTACTGTATTAAGCACTGGGGAGGTTACAAGCAAATGAGGTTGGACACAGTCCCTGTCCCACCTGGAGCTCACAGTCTTAATCCCCATTTTACAGTTGAAGAAACCGAGACCCAGAGAAGTGAAGTGACTCACCCAAGGTCACACAGCAGACAGGTGGTAGAGCTGGAATTAGAACCCACAACCTTCTATGGCTGCAGTACAGGGCTGTGTGGCTGCACTCTCTCACAGTTTAGGGGGAAAATTGTCCATTCTGGGCCCGAGTACGTCAGGGAGTTGGGGAGTTGGAAGTTGGGGAATTCTCCTCCCTTCCTCTTTCACTCCTTCCTTCCCCAGCTCGAGTATTCCAAACAGGGAGGATATTGATTCGGCCACCAGGCACGGTGGCGAGGAGGGGTTCCGGGATTGAGAGCCCTGGCCCCTCTCCCAGGACATATTCAGCCCTGCCTCGGAAAAACCTAAAATACTCTGCCCATCAGGGGCCCTGAGCTGATGGCAGGGTTCCTGGGATGGATAGGTAGGTGCTTCCAGGATGGATTGTATCGTGGGTGAGTTTGGTGATGGTCATCACCCTTATGGAAAGCACCAATCTAACAGGGGAGGGGACTGCACACAATCCACTTTCCTTCAGCCACCTGCTTCTAGTTGTATCCCTGGCTCAGTCCTGGGAATCCCGCTCCCTACATATCTCCCTGCCTGATTGGATTTCTGGATTTTGCACCTGCTTCCAGTCCTGTCCCTTTATGCCACCACTGTCTTGGGAAACTGAGGAAACACCTGCGGTACCAAACTGATAATCGATCATATTGGTTGAGGGCTTACTATGTGCAGAGAACTGTACTTTCAAAGCCTTATTAAAGACACATCTTCTCCAAGAGGTCTTCCCCAACTAAGACCTCATTTCCTCTTCTCCCATTCCCTTCCGCATCAACCTTGCACTTGAATTTGCACCCTTTATTCACCCCACCCTCATCCCCCAGCACTTATGCACATATCCATTATTTATTTATATTGTCTGTCTCCCCCTCTAGACTATAAGTTCCTTGTGGGCGGGGAACGTGTCTACTAATCCTGTTATATTGTACTTCCCCAAGTTCTTAGTACAGAGCTTTGCACACAGGAAGTGCTCAATAAATTCATTCATTCAGTAGTATTTATTGAGTGCTTACTATGTGCAGAGCACTGTACTAAGCGCTTGGAATGTACGATAAATAATACTGATTGACTGATTACTGACAAAAGAGCTCCTCCATCTACTGCTGACTTAGCAAGGACTTGTCTAAATGAAATGATGTAACACAGGAAAGGGTTATTGTTCCTGAAGGGGGGAAAAAATGGGATTTTAGAGAAAAACAAACCAGGTTTGTTCCCTCCTCGGTACCAGATTAGAAAGAGCAAATAAGATCAGATAAGGCAAATTAGCATGTTAGTTGTTGAGAAAAAAGAGCAGATAAGGACACTGGAGGCTTGAGCATTAGGGACAATCGAAACAGACTTTGGGGTCATTTAGAAGCTGAGCCCCTCAGTATAATCCCCAAGAAAGAAAACTTGGTTTTAAGGATCTAGAGTACAAAATTCACTTTCACTGAATAATCGAAATAGTGTAAGGGGGTGCTCTGCGCATAGTTAGCACTCGATAAGTCCCGATGATGGTGCTCCATGGGTTGTGGGGATTGTGGGGTCGTGTCTGTGTATTTCTATCTTTGTGACCTTTTTGTATCTTAAACTATGTATAATTCTGTCCTTCCGACTCAACTCTGAGGATCCATAAGCCTCCTTAATTGGTTCCACCTTAAGAACAGCTCCCCATTGCCAGGCCCGGAGGACCTGCAACTCTTCATTCCTCATCCTGGCTCCCTGTAGCCTGGGGAGACTGTTTGTTCTTTCTCTGGGTAAGTTTGCCTGACTCCCTGCTGTTTGCTCTTTTTGTTTATTCCTTCTGGCCTAGGCAGGGCATCCTGAGTATGTCAGACTGACACATGTGCAGCTCATCATTGGAATATTTACAGGCTCAGTAATTACATATAGGATGAGTTGAGGGGCTAGGAAGGTCACAGGTGGTGCTGGGGGATGGGAGAGTGACTTGGGTTTAGTGGGGAAAGTTTCTAGAATGAGGGAGATAATGATAATAATAATATTTAAGCACTTTCTACACGTCAAGCACTATACTGTTGAATATTGAATATACCGAGCACAGGGTTAGAGACAAAACAGGTTGGACACGGTGTTTGCCCCGCATGGGTTCATAGTCTGGCGGGGAGGAACGGTATTCAGTCCCCATTTACAGATGAGGAAACTAAGGCACAGAAAAAATAAAGTGACTTGTCCAAAGTCACACAGCAGGCAAGTGGCGAAGCCAGGATGAGAATTCCAGTAGCTTGCGCTAAGATTTAAAAGGAGGGCGAGATGAGGTATGGCAGACAGGGGCACGGAGGCTGTCCCAGACCAAAGGGAAATTCAGCAAGATGTCGGAGACTCCCAGACCAAAGGGAAATTCAGCAAGATGTCAGAGACATGGCCGGCGTGAGAGAAGATAAGGAAGTGGTGAATTGGGGAGAGATTAGAAGACATCAGTCAGATGTTTGTATTTTAGCCACAGCATGAGAGGGACCTATCAAAGGGCTGTGATTGGCTATGATCAAATGGGCAAAGGATGGGCATTTTCCTTCAATTATGCCAATAATTCCTTCATTTTACTTAAAGTCCTTGGCAGTAAATGTAAGGAAAGGGTAACTGTCCATTAGCTTTTTCTATTTATTTGCATACACATTGATCATGCAGTACTGAAATGATAAATGCCAAGATTGTCATACTGTAGTGATGATGGCACCTTCATCAGAAAGTGGTATTTTTCCCACCAAATTTTAGTGGTGATTCACACCAGTGCTTAACTAACACATAAAAGTGTCTGGGCAGTGGAGTTGCAGTAAATGTTGGAGAGTCCTGCCCCATCTCTTTGCCCACAGTTATCTGGATAATTCATTCATTCAATCGCATTTATTGAGCGCTTACTGTGTGCAGAGCACTGTACTAAGCGCTTGGAAAGTACAGTTCAGCAATATCTAGACCATAGTACCTTTAGACTATAGCTTCTCTAGTGTGAAAGCTCCTCTAGATTGTAAGTTCCTTGTGGGCAGAGGATGTCTACCCACTCTGTTGTATTGTTATAATAATAATAATTGTGATACTTGTTAAGCACTTACTATGTGCCAAGCACTGTACTAAGGGTTAAGATAGATAAAGGATAACCAGGTTCCCCATCCACCCCCGCATCAAAGGTAGATACTTCTTACCACTGGCTTTAGCACTCAGTCGGCCCGGTCTACACACTTCGCTCCTCTAAAGCCAACCTACTTATTATACCTCGATCTCATCTATCTCACCACTGACTCCTCGCCCACGTTCGGCCTCGCCTGATCATCATCATCAGTGGTATTTATTGAGCACTTACTGTGTGCAGAGAACTGTACTAAGCACTTGATAACTGTACTAAGCACAGAGACTGTAGATACGTTCTCTGCCCACGGCCAGTTTACAGACCCTGACTAAGCCCTCATTTCCTCTTCTCCTCCTCCCTTCCATGTTGCTCTTGCCCTGAGATTTGTGCCCTTTATTTGCCCCACAATACTTTTGTACATAGCCATAATTTATTTATTTTTATTTTGGTTTGTCTCCCAGTCTAGACTGTCAGCACCTTGTGGGGAGGGAATGGGCCTCCCAACCCTGTTATATCATACTCTCTCAAGCACTTAGTTCAGCGCTCAGCACACAGTAAGTACTCAATAAATACGATTGATTGATTGACACAGCCCCTGCCCACATGGAGCTCACAGTCTATGTAGGAGACTTGTACTCTCCCAAGCACTTAGCACAGTTCTCTGTGCACAGTAAGCACTCAGTAAATACCATTGTTGATGATGATGATTGATTGATAATTTACTGATGTGACCTGACCAGCAAGGAAGCCTCTGCTTGCTTTTCAGTGATCGCTCAGACTGTAGTTTAACCATGCCAAGGTGCCGTGGATCTAGCTGGCCCTGTGACCAGTAATAGAAACTGGATCCATTTGATAGGAAGTTTCTTGACGGCTGGGCCCGAGACTTACCCTTCCTCTGTAATTTCCCAAAGGAAAGTGCTCTGAGCCCCAAATATGCTTAATTAACACTGATGAGGATCATGGATTCTGAGGGAGACTTAATGCCGACGAGAACTCACGTCTGCCACTGTGGTGACCTAGTTTGAAGGGTAACAGAGCAGAGAGTGGCTTGCACAGAGACTCATTTTTTGGTTTTTTGGTATTTGTTAAGCATTTTTGATGTGCCAGACACTGTACAAAATACTGGGGTAGGTACAAGCTAATCAGGATGGACATAGTGCATGTCTCACAGGGGACTCGCAGTTTTAATCTCCATCTTTCAGATGGGGTAATTGAGGCACAGAGGAATAAAGTAACCTGCCCACGTTCACACAGCAGACAGGTGGCAGAGCTGGAATTAGAACCCAGGACCTTCTGTCTCCTAGGCCTGTGCTCTAGTCAGTAGGCCATGCTACTTCTCTACTAGTACATAATAGAACTGTCTCAAAAGGCACTCTGGACTCAAATGCCCAAATAATCGTGTTCAGGCCCAGAAGCAGCATGGCCTACTATAAAGAGCCTGGGCCTGGGAGTCAGAGGACGTGGGTTCTAATCCCAGCTCTGCCACTTGTCTCCTGGGTGACCTTGGGCAAGTCGTTTCATTTCTCTGTGCCTCAGTTACATCATCTGTAAAATGGGGATTAAGACTGTAAACCCCACGTGGGAATACCCGATTACCTCGTAACTACCCCGGCGCTTAGAACAGTGCTTGGTACATAGTAAGCGCTTAACAAATACCACCATTATTATTGAAGCAGCGTGGCTCAGTGGAAAGAGCATGGGCTTAGGAGTCAGGGGTCATGGGTTCTAATGCTGGCTCTGCCACCTGTCAGCTGTGTGACTTTGGGCAAATCACAACTTCTCACTGCCTCAGTTACCTCATCTATAAAATGGGGATTAAGACTGTGAGCCGCATGTAGGACAACCTGATTACCCTGTGTCTACCCCAGTGCTTAGAACAGTGCGAGGCCCATAGTAAGCGCTTAACAAATACCAACATTATTATTATTCTCCCTTCGGTAAGTTACCTCATCTGTAAAATGGGGATTGAGACTGTAGACCCCACAGTGGGACATGGACAGTGTCCCACCTGATTATCTTGTATCTACCACTCTGCTTCGAATAATGCCTGGCATATAATAGGCACTTAAATACCATTAAGGAAAAAACAAACCACAGTAAAGGTCATTGACTACCGTAGTCCTAATCATCATCTTGGAGTGAAAAACCCACACAGAGAAACCAGTGTAAATACTCAACAGCAGAATCACAAACTGCACACAACTGCTCATTTCAAGTCTATTTTTGAAAAGTCTTTGCTAATTCCAGTAATTCCCTGTACTATCCCTTCTCATTCCAGCATCCTTATGGGAATATGCAAGGTTTTGCTGGTCTGGAGTCACAGAGGTCTTTTTGCATTCTGTTTTTGCATTTGCTCTTTGCCTCTGACCCACCCAAGTTTGACTCGAGCTCACTGAGCCCCGTCTCAGATCCGGGTCAGAATCCGATGCCACCAATTCCACAGATGTCTGGGACTCACTCAACAGTATTTATTGTTGGACTTAGCATCCATGGCAGTCTAGGGTTCACTCACTCAATCACTCAGTGGTATTTATTGAGCACTTACCATCCACCACAGTCTGGGCCTCAGTCACTTAGTCACTCAATCAATGGTATTGATTGAGCACTTACCATCCTCTCCTGGAGCTCCCCTTGGGGAAGGCAGGGTAAGGGTGAGGGTCAGGGCAAATTGGGTCAGGTTGGTACAGAGTTTCTGTCCCATGGAAGACACACCATTCGGAACTCATCCTATACTATACCACAGCTGAACAGGTAGTATGGCCCAGTGGAAAGTGCACGGGCCTGGGAGTCAGGACAACAACTGGATTTTAATCTCCGCTCTGCCACTTGCCTGCTACGTGAGCGGTGGCAAGTCACTTCACTTCTCTGGGCCTTGGTTACCTCATCTGCAAAATGGGGACTAAATGTATTTGTTTTCTTTTCCTCTTAGACTAGGGGCCCTGTGTGGGACTGGAACTGACACTGATCCAATTGTATTGTCTGCCCCAGTGCTTAGAACAGTGTTTGGAATCATTTTTATTACTGGAAGTCAGAGACTTGCTAATGATTTTGGCACCTGTGGCACAGCCCAGAAGGGGGTTCATCCAATCGATCGATAGGTCCACCAGTCATATTTATTGAGTGTTTTCTGTGTGCAGAGCACTGTGCTTAAAGTTTCCCAGTGCCCTCCCCTTTCTTATCTGATAGACCACCACTATCCACCTTTAAAACCTTAATAAAATCATATCTTCTCCAAGAGGACTTCCCCAACTAAGCCCTCATTTCCCCTACTTCTCCCTTTTCTGTCGCCCTAGGACTTGAATCCGTACCCTTAATTCATTCCACCTTCAGGCGCACAGCAACTATCTACATATCATTAATTTATTTTAATGTCTGTCCATCTCCCCTCAGACTGTAAGCTCCTTGTGGGCAGGGAACATGTTTACCAACTCTGCTATATGGTACTCCCCCAAGTGCTTAAGTCCTAATAAATCTGATCGATTGATGGGTTGTATTGTAGCTCTGTTGCTAAACTGGGTGCAGTTGTCTCATGCCCTCCCTCACCCCATGAGTTTTTGGGTGCCCCACCCCTCCCACCACACAGCACACCTCATTCACCTCCTTTTCCCCTCCCTCTTTGTCAGCCACACCCCTGGCCTCTGCCATAATGTGCTCCATTCTGGGCAGGGAGAGCAGAAGGTAAGATTAACCCATAATAATTAGTAACTATATTTGTTGAGCGCTTACTCTGTGCCAAGCACTATATTAAGCTCTGGGGTAGATACAAAATGGACAGGTAAAACAAAGTCCCTATCCCATATGGGGCTCTCAGCCTAAGGGGATGGAATGAGTATTGAATCCCCATTTTCCAGATGAGGTAACTGAGGCCCAGAGAAGTCCATTCAATTGCATTTATTGAGCACTTACAGTGTGCAAAGCATTGTAATAATAATGTTGGTATTTGTTAAGCGCTTACTATGTGCCGAGCACTGTTCTAAGCGCTGGGGTAGACAGAGGGGAATCAGGTTGTCCCATGTGGGGCTCACAGTCTTAATCCCCATTTTACAGATGAGGGAACTGAGGCCCAGAGAAGTTAAGTGACTCGCCCACAGTCACACAGCCGACAAGTGGCAGAGCTGGGATTCGAACTCATGAGCCCTGACTCCAAAGCCCGTGCTCTTTCCACTGAGCCATGCTGCTTCTCAAGGCTAGCACTAAAGGCTTGGAAGACTACAATACAACTAACGGACACATTCCCTGCCCACAACAAGCTCGCAGTCTACAAGAGCTCACAGTCTAGTTGTGATTTACCTAAGGTCACACAGCAGAACCCAGATCCCCTGCAGCCTCACATTGGCATTGGCTTTGGTCCCTCCAACAGCCCTAGCCACCCTGCCCTATCCTAGGTGAGCTCTACTGGGGATGACAGGTACTTGAATTATCACTGCCCCTTGGAGCCCCGTGAATTCCTGAATTCGCCCCTGACAGCCCCTTGGCTTTCTAGAGAGTGGATAGTTACTACAGAGGGAGATTTGTTTACATTCACACTATAATGCCTCCAGCAGCTAGAAAATGAGGAAAGCAAAATAGCTATTCGAGCACAATGCTCCCAGCTATTCAGGAAGAAATTCAGGCTTCACATGTCGGTTTCTCTTTCTCTCTTTCTCTCTCTCTCTCTCTCTCTCTCTCTCTCTCTCTCACACACACACACACACACACACACCAGGGGAGGGGACTGAAGTCCAGAGAGAGAAATTAACCCCTCAAGACAAAGGGAGGGTTCCAAAATCCACTTCATCCTAAGGAATTTGGTTAGTAATGCCCATCTGTCTTGCTGCTCGGCAGGCAGGGGTCTATCTGGGTAGGTGGGTGTGCAATGTATGTGTGGTGGTGATTGAGGTGGGGAAGAAGTGGGGGAGGTGAGGGCAGGGGAGGCAATTTAGCAGGGATGGGGTCAATGGTCAGTGGGGAAAGACCTGATACTTATTCAGGTTTGCTTGAGGTTCCAACTGCAGAGTATAACACCCCCTTAGAAACTAAATCAATTAATCGATCATATTTCTTGAGCGCTTACTGTATGCAGAGCACAGTACTAAACACTTGGGAAAGTACAATTTAATGGAGTTGGTAGACACATAAAAAGTAAAAGCACGTTGCAAAGCCGGGAGAGTCTATATTTATTACGAACCGGGACTTTTTTTAATTAAAGAAAAAAAATTCCATTCCTTTATCAAACTTTCGTGCCTTCACCGTAGATTTCTCCTTTACAGCTCCCAATCAGCTATTTTTGAGCTACCGTGCGTTTTCTTCGCTCACTGTAGGATGCTCTGATCAGCAATTTAATTATCATTATACTTCAACTTATTTTTTCAAGACCTTTTGATTCAGAGGAATAATTTTAGGCCTACCCTCCATAAATCCGCTGAACATTTTCTTATTTCACTAATGAACTATTGTGGGTGGGGAAATGAATCCCATTCCACCCATGATGTATCTATTAAAGTTTTAGAACTGAGAAATGTTTGCTGCAGATAATCGCTTAAATCAAAGCCTGAATCAGAGAGTGTGTCTATGCAGTTGTGCTATGTTGACAGTAGGTGAACCCCACGCCTGGGCAGAAGCAAAAAAAAAACCCACTAAGTCAGTCCTGTTTCTGATTCAACAGCAGGGGCCTGGCCTCACTTCTGGCCTAGCTCTCAGCTCGGTGAATGAGAATTCAGATCGGTGAACTAGTATTTCTCACTGCAATCCTCTCTAGGTGATTCTCGGGTACCATGGTCCACCATTCCGACCGGTTAGATTAAAGCTTCGGTCTCTTCGGGCGTCTGCGTTTGAAACCCATCGCTGTCTCTCTCGAGAAGCAGCATGGCCTAGTGGAAAGAGCACAGGCTTGGGAGTCAGAGGACTTGACTTCTAACCTTGGCTCTGCCTCCTGCCTGCTGTGTGACCTTGGGCAAGTCAGTTTCCTCATCGGTAAAATGGGGGGGGGGGTTCATTATCTGTTCTCCTCTCCACTTCAACTGCGAGCTCCCTGGGGGCAGGGATTGTGTCTGTTGCAGGGGTGGATGGCAAGAGAGATATGGACTGAATGCTTTTTATAGAAAAATGATCCAGGCAACAGTCAGTCATATTTATTGGGCACTTACTGTGTGCAGAGTGCAGCAGAATTAATTAAATATTTAATTCACCTTAATTACTTCATCAGACTCCTTGCTATTCTCCTTGCCTCCTAGCTTATCCGCCCCCAGTCCATACTTCACTCTGCTGCCCTGTCATTTTCTTCAAAAACATTCAGTCCATGTTTCCCCACTCCTAAAGAACCTCCATTATCGATCTCCTACGACAACTTCCCAGTCCGCACACTTGCTCCTTTAATACCAACCTACTCACTGTACCTCATTCTGGTCCATCTCACCACCGACCTCTTGCCCGCGTCCTACTTCTGCCCTGGAATGACCTCCCTCTTCCTATGTGACAGCAATTACTCTCCCCAATCCGAGCCCGTCATTGGGCAGGAATTGTCTCTGTTGACGATTTGTACATTCCAAGTGGTTAGTACAGTGCTCTGCACATAGTAAGCGCTCAATAAATACTATTGAATGAATGAATGAATGACAAAGAGACCTTCCCTGATTGAACCCTCCTTTCCTCTTCTCCCACTCCCTTCTTCGTCACCTTAGCACGTGGATTTGCACCCTTTATTCACCCCCTCTCAGCCCCACGGAACTTACGTACTCATCCATAATTTATTTATATTAATGTCTGTCTCCCCCTCTATACACTAAGCGCTTTGTGGGCAGGGAACCTCTCTACCAACTCTATTATATTATACTCTCCCAAGCTCTGAGTACAGTAAGTGCTCAATAAATACCATTGACTGATTTAAAATTAAATATGAAAATTAATATTACTATCAATATTTGAGTATCCCTAGTAAGTCAGGGATGCCGGGTCTGACTCAGAGGTGGTTCTAGTTTTGTTTTTCGCCCAGACCCTTGAGGTAAGCTATGCCAGGCCCTAGTGCTTCCTTCAAGCCCACTCAGAGAACACTGACCTGGAATTGGCCCTTTGTCTGACTGATTGCCTGTAAATCAATCAATCAGTGGTATTTATTGAGTATTTACCGGGTGCAGAGCACTGTAGTTAGTGCTTAGGAGCTTTCATTTAACAGAGTTGGTAGACCCGTTCCCTGCCCTCAAGGAGTTTACTTCAGATTTTTCCACCTCCTCCCAGCCCTAGTCCTTTAACCCCAATTCTGCCCTCAGAAATTCAAACAGTGTTACCTGCTGGGGAAAATCAGGGTTTCAGGGAGAGCTGTTTTGTTTACAATCTTTTTATAAAGAACACCTGCCAACTGTTGAAAAACAGTACAAGAAGTGAATGTCTAAATGGCAGAAAACAGAAATGCTCTCCACGGGGACAAAAGCTTCCCCAAAGAAAAAGCAAAAAAACCAAATCAGGCTTTTGTTCACACCAGGGTCTGGCTGCTGGAGAGGAAATCCAAATTACAAATCTTTAGCAGATAAGAGGGATTAAGAGCAGATAAGAGTCCCTCTTGATAGTCTTACTAAAAAAACAACAAAAACCCCCTAGCAAAACAGTGCAGCTTAGTGGATAAAGCAGAGGACCTGGGAGTCAGAGGACCTGGGTTCTAATTCTAGCTCCGCCACTTGCCTGCTGGGTGACCTTGGACAAGTCACTTGACTTCTCTGGGCTTCACTTTCTTCAATTACAAATGGGGATTCAATTCCTGATTCTCCACTACTTAGACTGTGAGCCCCAAGTGGGACCTAATAATAATGTAGGTATTTGTTAAGCCCTTACTATGTGCCACTCACTGTTCTAAGTTGGAGTACATACAAGGTCATCAGGTTGTCCCAAATAGCTCACAGTCTTCATCCCCATTTTACAGATGAGGGAACTGAGGCCCAGAGAAGCAAAGTGGCTTGCCCAAGGTCACACAGCAAAGTGGCGGAGCTGGGATTAGAACCCACGACCTCTGACTCCCAAGCCTGGGCTCTTGCCACTGAACCATGTTGCTTCTGGCATGCAAAGCACTGTTCTAAGCACTGGGGGGGGGGGGGATACTAGCTGATCAGGTTGTCTCACGTGGGGCTCACAGTCTTAATCCCCATTTTACAGTTGAGGGAACTGAGGCCCAGAGAAGTGAAGTCACTTGCCCAAGGTCACACAGCAAACAAGTGGGAGAGTCAGTTTGTTGCCTCATGGCTGCAGGGGAGATGTTGGGTGCCAGGGGCAGCATCGGGGAGGATTAGGAGGGAGAGCAAAGAGATCGACAGCCAAGAGAAGCAGCGGGGCTCAGTGGAAAGAGCCCGGGCTTTGGAGTCAGGGGTCATGAGTTCGAATCCCAGCTCTGCCACTTGTCAGCTGTGTGACTGTGGGCAAGTCATTTAACTTCTCTGAGCCTCAGTTACCTCATCTGTAAAATGGAGATTAAGACTGTGATCCCCACATGGGACAACCTGATTCCCCTGTGTCTACCCCAGTGCTTAGAACAGTGCTCGGCACATAGTAAACCCTTAACAAATACCAACATTATTATTATTGTAAGATGATTGATGGCCGTTGTTGCTGGGATCCCATTTGTACAGTCAATAAAGAGAAGGGGGGAAAACCTCTGGTCAGAACTCTATATGGAGGGTGGGATGGGATGTGGCAGCTGGATGTTTTGATTTTCTTTAGGAACCACTGCACACCTCTGTCCTTTTCAACCTTGGCGTCTGCAATCGTTCTACAGTCTGCAACCAATAAATCCAGCTGCAGATCCCCCTTCCTCAAGATGAAAACCCTTCCATTTTTCCTAATGAACCTCATTTTAACAAGGCGCAAACAAAGCCACCTGGAGTATTTCAGGTTTGGCCAGTCTTGCCTTCCTGCCTCAAGGTAATCTCCAGTGACTGGCCATTCTCCCCCTTCCTCCCGGCCCATTCCCATCATTTGCCGATTCAGCCGTAGCTGCAGAATTTGGCCCCCTGATTCTGTCAACCAGGGGTGGGAGAAGAATTGGAATTTACTACACAGAGGCCTCCGCTCCACTGGAGTGCCCTCTGTCCTTGGAAATTGGAGGAGCGAAAAGCGTGTTTACACGAGTGCCCACAGGAAGGTGGCCGATAGAGTGAGAAGTAAGAGTAAACAGAAAAACGGGGAGGGGACACATTGCAGGAGACAGTTAAAACTCCCATTTTTCAGCCACTACATGTCCTGTGGAGTTGGCCGTCATCCCCGCAGGAGGAAAAGAAACAGCTGTTAATGAGGCCTAAACCAGGCAGATGAGGAAGCTTGTATAAGGAAGGAAAATGTTAACCAGCTGCCTTGTCTTCATGAGCCTATGGACTGACTGGAATCAAGTCTTTGGGGCTGAAAAAGCAGAGATGAACTATTGAAGATGGCAGTCAGAGCAGGAAGGAGGGAGGGAGCAAGTGTTCTGTTAAGGCGTAAAGGAATGGCGTTGAAGGCTCAGGTGGAGGGGACAGAATTTGAGAGTGAGGCAGTCAGGCAATCTATCATGTTTACTGAGCACTTACTGTGTGCAGAGCACAGAATTAAGAGTTTAGGAGAGCAATAAACTGCCACATTCCCTGCCCACAATGAGCTTACAGTCGAGATGGGGAGATGGACATTAAATATAAATAAATCACAGACATGTACATTAGGGCTGAAGGGCTGGGAGGGGAGATGAATAAAGGGAGCAAGTCACGGTGACACAGAAGGGAGTGGGAGGAAATGAAAGGAGGGCTTAGTCAGGGAAGGCCTCTTGGAGGAGATGCGCCTTCAATAAGTCTGTCCTAGATAATGTTGGTATTTGTTAAGCGCTTACTATGTGCCGAGTACCGTTCTAAGCGCTGGGGTAGACACAGGGGAATCAGGTTGTCCCACGTGGGGCTCACAGTCTTAATCCCCATTTTACAGATGAGGTAACTGAGGCACCGAGAAGTTAAGTGACTTGCCCAAAGTCACACAGCTGACAAGTGGCAGAGCCGGAGTTCGAACCCATGACCTCTGACTCCAAAGCCCGTGCTCTTTCCAGTGAGCCACGCTGCTTCCCTAGATGAGGAGGGAGGGCATCCCAGGCCAGAGGCAGGACATAGGCGAGCGGTTAGTGGCAGGCATATAGATGAGGTCGAGACACAGAGAGGTTAGCATTAGAGGAGAGAAGTATGTGGGCTGGGTTATAGTAGGAGAATAGCGAGGTGAGTTAAGAGGGGGTAAGGTGATTGAGTGTTTTTAAGTCAATAGACAGGAGATTCTGCTAGATGCGGAGGTGGATGGGAACCCAGTGGAGTTTCTTGAGGAGTGGGAAAACTTGGCCTGAACGTTTTTTTAGAAGTGAAGTATGGACTGGCGTGGGGAGAGACAGGAGGCAGGGTGGTCAGCAAGGAGGCTGATAGAGTAATCGAGGAGAGATAGGATAAATGATTGGACTAACCTGGTAGCAGTTTGGATGGAGAGGAAAGGGTAGATTTTAGCGATGTTGCAAACGTGGAACCGACGGGATTTAGTGATGGATTGAATATGTGGGTCGAATGAGAAAGAAGAGTCAAGGATAACTCCAAGGTTACAAGTTACAGGATAACTCCATCCTACAGTCACTGGGAGGACAGGGTTTGCGTGGAAAGAGAGGTGGAGAGAGTTCTTCTCTTGAAATAGTGCTGAGAAAGATAGGTGAGTCAGAGAGGGGGCAGAAGGAGGGAAGGAGTGGAGAGGACATCATGCCTGTTGGTTTCAGTTTTCTCAGTAGAGTACATGGTCAGGTCATTAGAGGCAAGCAAAGGTAGAAGCAGGGGAGCAGGGAGGTTGAGGAGGGCATTAATGAGGATGGAGAAATAATGTCAGGTGGAGGACAGGGCGAAGGGCAGACAGTTTGGGGAGTTGGGATTAGAACCCAGGTCCTTTGGACTCCTGGGCCTGTGCTCTATCCACTAGGCCATGCTGCTTGGTGGGAGTTGTTTGGTACCCAAAAACTGTTCTCTTACTACCGTTTCTAACTTTGCCTGATCACGGCTCTCTCCACCTTTACCACCTTCCTGAAATCCCTTTTTCGCTAGATCGTAGGATCACTAGATTGTAAATTCCTTGAGGGTTAGGATCATGTCTACCAACTCCATTGTGTTTTACTCTCCTAAAGTCATAATGAACTGCCCTGCACACAGTACTCACCACTAATTGATGGATCAAACTCAACTTCTCTAAGCAGCCATCTTTTTATTTTTATTTTTTGTGATACCTGTTAAGTACTTAGGTGTCAGTCACTGAACTAAGCACTGGGGTAGATAATCAGGTCTGGCACAGTCCCCATCCCACCTGGGACTCAAAGCCTACACTGGAGGGAGGAGGATTTAATCAGGCGAGGTAACTGAGGCCCAGGCAGGTTAAGTGAATTGTCTGTCGCACAGCAGAAACATGGCAGAGGCAGAATTAGAACCCAGGTCCTCTGACTCCCAAGCCCATACTCTTTCTACTAGGCCGAATTCCCTCTCAGATTAATTCCTACCACCCCAAGTCTCATCAATCCCAACAGTCTCCTTGGCCCTTATGTTGTTGCATCCTCAGCACTGGCAAAAATCTGGATCCCTTAGAAATCAGAAATTAAAAAGTCAATTCTATCCTACCTCAGTGCTCTGGCACCTGTAGCCCCCAGGGGCCAGGGGGGCTCAACCTGCTGCCTCTAAGATTCAACAAAAACAGATTCCTCTTCTTTCAGCCCTGGTTGCATTTCTCCGTAAATCAGATTTTAAAGAAAAACGAAGACAACGGAGACGACGACTTCCTTTATATTTTCCATTTGCAAGCCATAATTACATGACCCTTCTCTAACACACACACACACTTTGGCCTCTTTGCTTTGTCGCACTAAACCGGATTGCTTTTAAATGGCAGTGAGCCTTGGCGAGGACAGGGAGAAAAGTATGTCGCTGTTAACTCTCTGGTTTCCCTCCACAGCCTCCTCAGATCTGTTTACCCAGTGGCTGCAGACAGGTTAACCGCTTCCTGCTTAGAAGAAATCAATTTAACTAATGTCCCGGACCGCATGAAGAGAAGGAAATCTAACACAAGTGCTGAGCTGCATTTCAAAACAGATTTATATTTTTGGTAAAAGTGAGAAACCACAACAGCAGTGTGAGGGCGTGGGGTGCAGACTAACACCCCCTACACTTTCTCCCTCAGCGATCTCATCTGCGCATATGTTTTCCGCTATCATCTCTGTTCAGTGTATACATCTGTAATTTTATTTATTTGTATTAATGTCTGTCTCCCCGCTCTCTAGACTGAACTCGTTGTGGGCAGGGAATGTTACTGTTTGTTGTTGTATTGTACTTTCCCAAGATCTTAGTACAGTGCTCTGCACACAGTAAGCCCTTAATAAATATGACTGAATGAATGATTGATTCATTTGTTTCCCAGATTTGCATCTCCACCTCCAACCTCTCACTCTCTTGTAGCTCTCTCTATCTGTTGGACATTATGTCATAGTTGTCCAGCTGCCACTTAAATATAAGCACTGTGAAGACAGAATTCCCTGTCTTTCCCCACTCAGCCGCCGTTTGGCCCCGATTTCTTCTGTCAAAAGGTTACAACTTCAATTCATCTCCTCCTCCTTCCTCTCTTTTTCCCCTTCCTTTCCATCCTGCAAATATTTCCTCCTCTACATCTAATGGACCCATCCTTTCTTCTTAATCTACCCTGCCATTCTTAAGGGTGGACTGGTGTCTGGTCTTGTCGGGACCACTTAGCGAAGGGGATAGAGCGTGGACCTGGGAGTCAGAAGGTCAATGGATTCTAATCCCGGCTCCACCAATTGTCTCCTGGGTGACCTTGAGTAAGTCACTTCACTTCTCTAGGCCTCAGTTACCTCATCTGTAAAATGGGGATTGAGACCTTGAGCCCCATGTGGGACAGGGACTGTGTCCAACCCGATTTGCTTGTATCCACCCAGATGCCTAATACTGTGCCTAGAGCACAGTAAGCACTTAAATACCATAATTATTATTTTCCTACCTCCCTGCCTCCAACACCTTCCCTCAGCTCAGTTACAGTAACTGCCTGCTTTGAGCCGGATGGTCACAAGTTTTCAAGGTCGTTTCCACACCCGAACCCCACCTCGGCCGACAAAACCCATTCGATCTTTTGCCCCAGTTGCTGACACCGAGGCTGTTTTGGCCACTTCCTGGCCGTTTCCTGGAGGTTGCCAACGTGATCATTAAGAACTGGTGGGGCTCTCCAGAAACCACCAAGACACATTGGTGATGGACAACTGGCCATAGGGCTAGTGGTACTGGCTGCCTCCACTGCACAGCCTGTGCCAGAAGGGGATTCTGTCCCTACCATCCGTTGCCATGCTAATGGGAGCCCCACCTGCCCCCCCAACCCAGGCAGGAAGTAGAGGCCGTTCCCACTGGTGAAGCACAGGAGGCAGGCAGACCTGCTGCAGTGGACCGATAGAATAGGCAAAATGAGTACTTTATTTCTCATGTGTATATGTGTGTTTGTGTTTCTGTGTGTTCCTGTTGCCCCTGATCTCCTGTTCCCACTATCCTTCCTTTCAGGCCCCCCATACCTCTCTTTCCTCCTCTCTTTTGTGTACCCCTCTCTGAGTCTTCCTTCTCTAATTTTCTCCTTGTCTTTATAATCATCACCATCAATAGCATTTATGAATGGCCACCTGTCATATCACAGCTAGACAATGATATCAACCTCCTTCCCGACCTCCCTACCTCCAAGCCTCACCCGGTCCAATCCATCCTCCCAGCTGCTGTCCAGATTATCTTCTCGAAGTGTCGCTTAGTTCCCATCCACCTCTCCTCAAAATGTTTCACTCCCTTTTCATGTCTCTCTGCTGCAAACAAAAACTCCTTCCATTGGGTCACAAGGCTCTCCACCAACTCCTCCCACTTTACCAGTTTCCTCTTCTCACCCATTATTCCCCACCTTGTTCTCTTCACCCTTCCCAAGCCAACCACCCAGCTGTTCCTCGCTGTCAACATTCCCAGCTCCATCCTCTCATTTGTGCTCTTCTCTTGGCTGGGAACTCCCTTCCCAAATCTGACAAACTACAGCTCTCCTCACATTCAAATCCTTCCTCAAATCCCACCTCTTCCAACAAGCCTGCCCTCATTAATATTTCAGCACTTCAAACTGAATAAACCCATCATAAACTCTAAAATATATGAATATGTTTATACCCACCCCCAGCAATCAATCAATCAATCAATCAGTGGTATGTGTTTAGTGCATATTGTGTACTGCACACAACATTTGGGAGAGTACAGTAGGTAGACACAATCCCTAACCACAATGGACTTAGACTAAATGCTTATTCAACTGTAAGCTCAATTATTTATTTTGACTATTCCTGTATTTTTATGCTTGTCTCTCCCTCATTAGAGGGTAAGTTCTCTGTGGGTAAGGAACATGCCACTTCTTTTTTTCATATTTCCCAAACACCTAGTACAGTCCACTGTGCTCAATTGGCACTCAATAATTACTACTATTACTCCAGAGCATTGTGCTAAATGCCTGGGAGAGTACTGTAAACTGTAAGCTCTAAACTCCATGCTCGTTGTGGGTAGGGAACCTGTCTACCAACTCTGTGTATTGGACTCTCCCAAGTGCTTAGTGATAATACTAATAATGGTGGCATTTGTTAAGCACTTACTATGTGCCAAGCACTGTTCTAAGCACTGGGGGAGATACAAGGTCATCAGGTTGTCCCATGTGGGGCTCACAATCTTAATCCCCATTTTACAGATGAAGTTACTGAGGTACAGAGAAGTCAAGTGACTTGCCCAAAGTCACACATCTGACATGTGGTGGAACCGGGATTAGAACTCATGACTGACTTCTGACTCCCAAGCCTGGGCTCTTTCCACTGAGCCATGCTGCTTCTCTGTACAGTGCTCTACCCACAGGAAGTGCTCAATAAATACCATTAATTAATACAAAAGAGAAGAAATGATTCCTGCTCTCAAGAAGCTTACAGTCTAGCAGGGGAGACACTTAAATGAATTACTTTTCTCCCCTGTCTTTTTCTTTTTCTCCACCTCTTTCTTTCTTTGAGTCTCTGGTTATGTCTGTCTTACTGGTGTTTTCAGTCCCGTTCCCTAGAGACTTCATCCCTTGTCACATGCGGATCTCATAGAAGAATACAATTACTTTACCCTTATTCAGTCTTCAATACTGTTTCCCAACTCATCTTACTCACTCACTTCTTCAAGCCCTGAGATAATTCTCAAATCCCAAAATATCACATCTAATTTCAGCACTATGGGCTTAAAAGTCATTCCTTTTATCCCTGCTCCTCTTCCTCCTCCTCTTTTTTATTAATGGTGTTTGTTAAGCTCTTACTGTGTGCCAGGCACTGTACAAGATAATCAGGTTGGACATAGTCTATGTCCCACATGGGGCTAATGGTACTAATCCCCATTTTACAGATGAGGGAACTGAGGCACAGAAGGGTTAAGTAATTTGCCCAAGGTCACACAGCAGACAAGTGGTGGACCTGAGATTAGAACCCAGGTCCTCTGACTCCCATGCCTGTGCTCTTTCCACTAGATCACACAGCTCCACCGCTTCTTCCTCTTCATCCTCCTCCTCCACATTTATTAAAATCTTAATGACCAGAGGCGTCATTTTAGGCCCCCTGAAAATCAGGCCCAACAGAAATGGTTTCTGCTTTTTAGGAGCTAAGGCAGATCTTTAAGATAGTAAGTGCAGTGGCCTTGATACCATTTAGGTTCGTAAATTACGGTGAGTTCTGGATGAAGTGCTTAGTACAGCATTCTGCACATAGTAAGTGCTCAATAAATGTCATTGATTGATTGATTGATGAGGTACTAGAGTATCAAGGTAGATATTCCATCAAGGAGCTTAAATGGTCCAGAGTGGCTAAGAGGCCATTGATCTAGATAGAAGACTTTTCAATCTGCCCCAATGAGAACTTGACCTATGTAACCACACCCATCTTTGGGGCCAGCCTAATCTGTTCCTGAATTAACCCTCGCTAATTTGAGCTAACAGTGAGGGTGGTTGAGTTAATATCAGATCACAAAGAGGGCACTCTACCGGTGAGCCAAATCCACAAAAAAGTAAATACAAATTTTTTAAAAGCAAAAAATCATGTTCCGTCTGCAACACACAACACCAGGAACTATAATAACAGATGTAACAGATGTTGCAAGTGAATGAACACTCGGCTTCAGAGATTCTCTTTAAGAAATCTTTCTGCTGCAATTTTGCATTCAGGCAGTGCCTAAAACACCTCTATCTTCCACAACATGAAATTAAAAGATTCTACGGTCTGTCCTTGCTAGACCTTGGCATCAAAGTCTGATCAAACTTTAATTTTCATACCATTCTCTGGACCACTTAATAAACAATGAAATCCTAGTAGCTCGTAGCCCAGAAAGTAACCTGCCGGGCTGTCAGAGAGTGTATTCAAAACATATGCGCAGAGCATCATTCCCTTTCCTTCAAGGGTGAATTTGGAACTGGCTAGATTGGCATTTTTAACACTATCCCTCTTTCTCCATCCTTCAAGCAATATTCTTCACAGAACATAATGCAGCCTCATGGTAAAAAAAGAAGAAAGCAGAGCAAGTCAAGTGTAAAGTTTTTGAAAGTCAGGACTCGTGTTGCAGCATTAAATGGTAGGCAGGTTTACAGCAAACACTGTACTTGGCCTGGTAGAAAAAAATAGTTTCAGACAGACAGTAATTACTTGTCCGGCTCTAAGCATCAGAGAATTCCAGGGTTCCTCCAGCTGAATAATACACAACTGCCAACTGTCACTCATTTGGACTAAATCACTTTTGGGGGTGGGGGTTTTAATTAAATTTTCCCGATGCAGGATGCCTTTCTCTGTAGGTGCTAAAATGACATGCTTAGTCAAATCTTCGTTGGGTGGCACTTACTCGAGGCAGGCGTTTCCAATTATTCTGTATTATTTGGCTCAGAGCGTTTCTTTTCTTAATGGACTGCTTGTCTCGCAGTCAGCCACAAAACAGAGGGGGAGTTATTTGGGGCTAATTCATGCCCTACCATTATGAAACACCCTATGGGGTCAGAACCTTGACAGGCTGAAAAATAGTTCCTGGGTTGTCTGGGGAAGGACCTCTGCCCAAATCCCAGCCATGCCCTAAACAGCAACACCAGGCAATCGCTTCCTCTGACCCTTCAGGGAATGCGTCTGTTACACTGTTCTCTCCCAAGTCGTTAGTAGAGTGCTCTGCCCACACAAAGCGCTCAATAAATACAATTGGCTGACTGACTAATGGCCCTAAGAGGGGATGCTGCATTCTGAGATCAGCCATGCTCACCCCGGCTGGTCCCCAAATCCATGGAGGGTCTCTGTTCCAAAGGGACAGCATGGGAACAGCATGGGCCAGTGAGTCAGAGGACCGGGGTCCTAATTCCGGCTCCACCCTTTGTCTGCTATGTGATTTGCTTGACTTCCCTGTGCCTTGCAAATCACTTGACTTCCCTGTGCCTCAGTTTCCTCATCTGCAAAATGGGGATTAAGACTATGAGTCCCTTGCGAGATATGGACTGTGTCCAATGTGATTATCTTGTATCTACCCCAGTGCTTATTACAGTGCCTGGGACATAATAAACGCTTAGCAGATACCATAAAAAAGGACTCTATCCGATTGCCTCGAATCCCTCACCGGTTTGAGGCCTGGAAATTCTTTAGACTTTGGACTCCCACTTGCCGGGGCACAGGGCTCAGGCCCAGCCCTCCACTGTGCAGTGCAGGAAAGGGGCTGGATTAGAACCTAGAGGGGCTGCAGGTGTGCTGAAGCTGGTTCTCATGCCAGGCATCCAAGAGAACTCTGCTTCGGGGGCTGCTTCGCATCTGGATGCCCGCAAACACAGCTTCCAGGCTGTCTCCAAATGCTCTGAAAGTTCAACGGACTGGAATCTCAAACCACTGACCCCTCGCCTACATCTTCCCTCAGGCCTGGAACTCCCTCCCCCTTCATATCCTCCAGTATTCCACTCTTCTCCACCTTCAAGCCCACCTCTTATTATCACATCTCCTCCTAGAGACTTTCCCTGACTAAACCCTTTGTTTCCCCTAGCTGCCCCACACCTGCATCAACTATGAACTTGGTCATGTTCCCCTTAAGCACTTCGATATTCACCCCAGCCCCACAATACTTATGCAAATATTCTTTTACTCTACTAGTTCCCCTCTCTATAATCTATTTTAACGTCTGCTTCCCCTATAGACTGTAAGTTCCTGTGGGTAGGGATCACGTCCACCGACTCTTCTGTACTGTACTTTCCCAAGAGCTTAGCACAGTGCTCTGGATGTCAGAGAGTCAGAGAACCTGGGTTCTAATCCCTGCTCTGCCAGTCACCTGCTAAATGAACTTGGGCAAGTTACTGTTCTCTGTGCCTCAGTTTTCTCATCTGTAAAGCGAGGATTCAAAGTTTGTTCTTCCATCTACTTTGATTGTGAACCTCACATGGGACAGGGACTATGTCTGACCAGATTAACTTGCATCTCTACCAGCACGTAGAACAGTGCTTCACGAATAACAAGTGTTTAATAAATTCACCACCACCACCAACAGTAATAATGATAACAGTAGAGACCATTGATTGATTGACTGAGTGGCATGACAGTTAGTCATTCACCTCAGCCAACTCTTTACGCTGTCCCCACCACTCGTAGCCATGAATCAATAGTATTTATTTAACACTTGCTGAATACAGAACACTGAACTAAGCATTTGGGAGACTGCTACAGACAGAATAGGCATGATCCCTGCCCTCGAGGGACTTTCTGTCTACCAAGGAGCACCGCCATGTGTTCCTCCTTATTTCCAATCCATTCGATTTCCCAATGGGGGATTTGTGGGTTAGCCACCCCTCCACAGATCATTTTAGCTGGTTCCACATTGGCTATCTAGATGGTGGCAGAGAGGAAAATGGCTGAAACGTTTCCCTCAATATGAAATAACACACTCGTTTAAAGGAATCATTTTTGATAAAACGTTTTGGCTGATTTAGTTTGGCATTAAGCTTCTGCCACCCACACCTATATGCAGGGATTTATTCCTTGTCAAAGGATTTGCTTACCATCTTTGGCTTTAGTGTTCATATTTCTACCTTAAACCTGATCAAGGGATTGAAGGGGAAAAAGCAGGTGTTGCAAACAGTTCAATGAACTTGATAACAGCATTTGAACACATCTAAATTAAAGCTTGGGTTAGCATTCCTGGATGCTCAGGTACCGAGTGGAGTTTCCACTGGGTGGGACTTTTTCTTTTGTTAACTGGCTTTTGTTAAACGCTTATTATGTGCCAGGCATTGTACTAAGCGCTGAGGTATATATAAATTAAACAGGTTGGATACAATCCCTGTCCCATCTGTCTTAATCCCCATTTCGCAGATGAGATAACTGAAGCCCAGAGAGGTGAAGTGACTTACCCGAGGTCACAGCAGACAAGTGGCGGAGCCAGGATCAGAACCCAGGTCCTTCTGACTCCCAGACCTGTGCTCTTTCCACTGGGCTACGATGCTTCTGGAGATTGGTTGCATCCCCGATGACATCCCCAGAAGGCAGGTCAGGACTCAACTAGAAGGCCTGCCACTCCCCGTCACCCTCTGAAAAAGTGCAAGAAGGCAGGTCCTCTTGGGAATCAATCAGTAGTATTTATTGAGCGCTTACTGCATGCCAAGCACTGTACTGAGTTCTAATCCAGGCTCCGTCCCCTTTTGCTACATGACCTTGGGTAAGTCACTTCACTTCTCTTTGCCTCAGTTCCCTCATCTGCAAAATGGTGATCCAGTAACCTGTTCTTCCTCCTATATAGGCTGTGAGACCTATGGGGATCTAATTATCTTGTATCTACCCCAGCACTTAGCACAGTGATTGGTCTATTTATTGCCATTGTTCTTGTTTGTCTGTCTCCCCCAATTAGACCGTAAGCCCGTCAAACGGCAGGGACTGTCTCTATCTGTTGCCGACTTGTTCATTCCAAGCGCTTAGTACAGTGTTCTGCACATAGTAAGCGCTCAATAAATACTATTGAATGAATGAATGAATACATAGTACACACTTAACAAATACCACAAGTATTACTAGTAACAGTCTTCTTATTCATTTCAAAACAAAGAAAAAATTATTAATGTCACCAGGAGTGGACAGAACTACAGGCACTAGTTATTCCCAAGGCAAAATACACACTGATCTCTATTTTTGATGGTATCTATTGAACATTTACTGTGTGCCAGATACCGTACTAAGCACCCAGGTAAATGCAAGCTAGTCACAGTCCCATATGGGGCTCGCAGTCTTAATCCCCATTTTATAGGTAAGGTAACTGAGGCACAGAGAAGCTAAGTGACTTGCCCAAAGTCACACAGCTGACAAGTGGCATGGCCTGGTGGATAGAGCACGGTCCTGGGAATCAGAAGGACCTGGGAGCTGGGATAAGAACTCAGATCCTCCGACTTCTAGGCCCATCTCTTTCTACTAGGCCACACTGCTTCTCGTTCATTCAATTGTATATTCTGGGCACTTCTCCCCTTCTCCAGGAGGTCTGAACACTAAGGTGAAGGGTTCATTCAATTCTGAAATAAGCATCTTACAGATATCATGATGCAACTGAATTTAGTCATAGTCAGACCAAAAAATAACAAAAACACCCACGGAGAAAGGGAGGAGGAGAAAGAAATGATGTAAAAATACTGTAATCAAAGCTGGGTACACGGGGCCTGGGTTCTACAGCTGAAAATAGAAACTCTGCAGCCTTTAGAAGCTTTGAAGCTTTTAGATATAGAAAATACCACTTGAAATGGAAATCCCTGACATTTCAGTTTAATCCCGCTTCTTCTACCTTTCTCAGAAACTCTCTCCAAAGTCTCTGATATGAGAAAATTTCCACCACCAGCAAAAGGAAATGGAAAACATAACTGTTTCCAAAATGTGCCTGAAACCTAGATGGGAGAGAAAGAATGCACATTCTATTTGTAAGTTTTGCCCTTTTTAATAATGAAGAACAATCAATCAATGACATTTATTGAGTTCTTACTGTGTGCAGAACACTGTACTAAGCACTTGGGAGAACACACTACAACAGAGTTGGTAGACATGTTCCCTTCCCATAAGGGAGAAGCAGCCTGGCCTAGTGGAAAGGGCACAGGCCTGGGAGTCAAAAGACCTAGGTTCTTTTCCCAGATCTGCCAATTACTTGCTGTGTGACTTTGGGCAAGTCTCTTAACTCTATTATACCTCAGTTTTCTCAACTGTAAAATGGGGATTAAATACCAGTTCTCCCTCCTACTTAGACTGCAAGCCCCATGTGGGGCAGGGACTGTGACCAATCTAATTAACTTGTACCTACCCCACCGCTTAGAACAGTGTTTGACACATAATAAGTGCTTTAAAAATACCATGAAAAATGGAGCTTACAGTCTAGAGGAAATGCTTTGCAACATTGTGTGTAAAGGCAGTAACAGGATAGAAATAAATCTGCACATTATCTATTAATAATAATAATGATAATAATAATGATATTTGTTAAGTGCTTATTCTGTGCCAAGCACTGTTCTAAGCGATGGGGTAGATACAAGGTAATCAGGTTGTCCCCTGTGGGGCTCACAGTCTTTATCCCCATTTTACAGATGAGGTAACTGAGGCACAAAGAAGTGGCTTTGCCCAAGGTTACACACCAGACGCACGTGGTGGAGCCAGGATTAGAACTCACGTCCTCTGACTCCCAAGCCCGCGCTCTTTTCACTAAGCCACACCGCTTCTCTACGTTTAAACTTTCAGAAGGAGCCTGCCATATTCACTCCTGCTCCCTCCCAAGAAGAGAAAGTTATAATTCAAGGGTAAACTCTTTACAAAAAAACAAAACTCATGACTAAGACTCAAATCATTTCAGTGGATGAGTTTATTTTTCATGGATCATAATGTTTGCGTATCTCTTGGTATTTGTTCAGTTGGAAAAGTCAGTTGAGTTTCAGTTACGTTTTCAGTCATTCTGGATCTTGAGTATCGGCTTAGTGTTGTTCAGGAAGACTTTGATTTGAATGTATAATAAATTAGAATGGCATAAAAAGCCTTTTACTTATATCTTTCTACACAGTAGGACATATTTCTATTCCTGAAATTTGTCCAGCATCTAGCACCCCCTAGAACTCAACACGTATTGAAGAATAAAAATCAATATTGAAATAGCAACACTGGGTTTAATAAAATTCATATTGGCCCAAATTTTGACTAGATAGCAAACTGCCTACACCTCCTTTGAATGCAGTTTGCTGAGTCCAGAATCCAAAGGAAAAAGACCTAAAAATCACCCTGATGTACCCATCCTCCCTCCCCCTTAGTGGGCCCCTCATGGAACAGGGACTGTCTCTGACCTGATCAGCTTGTATTTACCCCAGGGCTTAATACAGTGCTTGATACATGGTAAATGCTTAACATGCCATTTTTGTTAAAGAGGTAATCGATGATGTTAATATAAATAATGATGATAATAATAATAAGGAAAATTTTGATGCAAGCCCACTTTAATGTAATAAGGAGAGTGAGTAGTGAGTGGGTGTGCAGAGAGGAGAAGAACACCGCCTCTGACTCCACCCACTCCCAAAATATCACATAATAATGTTGGTATTTGTTAAGCACTTACTATGTGCAGAGCACTGTTCTAAGCGCTGGGGTAGATACAGGGTAATCAGGTTGTCCCACGTGAGGCTCACAGTCTTAATCCCCATTTTACAGATGAGGGAACTGAGGCCCAGAGAAGCGAAGTGACTTGCCCACAGTCACACAGCTGACAAGTGGCAGAGCCGGGATTCGAACCCATGACCTCTGGTTCCCAAGCCCGGGCTCTTTCCAGTAAGCCACAAAGCCATTCTTCCTACCCCCCTTCTTCTCCTCCTCCTCTTCCTCCTCTCCCTCCTCCTCCTCTTCCTCCTCTCCCTCCTCCTCCTCTTCCTCCTCCCTTCTCCTCCTGCTCCCTTCTCCTCCTCCTCCTTTCCTTCCTCCTCCTCCTCCTCCTCTTCCTCTTCTCCCTCCTCCTCCTCCTTCTCCTTTGCTCCTCTTTTTCATTAGTGGTATTTGTTAATGTCATCTATAAAAAAATGGGGATTGAGACTGTGAGCCCTGCGTGGGACAGGGACTGTGTCCAACCCAATTTGCTTGTATGTATGTGCCTCGCACATAATAAGAGCTTAACAGATACTATCATTATTAATTCTATTATTATATGCATGTTGCATTGGAAAAGGTGAGTTCTAAAGGGCAAGTTTTCCTTAACATGGGGTCTTGGAAGAATGCAACCTCCCTCCCGGGTCTCCCTCCACCCTGTGGCCCCCAAACTGGAGCAACCCCTCGGCTGCCTCAGAGTGGAGGAAGTGGTGTGGCCCGAACTGTTCATTCATTCAATCGTATTTATTAAGCACTTACCGTGTGCAGAGCACTGTACTGAGCACTTGGGAAAGTACAATACAACAATAAACAGTGACATCCCCTGCCCAAAACAAGCTTACAGTCTTCATTTCATTCAGTTGCCTTCTCTGGTGAATTACCACATAAGGTACCCTTCCTATACCTGTGCCCTCCAGGCAGAAGGGGGCCATCATCTGTCCATGGCACTCTATCAATCAATCATTGTGGCCTAGTGGATAGAGCATGGGCCTGGGAGTCAGAAGGACCTAGAGTCTAATCCCAGCTCTGCCACTCTTCTACTCTGTGGTCTTGAGCAAGTCACTCAATTTCTCCATGCCTCAGATAGCTCATCTGTAAAATGGGGATTAAAACTGTGAGTCCCGTGTGGTACTTGGCGTTTAGTACAGTTCCTGGCACATAGGAAGGGCTTAACAGGTACCATTTAAAAAATTAGTGGTACCTATTGAGTGTTTACCATCTATAGAGCACTGTATTCAATTTGAGAGATTACAGTAGAAGAGTGTTGGTAGACAGGATCCCTCCCCTTAGGGAGCTTACAGCCTAGTGGTCAATAAATACCATTGATTGGGGAAATTCTTGTCTTCCTGAGTCAGACTGGCAAAGCTTGGGCTGGAGCCCAGAAATCTTGACTCCTACCTGTCAGAGTTAATCCCTAATTCGGGCAGCCCTGACTTCAGACACTTTGAAGTAAGACAAACAGCACCGGCATTTCTAAATATACACCCTACTTCGGCTTTCCAACATATCAGTTTGGTTTTTACCACATTAACCTTGGGCAGTCTAGGGGAGGAGAGGGACTGTCATGGGAGATTCATATCTTTATACTCCATTGCTTCCCCAACCTGTAATCTATTTTCATATCTGTCTCCCTTGCTAGGTTGTAATCTCCTTGAGGTCAGGGATGGTATCTCCCTCCCTCTGCCCCCTCCAATTATCACCCTGTCTTCCTCCTACATTCCTCTCCAAATTCCCTGAGCGAGGTTTCTGCAACCACTGTCTCAAGTTCCTCTCTTCCGATTCTCTCCTGACCCCCTCCAATCTGGCTCCCCCGTCCACCTTCTCTCCATGGAAAATGCCCTCTAAAGGTCACCAGTGGCCTCCATTTTGCCAATCCAATGGCTCCTACTCCTCCTCAATCTCTCAGATGCCCATGGACCACTCCTTTCTCCTGGAAACATTATCCAACCTTGGCTTCACTGACAATGTCCTCTCCTGGTTCTCCTCCAAGCTCTTTAGCTGCTCCTTCTCAGTCTCTTTCACAGACTTCTTCTCTACCATCCTCTAACTGTGGGAGTTCCTCAAGGCTCAGTTCTGGGTCCCCTTCTATTCTTCATCTACACCCGCTCCTTTGAAGAACTCATTTGCTCCCAAGTCTTTAACTACCTTCTCTGTGCAGATGATTCCCAAATTTATCTCACCAGCCCTGACTCTCTCCTTCTCTGCAGCCTCACATTTCCTCCTACCTTCAGGACATCCAGATAGAGATTTGGATGTCTTCCTCAAGTCTCTCCCAGCACAGTAGGCATCACCACTCTCCTCCTTTGTCTCACAAGCCCCAAACCTTGGCATTATCTTTCACTCATTTTTCTTTCAACCTACATATTCAATTTGTTGGTTCTACCTTCGCAACATTGTTAAAATCTGCCCTTTCGTCTTCATCCTCTCTGCTACTATGCTGATCCAAGCTCTTTCATATCCTGCCTTGATTATTGCATCAGCCTTTCCACTGACCTCCCTGCCTCCTCTCTCTCCCCACTCCAGTTCTTTCTTCATTCTGCTGCCTGTATCATTTTTCTAAAAAACCAATCAGTTGACATCTCCTCATTCCTCAAAAACTTCCTATTGCCCATCCACCTCATCAGCGAAAGAAACTCCTTACTCCAGACCGTAAGTCAGATGATCATATTTATTGAGCACTTACTCTGTGCAGAGCACTGTATTAAGCACTTGGGAAAATACCATAGAACAATAAACAGACATATTCCCTGACCACAGTGAGCTTGTGGTCTGGAGGTTCATCTCTAGACTGTAGGATTGCTGTGGACAGGGAATGTGCCTACCAACTTTATTATATTGCATTCTTCCAAGAGCTCAGTACAGTGTTCTGCACAAGTAAGCACTCAATAAATATGGTTGCTCGATTGATTGATTACTATCAGCTTTAAAGCACTCAATCAGGTTGTCCCCTTCTATCATATCTTATTGATTTCCTATTTCAACCAACGCCACAAACTTCGCTCCTCTATTGTCAACCTACTCACTGTACCTCGATATCATCTATCTCACTGCTGACCCCTCACCCACATCCGGCCTCTGGCCTGGACCTCCCTCCCTCTTCACATCCAACAGACCATCACTCTCCCCTTCTTCAAAGCCTTATTAAAAGCACATCTTCTCCGAGAGGCCTTCCCCAACTAAGCCTTCATTTTATTTTCTCCCATTGCCTTCTGTGTTACCCTTGCAATTGGATCTGTGCTCTTTATTTATCCCACCCTCAGCCCACAGCACATTTTTTATGGTATTCATTGAGTCAAACTATGTGCCAAACACTGTTGTAAGCGCTGGGATAGGTAAAAGGTAACTAGGACAAGCACAGTCCCTGTCCGGCACGGGGCTCACAGTCCAAGTAGGAGGAAGAACAGGTATCCCCACTGTACAGTTGAGAAAACCGAAGCCCAGAGCAGTTCAGTTACTTGCCCAAGGTCACTCAGCAAGCGTCAGAGCTGGGATTAGAACTCAGGTTCTTCTGACTCCCAGGCCTGTATTCTCTCTGCTAGGCCATGCTGTTCCCTATGTGCATATCTATACTTTATATTTATGTCTCTAGACCTAAGCTGTGGGCAGGGAATTTGCTTACCAATATTCTCCAAAGCGCCTAGTTCAGTGTTCTGCACAGTACATTTTTTAATAAATACGATCGATTGATGGATAGATTGATGGTTTCCGTGAGGGAACTGGTATTACTCTCAACAATTAGACTTAAGACGTCTGCCCCATCAAGGCTGCCGCTCAGGAAGGGGTCTGGAGCCGACCAGTGGTGACCCTCCTGACCCCTGCAACTCCAGGAGGGTCTACCGGCTGCACAAAACCAGGAGAAGGGGCCTGTTCGCGAATGAAAGGAATGAAACTTAAGGGACCGGGGGAACTCGAGAATGCACAACAGCCGGAGCCCAAGACGGCTGAGACACAGACCCAATTCAGAGGAATCAGTCGAAGGGTTGGAAATTCATTCAATCATATATATTGAGCGCTTATTGTGTGCCGAGCACTGTACTAAGAGCTTGGAAAGTACAATTCAGCAGCAGATAGAGACGATCCCTGGAAATCTCTCAGTGCTCCAGTTTCCCGAAATATGGTGTTACCGAAGTTACCGAAGGACTTTTACAGCAGCAGCAGCCTCCACAGAGAGTCATCCTTAATAAAAATTGCTGCAGAAGAGACTGCGCAGGCTATGCAGGTGTATGCAAATAGCATGCAAATTGCATGTACTTTTTATGTAAATAGATTTGTGGCCCTCCCAAATATTTCATTCACTTGAATATCACCCTTGGGAAAAAGCTCATGCAGACCTCAGCAATAAACTAACTGCCGTCGGTCTTTTTTTTCCTCAAACTATGGGCTGACCACCTGGCTTAATGGATAGACCGACCTTGCAAATCGTTTCCACAACTCTACCAGCCGGCGTGATTCGTTGCCGACTGTGGCCAGGCAGATAAATACTGCTTCCACCTCGTTCCATTCCCACCCCGCCTCATACATGATCCGTTCTAAGGATGACCGTAGTGATTCTTGTCATATTTCTTTGAATCGCAAATTACATTAAAGGGCATATCCAATCCTCTGTGAAAGTTCCCTTACACTGTGAGGATATGTAACTAGTAATAGTAACAGTAGATTGGTGGGGCCTAGTGGAAAGAGCAGGGCCTGGGAGTCAAAGGACCTGTGTTCCAATCCTGCCTCCGCCACCTGTCTGATGGGTGACATTGTGCAAGTCATTTAATCTTTCTGAGCCTTAGTATCCTCATCCATAAATGGGGACTAAATCCTCCTCTCTCTTACTTAGAGTGTGATCCCTATATGGGATAGGGATTGTGTTAGAGAAGCAGCGTGGCTCAGTGGAAAGACCACGGGCTTTGGAGTCAGAGGTCATGAGTTCGAATCCCAGCTCTGCCACTTGTCAGCTGTGTGACTGTGGGCAAGTCACTTCACTTCTCTGGGCCTCAGTTCCCTCATCTGTAAAATGGGGATTAAGACCGTGAGCCCCTCGTGGGACAACCTGATTCCCCTGCGTCTACCCCAGTGCTTAGAACAGTGCTCTGCACATAGTAAGCGCTTAACAAATACCAACATTATTATTCAACCTGAAGATCTTGAATCACTCCAGAGCTTAGAACAGTGCTTGGCACATAGTAAGCACTTAACAAGTACCATAGCTATTATTACTGTGCTCAGAGCTCTGTACTAAGACCTAAAAGAGAATATCCAGGGAGGAATTAGACTTGACCCCTGTCCCGCAGGGGAAAAGAACATGGGTCTGGGAGTTACAAGACCTGGGTTCTAATCTCAGCTCCACCAATAGCCTGCCGTTTGACCATGGGCAAGTCATGTAATCTTTCTGGGCATCAAGCTTCCACTCCTCCGGGCCCTTTAAAATGTGAGCCCTGTATGAAACAAGGACTGTGTCCTACCTGATCATCTTGACACATAGCAAGCACGTAATCATAATAATGATAACTATAATAACTATTATTGACATTATTATTATTATCATTATTATGTTCCCAACTGGACCCACCAGAGGTTCCCTCAGGCCAGTCCTGCACTTCCGGAATCAAATGACACGGCAGCGGCAGCAGGCTATATCACCCAGGACAGTCAAACTAAATGCAGTGGAATTCATTCATTCATTTAACAGTATTTACTGAGCGCTTACTACGTGCAGAGCACTGTACTAAGCACTTGGAATGTTCAATTCGGCAACAGTTAGAGACAATCCCTGCCCAGTGGAAATTGCAGATACACCCGCTGCTAAAAGTCCCTTCTCTCTAACTGCAGTCCGCCCTTTCTTCTTCATCCAAACTGCTATCACCTTAATCCAATCACTAATCCTATCTCACCTTGATTACTATATCGGCCGTATCAGTGTCAAGGTGAGCAGAAGACAGGTGACGGTTCAGAACTTCACTACCGGTGATTTTGTTTTGCCATCCGATATCGAGCCTGGGCCATAAACGATGCTGGAGGAACTGCTGGAGGAGCCGGACGTGGCTGCGTCTGGGTGGGGTCCAGGTCTCCCCGCCAGGGAGGAGGTTGGACAACACTCCAGCTCTGGAGACCTCCGGTTTGGTCCGGAATCGGACACCACATGGCCGGCACAACTCTGAAAATCTCCCAAAGGACGTGTTGGCCTTGTTGATCCTGTTTTCTATTTACCTGTTTACACTGACTCACTACTAGTCATTTTAACTCATTAGGAGAGTCCCACTAACTGGAAATCAAGAAACCTCAGTTTCTGTACACAACTCTGATTCTGATTTGCAGTGTGGCCTTCGATCCAATCAGATAATAATGAGAAGAGTAATCATAATAATACGTCAAGAACTGTATTAAATGCTGGGGGGTCATAATAATAATGACGGTATTTGTAAAGTGCTTACTTTGTGCCAAGCACTGTTCTAAGCACTAGGGGAGATACAAGGTTATCAGGTTCTCCTAGGTGGGCTCACAGTCTTAATCCCCATTTTACAGATGAGGTAACTGAGGCCCAGAGAAGTTAAATGGCATGCCCAAAGTCACACAGCTGACAAGTAGCAGAGCTGGAATTAGAACCCACGACCTCTGAGTCTCAAGCCCGTGCTCTTTCCATGAAGCCACGCTAATTCTCTACAAGATACAAGATACAGATACAAAACAATCAGGACTCCCATGGTGCTCAGAGTGTATGGAGGAGGGAGAACAGGTATTGAATTGCCATTTTGCAGATGAGGGAACTGAGGCACAGAGAAGTGAAGTGACTTGCCCAAGCTCACACAGCAACTAAGTGGTGAAATTGGAATTAGAACCCCGGTCCTCTGTCTCCCGGGCCCATGTTCTTTCACAAGGTCACGCTGCTTCTGCTCCTTGAGCTTCAGTTTCTCCCATATTTCATAGGAAGAAAAAAATCCTCCATAGGCCCCCTCCTCCCCAGCACCCTTGACTCACTGGAATGCAGGAAAGCTGCAGTAGAGTCCCTCCTTAGGCTCGGTCCTTTCCCATGCCTACGTCTGGAGCTACTGGAAGCCCGTGGATGGAGCAGCCTAGAAAAGAAGTGTGATCTAGTAGAAAGAGCACGGATCTGGGAGTCAGAGGACTTGGGTTCTAATGTCGGTTCCACCATTTGTCTGCTGTGTGACCTGAGGCAAGTCACTTCACTTCTCTGTGCCTCAGTTCTGTGAGACTGTGATACCCACATGGGACAAGGATGTCTTGGGTTATGCTGTCGAGTCATTTCCAACCCATAGCGACTCCACGGGCACATCTCTCCCAGAACACCCCACCTCCATCTGCAATCTTTCTGGTAGTGGATCCATAGAGTTTTCTTGATAAAAATATGGAAGTGGGTTACCACTGCCTTCTTCCTCACAGTAAACTTGAGTCTCCGCCCTTGACTCTCTCCCAAGCATCTGCTGCCCAGCATAGGTGGGTTTTGACTTACAGCAGACTGCCTTCTGCTCGCTAGCCACTGCCCAAGCTAGAAATGGAATGGATAGGCCTCTCCTTGACTCTCCCTCCCATAGCCGAGACTGGTAGGGTGCTGGAAACTCTCCAGGTGCCATCCTGAGAGGGGACAAGGATGGTATCCAGCCTGATTAGCTTGTATCTGCCCCAGCACTTAGTACAATGCCTGGAACACGGTAAGTCCTTAACAAATTCCATAAAAAACAAAGCAGGCAGCAGCTAGGGTTGGGTCACACTAGCAGGAGAGTTCCAACCCTTCCCTAGCTGCTAAATAGGGGTTTCTAAAGTCCTTTTATGGGTGAGAAAAATCAGGCTCGGCCATTTCTGAAACACTTTGAAATACAAAAAGGGTACTTTGGATGTTTAACAGACGTCCTCATTGCTGTTCTTAAATCTTTTTTTGAACATTTTGGAATGTTAATGATATGTTCTTTGGGACTGCATAGAAAATAGATTGTTTATAATGGCCAGAGTGAATTCATTGTAATGGTTTTAAGTCATCTGCTCAATGTATCTGCAAAACCTGATGTAAACTTGCTCTGATAAGAGCTCTTTGGGAGCCCAAATCACATCAATGAAAAAATAGTAATGAGTCAATTGACAAAATATTGCATTAGAAGTGGCCTCTGACCTAATATGATACCAACCAAATGCTTTTTCTCTCCTTTGTAACTGAATCATTCGGGATGAAATTGAATTTTAAAAATCCATTCAGATAAGCTTAAGGAGAACAAGAAAACACCAGTTTCAGGCAAAATAAGGCTAACTGGGAGGTTTGTTCTGAATCTCCTTCCCTTCATTGCTTTGGGAAGATATAGGAGCTTCCATTAGATTGTAAGATTCTTGATGACAGGGATCATATGATGTTGAGGATGATGTTGGTATTTGTTAAGCGCTTACTACGTGCAGAGCACTGTTCTAAGCGCTGGGGTAGACACAGGGGAATCAGTTTGCCCCACGTGGGGCTCACAGTCTTAATCCCCATTTTACAGATGAGGTAACTGAAGCACAGAGAAGTTAAGTCACAGTCACACAGCTGACAAGTGGCAGAGCTGGGATTCGAACTCATGACCTCTGACTCCAAAGCCCGTGCTCTTTCCACTGAGCCACGCTGCTTCTCATATCTACATCTCTCTCCCAAGTGCTGGATACAGTGCTCGGCATACAGTAAGTGCCCAATAAATGGCACTGATTGACAGACTGATTTCTTCAGACTATCCAGCAAACCGATCCTAAATCATGTGGAAGCAGCATGACCTAGTGGAAAGAGTCTGGGTCTGGGCTTCAGAGGACTTAGGGTCTAATTCATTCATTCATTCACTCAATCGTATTTACTGAGCACTTACTGTGTGCAGAGCACGGTACTAAGCACTTGAGAGAGCACGATACAACAAAAGACAGTCACATCCCCTGCTCACAACCAGCTTGCAGGGGACAGACATTTATTTAAATAAACTACAAATATGGACATAAGGGCTATGGGGCAGGGAATGGGAGATGAATAAAGGGAGCAAATCAGGGCAACGCAGAAGGGAGTGGGAGAAGAGGAAAAGTGGGGCTTAGTCAGGGAAGGCCTCCTGGAGGTGTGCCTTCAGTAAGACTTTGAAGGAGGGGTGAATAATTGCCTAACAGATTTTAAGAGGGAGGGCATTCCCTGCCAGAGGCAGAACATGGGCTAGGAATCAGTGGCAAGACAGGCGAGATCGAGGCACAGTGAGAAGGTTAGCACTAGAGGAGTTTTTGATTGATGTGGAGGTAGATGGGTTATGACTGGAGTTTTTTGAGGAGGTTGTCTTCAACGTTTTTGTAGAAAAATGATCCGGAAGCAGAATGAAGTATGGACTGGAGTTCGGTCCCTTACCTGCTGTGTGATCTTGGGCAAGTCACTTCATTTCTCTGTGCCTCAGTTTCCTCACCTGTAAAACGGGGATTATATACTTGTTCTCCCTCCCACTTAGATTGTGGGCCCCACATGGGAAAGGGAATCCAAATTATTTTAAAGGGCTACTACAAGAGAACCAAAATAATTAAAAGCCTGGATATCGCCATCCAAAAATTCAGCACCTGGGTTAAAATGTTATATTAACTTGGTAACATAAAAATTCTGCAACCCATTGATTTTGCTCAGGGTATAAGTTTTTAAGGTAGAAATTCTAGGAAAAGTGACAACCAGTGTTTTTTGGATCCACTGGATTCAAACTTGTTAATGACTTGGAATGACTTGTGTGATGGTTCAGCCTCATTTAAAAATCGTTCTTTCATGTCCTGGTTCAGAGGTTATGTGCATAGAAGCAGGGGTTGAACAGCGATGCTTCCAATTCAGGCGGTTTTTCAAGGGTGTTTATCATGTAGGTACCCTTAGGTTTTGAAGAGGAAGCTGTGATGATCAACTTCATCTGTGCGTAGCAGGCTTGGACCAGTCCTCGCTTTTGCAAGGTATATATGGGAAGCGGCGTGGCCTAGTGGAAAGAGTATGGGCCAGGGAGTCGGAGGACCAGGGTTCTAATCCCGGCTCTGCCACTTGCCTGCTTTATGACCTTAGGCAAGTCACTTAACTTATCTAGGTCTCATTTTCCTGAGTGGTAAAATGGGGATTCAATACCTGTTCTCCCTCCTGCGTAGACCGGGAACTCCATGTGGTACAGGCTCTGTGTCTGACTTGATTAACTTGTATGTATCCCAGCGCATAAAACAGTGCTTGACACATAGGAAGCGCTTAAGAAATACCATAATTCGCTAAATCACATTTACTTAGCACCTACTGTGTGGAAAGTACCGTACTGTTTGGGAGAATAGAATATAACAATAAGCAGATACATTCCCTGCCTATAATGAGCTTACAGTCTAGAGAGGCCTATCATTCATGGCTCTGCATTTAGTATCTGTAGCTCCTGTCACCAGTTTTGATTCTTTCCCTTAAATGTCATGGTTTTTCACACCCGCCCCCTTTCCAGACCGCGGCCCTCCAGCGCGGCCAACGTGCAGAACTAAAAGCAAGGGGGAAGCAGCCAGAACTCTCTCCCGTATAAGGGAAAGTCCCAGAATGGCCATTCCAGGGGTTCGTCCTAGCCCACGTGAGGTCGGATTGTCTCACTGCCTTTCCGGTTTTACTCGGCCCCAAGGCCCTGGACTAACAATAAAAATAATTATTATAGTTGTGGAATTTGTTAAGCATTTATTGCGTGCCAGGCTCTCTATTAAGCACTGGGGTGGATACAAGCAGATCGGGTTGGACACGGTCCCTGTCCCTCATGGGGAGCCCAGTCCCAATCCCCATTTTACAGATGAGGTAACTGAGACCCAGAGAAGTGAAGTGACTTGCCCGGTCACCCAGCAGACAAGCGGCGGAGCTGGGATTAGAATCCACGACCTTCTGACTCCCAGGTCCGTGCTCCATCCACTACACCATGCTGCTTGCCAGGGTCCGTTGCCTTCGTCAGGGGCATGACACCCGCTAGGTCATACTGCCACAGCAAGTTGGGAGAGGATGAAGAAAAACGAGTAGGGCCCACTCTTTGAGCTCCAGTTACATGATGGGTGGGCTACTGACCACTTTCCCTCCCTTGCCACCCCAAGGGAAGCCGTGTGGCAATGAGAACTTCTCCCACACGGGTCTCCTAACTGACTGCCCGGCTGACTGAAGGCAGTCAGTCTCAAGGGTGTAAATTGCCTTGCGTGAAGTACTTGGCTTCACACCAAAGCCATCTGAGGTTTACACCTTCATATCCTCTTAAGTGTGATTTTTACATGGCAGGAGGGAGACCACTTTATATTGTTGACATTTTATAAAGGCTGGAACGTCGCAGGGCCAATAATAACACGTGTGTGGTTATGCTATGACCTGGAACGGGTGGAAATCTGATCCCACCAATGACTAGGAACTGATGGGGGAGACTTTGTAGCCAATCCCAGCAGCAGCTCCCAGGGGCAGTGGAGCCACATCCTATAATAATTGTGATATTTGTTAAGTGCTTACTAGAGCCTAAGCACCTTACTATATGCTAAGTACCATGCTAAGCTCTGGGATAGAGGTGATGCAGTTAGATTGGGCAAAATTTTTGTCCCACATGGGGCTCACAGTCTAAGGGAGAGTAGACATTTAAACCTCATTTTAAAGACGAGGAAACCGAGGCACAGAAAATTTCCCTGACTTGCCTGAAGTCACAAAGCAGGTAAGGGGAGGAGTTGGTGTTAGAACTCAGGCCTCCTGGCTATCAGTCCTGTGCTCTTTCCACTGGCTGCTTTTTGTCGTCAGATGCAGCATGGTCTATTGGACAGAGCATGGGCCTGGGATTCGGAGGACTTGGGTTCTAATGCTGGCTCCGCCACTTGCCTGCTGCATGACCTTTGGGCAAATCACTTCACTTCTCTGCCTCGCTTTCCTCATCTGTCAAAAGGGGGTTTAAATATCTGTTCTCCCTCTGGCATAAATTGTGAGCCCCATCTGGGACAGGGACTCTGTCTAACCTGATTATCTCATATCTACCGCAGGACTTAGTACAGTGCTTGGCACGTAGTAGCACAGTTATTTTTATAATTACAACTAGATGCAGTTCCTGCAAATCTGGATCAGCAACAGCTTGAGGTTTGGACACGGGGTCACCGGGACAATCTCAGCTTCCCAGGCCAGGATTGCCGTTTCAAAAACCGGTGGTGGCTGTCCTCAAGACATATGGGCAGCTCGGCCCACCCACCTATCTGGCAGAGGATCGGTCTCTAAGCCTCCAGCTTTGGTGACCGCGGGACAGGCTCTGTGGAGTTCGGCTTCTGGTGTCATAAGGGAACATGAGAAGCGGCATGGCCGGGGATAGAGTATGGACCTGGGAGTCAGAAGGACCAGGGTTCTAAATCTGACTCCCCCACTTATCTGCTGAGTGACCTTGGGCAAATCACTTCACTTCTCTATGCTTCAGTTACTTCAATTGCAAAATGGGGATTAAGACTGGGAGGCCCACATGGGACCGGGACTGTGTCCAACCTGATTAGCTTGCAGCTATTCCAGGGCTTAATATAGAGCCTGGCACATTGCAAGCGGTTAAAAAATACCATGAAAAACAATACAAAACAAAAACCCAGATGAGGCCAGGGAGAACCTCAGCTCATCCTCAGCGAACCTCTACTAGGGATGAAGCAGTGTGGCGTGGTAGCTACAGCACGGGCCTGGGAGTCAGAAGGTCATGGGTTCTAATCCCGGCTCCGCCACTTGTCTGCTGTGTGACCTTGGGCAAGTCACTTCACTTCTCTGTGCCTCAGTTACTTGCAAAATGGAGATGGAGACTGTGAGCCCCAGGTGGGACAGGGACTGTGTCCCCCCGGATTTGCCTGTATCCACCCCAGCGGTTCGTATATTCATTCATTCATTCAATAGTATTTATTCATTCAATAGTATTTATTGAGCACTTACTATGTGCAGAGCACTGTACTAAGTGCTTGGAATGTATAATTTGGCAACAGATAGAGACAATCCCTGCCCATTGACGGGCTTACAGTCTAGTCGGGGGAGACAGACGGACATTAAACAAGACAACTTAATCACGATAAATAGAATCAAGGGGATGTACACCTCATTAACAAAATCAATAGGTTAATAAAAATATATACAAATGAGCACAGTGCTGAGGGAAGGGAAAGGGAGATGGGGAGGAGCAGAGGGACGGACTCTGTCCTCTCCTGGTTCTCCTCTTACCTCTTACCTCTTACCTTACGCTGGAGAAGCAGCGTGGCTCAGTGGAAAGAGCATGGTCTTTGGAGTCAGGGCTCATGAGTTCGAATCCCAGCTCTGCCACTTGTCGGCTGTGTGACTGTGGGCAAGTCACTTAACTTCTCTGTGCCTCAGTTCCCTCATCTGTAAAATGGGGATTAAGACTGTGAGCCCCACGTGGGACAACCCGATTCCCCTATGTCTACCCCAGCGCTTAGAACAGTGCTCGGCACATAGTAAGCGCTTAACAAATACCAACATTATTACCTCTCTGGCCGGTCATTCTCGGTCTCCTTCGCTGGAGCCTCCTCCCCCTCCCATCCTTTAACTGTTGGAGTTCCTCAAGGGTCAGTTCTTGGCCCTCTTCTGTTCTCCATTTACAATCACTCCCTCGGTGAACTCATTCGCTCTCACGACTTTGACTGCCATCTCTACGCAGATGACACGCAGATCTACATCTCCGCCCCTGTCCTCTCCCCCTCCCTTCAGGCTCGCATCTCCTCCCGCCTCCGGGACGTCTCCGCCTGGATGTCGGCCCGCCACCTAAAACTCAACATGAGCAAGACTGAGCTCCTCATCTTCCCTCCTAAACCCGGTCCTCTCCCAGACTTCTCTATCACCGTGGATGGCACGACCATCCTTCCCATCTCTCAGGCCCGCGATCTCGGTGTCATCCTTGACTCGTCCCTCTCGTTCACCCCACACATCCTATCCGTTACCGAGACCTGCTGGTTTCACCTCTACAATATCGCCAAGATCCGCCCTTTCCTCTCCACCCAAACGGCTACCTTACCGCTACGGGCTCTCGTTATATCCCGGCTAGACTACCGTGTCGGCCTTCTCTCTGACCTCCCTTCCTCCTCTCTCGCCCCGCTCCGGTCTATTCTTCACTCCGCTGCCCGGCTCATCTTCCTGCAGAAACGATCTGGGCATGTCACTCCCCTTCTTAAACAACTCCAGTGGTTGCCTATCGACCTCCGCTCCAAACAAAAACTCCTCACTCTAGGCTTCAAGGCTCTCCATCACCTTGCCCCTTCCTACCTCCCTTCTCTCTTTCTACCGCCCACCCCGCACGCTCCGCTCCTCTGCCGCCCGCCTCCTCACCGTCCCTCGGTCTCGCCCATCCCACCGTCGACCCCCGGGTCACGTCCTCCCGCGGTCCCGGAACGCCCTCCCTCCTCACCTCCGCCAAACTGATTCTCTTTCCCTCTTCAAAACCCTACTTAAAAATCACCTCCTCCAAGAGGCCTTCCCAGACTGAGCTCCTCTTCCCCCTCTACTCCCTCTGCCATCCCCCCTTTACCTCTCTGCAGCTAAAGCCTCATTTTCCCCTTTTCCCTCTGCTCCTCCACCTCTCCCTTCCCATCCCCACAGCATTGTACTCGTCCGCTCGACTGTATATATTTTCGTTACCCTATTTATTTTGTTAATGAATTGTACATCGCCTCGATTCTATTTAGTTGCCATTGTTTTTACGAGATGTTCTTCCCCTCGACGCTGTTTATTGCCATTGTTCTCGTCTGTCCGTCTCCCCCGATTAGACTGTAAGCCCGTCAAACGGCAGGGACCGTCTCTATCTGTTGCCGACTTGTTCATCCCAAGCGCTTAATACAGTGCTCTGCACATAGTAAGCGCTCAATAAATACTATTGAATGAATGAATGAAAGGGAAAGGGGGGAAGGGGGCTTAGCTGAGGGAAGGTGAAGGGGGCGGCAGAGAGGGAGCAGAGGGAGCAGAAGGAAAAGGGGAAGCTCAGTGTGAGAAGGCCTCTTGGAGGAGGTGAGCTCTCAGTAGGGCTTTGAAGATGGGAAGAGAGTTAGTTTGTCAGAGGTGAGGAGGGAGGGCATTCCAGGACAGCGGGAGGATGTGGGCCAGAGGTCGACGGCGGGACAGGCGTGAAGGGGGGACGGTGAGGAGGTGAGCGGCAGAGGAGCGGAATGTGCCGACTGGGCAGTAGAAAGTGAGAAGGGAGGAGAAGTAGGAGGGAGCAAGGGGATGGAGAGCCTTGAAGCCCAGAGTGAGAAGCTTTTGTTTCGTGCGGAGGTCGATAGGCAACTACTGGAGGATTTTGAGGAGGGGAATGACATGCCCAGAGCATTTCTGCAGGAAGATGATCCGGACAGCGGAATGAAGAATAGACTGGAATGGGGAGAGACAGGAGGAAGGAAGATCAGAGAGAAGGCTGACGCAATAATCCAGTCAGGATATTATAAGAGCTTGTACCAGTAAGATAGACGTTTGGGTGGAGAGGAAAGGGCGGATCTTGGCGATATTGTAAAGGTGAGACCGGCAGGCATTGGTGACAGATTGGATGTGTGGGGTGAATGAGAGAGCCGAGTCAAGGACGACACCAAGGATGTGGGCTTGAGAGACGGGAAGGATGGCCGTACCGTCCACAGTGACGGAGAAGTCAGGAAGAGGACAGGGCTTGGGAGGGAAGATAAGGAGCTCAGTTTTGGACATGTTGAGTTTTAGGGGGCAGGCAGACATCCAGGTGGAGACCTCCTTGGAGGCAGGAGGAGATACGAGCCTGAAGGGAGGGGGAGAGAACAGGGGAGGAGATGTAGATCTGTGTATCATCTGCATAGAGATGATAGTTGAAGCGTGGGTGTGAATGAGTTCACCGAGGGAGAGAGTGTAGATGGAGAACAGAAGAGGGTCGAGAACTGACCCTTGAGGAACCCCAAAAGTTAGAGGATGGGAGGGGGAGGAGGAGCCTGTGAAGGAGACCGAGAATGAACGGCCAGAAAGATAGGAGAACCGGGAGAGGACGGAGTCCGTGACACCAAGGTGAGATGAGGTGTGGAGGAGAAGGGGATGGGCGACAGTGTCAAAGGCAGCTGAGAGGTCGAGGAGGATCAGTATAGAGTAGGAGCCATTGGATTTGGCAAGAAGGAGGTCACGGGTGAGCTTTGAGAGAGCAGGCTCGGTAGAGTGGAGGGGACGGAAGCCAGATTGGAGGGGGTCCAGGAGAGAGTTGGAGTTGAGGAATTCAAGGCAGCGAGTGTGGATGACTCGATCTAGGATTTTGGAAAGGAAGGGTAGGAGGGAGATAGGGCGATAACTGGAAGGGAAAGTGGGGTCGAGAGAGGGTTTTTTTAGGATGGGGGAGACATGGGGGTGTTTGAAGCAGAGGGGAAGAAGCCATTGGAGAGTGAGTGGTTAAAGATGGAAGTTAAGGAGGGGAGGAGGAAAGGGGAGATGGTTTTTATAAGGTGAGCGGGAATGGGGTCGGAAGGACAGGTGGAGGGGGTGGCACTTGCAAGGAGGGAGGAGATCTCCTCTGAGGATTTATTAAGAGCTTACTATATGCAGAGCACTGTACTAAGTGCTTGGAATGTACAATTCGGCAACAGAGACAATCCCTGTCCAATGACAGGCTCACAGTCTAATAGTGCTAGGCGCATAAAAAGTGCCTAAAAGATATCATTATTATTATTATCATTATTATGATGATGAAGCAGTCCTGGGCGTCTGGAGAATGCATTCCAGCCCCTGGGAAATTCTTCCTTCGGGCGCCCGAAGACCAAGGGCCAGTCGGTCAATCAATCAGCGTGGCTCAGTGAAAAGAGCCCGGGCTTGGGAGTCAGAGGTCATGAGTTTGAATTCCGCCTCTGCCACTTGTCAGCTGTGTGACTGTGGGCACATCACTTCACTTCTTTGGGCCTCAGTTCCCTCATCAGTAAAATGGGGATGAAGACTGTGAGCCTCACGTGGGACCACCTGATGACCCTGTATCACCCCCAGCGCTTAGAACAGTGCTCTGCACATAGAAAGCGCTTAACAAATACCGACATTATTATTATTATATTTACAGAGTGCTCACTGTGTGCGGAGCACTGGACTCAGCGTTTAGGAGAGCACGATATAAGAGCGCAAGGCGGGCCCGTTGCCCGAGCAGGACTCCCCATCTCCGGCCCGTTCTCCCCGCCCGGGGGTTGCCATGGCAACGAGGGGGCGGGGCCAGAGCTCCCCCGGCTCCCTGGCGCCTCCCACAGGAGGCAGCGGGGACTGCGGCTGCCACTGCGCCTGCGCACGGGGCCGGGAGGCAGGGTTGCCAGGGAAACCGAAGACGCCGGCCACCGGCGCTTCGAAAGCCCCAGGAGGAGGAGGAGGGGGGAGGAGGAGGAGGAAGAGCAGCTGCAGCAGCAGCAGCAACAGCCACAACAGCCCGTTGCAGGGGGGAGGAGGAGGTAATAAATAATCCAGATATTTGCTAAGGGTTGATTAGGTGCCACACACTGTGCTACATGCAGTGCAATCGGATCAGGCCGTCGAAGAGGGAAGAAGCGCAGGTATTTCAGTCCCATTTTACCAGGGAGGAAACCCGAGGTGCAGAGCAGCTGAATGACTTGTCCAAGGTCACCCAGCAAGCAAGTGGTGCAGCTGGGATTAGCACCCAGGTCTCCAGGCTCCCAGGCCGGGGCTCTTTGCACTAGGTCTCGGGGCTTCTCCACATTAGACCAGGATGCTTCTCCAGGTGAGGAAAGAGGGAAGCAGCCTGGCTCAGTGGAAAGAGCACGGACTTGGGAGTCAGAGGTCATGAGTTCGAATTTCGGCTCTGCCACTTGTCAGCTGTGTGACTGTGGGCAAGTCACTTCACTTCTCTGGGCCTCAGTGACCTCATCTGTAAAATGGGGGTGAACTGTGAGCCTCACGTGGGACGACCTAATTACCTTATATCTCCCCCAGCGCTTAAAACAGTGCTCTGCACATAGTAAGTGCTTAACAAATACCAACATTATAATTATTATTATTATTATTTCAGTCCCCTTTTACCAGTGAGAAAACCCGAGGCGCAGAGCAACTGAATGACTTGTCCAAGGTCACCCAACAAGCAAGTGGAGGAGCTGGGATTAGCACCCAGGTCTCCAGGCTCCCAGGCCGGGGTTCTTTGCACTAGATCTCGGGGCTTCTCGGCACTAGACCAGGCTGATTCTCCAGGTGAGGGAAGAGGAAGGAGGGGAAACGCTTTTCGGTTAAGGGGTTTAAATGCCCTTGATGAGGGGGTTGATGCGAGAAGCCCCTTCCCCGGAATTCTCACGCCTTGCCAACTCCCCATCACCTCCAGCCCTCTGAGGGTGAAGCCCCAACCTGGTCCTGCAGTTGTCCCTAAACCCTGCCCAGGCCACAAGGCCACCTCTGTGCCTCCCCAACCCCGCTGCCCCTCGGGTCGTCCAGATGTCACACCTTGTTAGCTACTGGCTTCGGCCAGGCTGGCCCCCGCCCCACTAGGACCCCTTGACTTGACTCATTGGGTTCATCCTCCCCAGCAACTCCACTTGTAAGATTGGGAAAGAATCTGTTCCAATTTGGACCAGGTTTATACCAGCAAAATTAACCAGTAATCCAGGCCCAAAAATACACTTCGCCCTCATTTACCTAGCCTTTGCAGTCAAGGCTCAGCCGTAGACATCGTTTCCTTCCCCACGACCGCTTCTCAGAATCGGGAAATAGAAAGTATTTACTGAGCATCCACTATATGCAAAGCACTATACTAACCCCTTGGGAGAGTGCCAAAGAGGTAGCAGACATTGTCTCTGCCTTCGAGGAGCTTGCAGTCTAACTGGAAAAAGACACTAGAATAAATGAAAGATATGAGGAAGTAACTGAGTGTAGGCAAATTCACACGAATTGGGGGTGGGGGTGGGGGTAGGCCTTAGGTGGTGGGGTTGGGCTGAAATGGCGGTTGGAACTATAAAGTGTGATTAGAAGCGGTGAAATCTTCCTCCTTCCTCTAGCCTTTCTCCTCCCTTCCAAAGCATCCGTCTTCTTTTGCACCGTGTTTCTGAGCATTTGCTCCTCCACTTGTGTGTTTTGTTTTCCCACAAATTCAGTGAATCTCGTTTTAATCTATGGTATCTATTGAGCGCTTAATGTGTGCCAAGCACTTTATTAAGAGCTTGGGAGAATACAATATAATGCATTCTCTGACCAAAACAAGCCTTTAGTCTAGAGGGGGTTACAATTTTATACAGTTTCTCTTTTGGAAATGTGCTGCTCTCCTTCCACTCACAGTTCCTCGGGCACGGTATTTTTCTGAACGTTCTATCGTCCCTGTTACTATTAATAACCACAGCCACAAAAATTGCATCTTGATAACCCTTCTGAAATCTCATCTCTTCCAAGAGTCCTTTCCTACTGTGTCAACCACACACTTGTGTATTCACAACCACCCATAGCACTTCTGTATTATACATGTATATATATATTTTTATATTTCCTATTCTTTTACCACTCACTTAACCCTTTTTCTCTTCCTCCTGTTTGTAAATTATTTCAGCATATGCTTCGCCTGCTAGATTGAAGCTCTTCGAGGATGGAGATTGTGACGACTGATTCTTCCATACTCTCCTGAGTGATTAGATCGATTCTTAGCACATAGTGGGTCTATAACAAATCCTCCTGATTGATTGATTGATAGATTGATTGATTGTTAAATGCTTTTTCTTCTTCCAAGTGCATCCCAATTGATAACCGACATATCCCCATGCACTAGCTACTTGTCTCTGAGTCCCTGCCCATTTCTGTTATGGCATTTGTCAAGCGCTTACTACATTCCAAACACTGTACTAAGCACTGGGGTAGGTACAAGTTAATTAGATCAGACACATTGCCTGTCCCGCACGGCACAAAGAAGCTGGGAAAACAGGTATTTAATCCCCATTTTCCAGTTGAGGAAGCTGTATAAGTCAGCACCAAATTCTTATCATTCCCAGATGCTTGTAGCAACTGCAAATATTTATTTTTCTTCATTTAAAAAAAATATTCTATTGATAAAGTCAATTGACCCTATTCTTCTTCCCTTCCACAGCTTGATGTATAACTCCTTGGTATGTAGTATGATTCCGTTTGAAGTCATAGAAATTCTACATTCAGGAGGTTTGAAATAATGGTGGAGAGAGAGGGGCATGAAAATTGTACCCCAGATGACGGTATGGGAATTTTTTAGCTACCAACGCAAGATGAGAAAGAAAAATGCTCAAGATACTGACATTTGAAATATCCTTTCTGTCACATTTATTAATGTAGTTAAATATTAATTTGTGGTGGAAAACCGGTTGATTTTTAAATTTGATCATATAAATATAAGCTTCTATATTTTAATGTAGCCCTCTGTACTTTGAAGTACGCTTCTAAATTTTGTTTCATTGGAGACTTCTTGTCGGTTAAGGGTTTTAAATCCCCACCTATCCCCATGAGACCTTTCCAGCTAAACGCATTTTAATAGCACTTTTATTTAAGTTCATCATAAGATGAGAGGGCAACCCTTGCCTTTGTTTTCTGAATTTTTGTAAGGTATTTAAGTGCTTACTGTGTGTCGGGCACTGTACTGAGTACTGGGATAGATTCCCGATAATCAGGTTGGACACAGTCCATGTCCCACAGGGGGTTTGCAGTCTTAATCCCCATTTTACAGATGAGGTAATTGAGCCACAGAGAAGTGAAGTGATTTGGCCAAGGTCAAACCGCAGACGAGTGGTGGGACAGAGTTTAGAACCCTGGTCCTTCTGACTGACAGATCTGTGCCCTACTCATTAGGCCATGCTGCTTCTCAGTATTCAGTATGCTTCTCAGAGAAGCAGCGTGGCTCAGTGGAAAGGGCATGGGGTTGGGAGTCAGAGGTCATGGGTTTGAATCCTGGATCTGCCACTTATCAGCCGTGTGACTGTGGGCAAGTCACAACTTCTGTGCCTCAGTTTTCTCATCTGTAACATGGGGATTAAGACTGAACGTGGGACAACCTGATTACCCCTGTATCTACCCCAGCGCTTAGAAGAGTGCTCTGCACATAGTAAGCGCTTAACAAATACCAACATTTTATTATTATTATTATTCAATCCTTACCCTGCATTCCTTACTTAGGGAAATGCTCCAGGCCGAGTGAGACAAGCCCTTTTTTGAGTCCAGAGCCAAGAAGTACTATTCTCACAACATATGTCACAGAGAGCTTAGAATATTCATTATTGCAGATTCATAGAGAGACAGAATTTGGAGGATGGAAAAAAAAATCACACGCTCCTGCTTTCGGTTGAAGTTCCCCACTCACTTCTCCTCTCCCCTTTCTTTCCCTCCTTCCTTCCCCTTCCCCTCTCTCCTTTCTTATTTAGAATGAAGTAGATCCACTTCAGAAGAACTAATTTAACCTAGTGCCGTATCATCAGAGACTAGAAAGAGTCGGGCACACCACAGTAAGTGGATTTTAAATTGAGAAACAGTTGAAGGGTGAGGAGGAGTAGAAAGAGAATACCGAATTGCTATTCCAAAACCTCCAATTTTACCTGCATCTTATTGCTAGGTTTTACAATCCTACAGTCTTTGCTCAAGAAATAACTTTTAATGACTTAAAATGGCCTTTTGGCAGAGACAACAGGGCTGAGATCACTGATTTAAATATCATCTTATTATGAATACATTTCCATGCCGGTTTAATTTATTGTTCAAATTGAGTAAATTATTCAAATTTTTGGTGAATCATGAATTTGTGGGGGTGACACTTGTCTGGGTGGGAGTGGTTCTAGAGCCCTGTGACATATCTAATTTGCTCTTTGCTTAGGGTTTGGAGGTTTTATTTAGGCTTTTGGAGCATTAACAGGACAAAAATATTAATATAAGAAATTATTCTATCCTTCTAGAAGCTCACTGGGTAGTAAATAAAAACACTGTATAATGGAAATTTTGTGGGAGACAAAGGTTATTTTGACCAGTGATTTTAAAGAACTCTTGATTAGGAAGCTTCTTGTGAATAGCTTAATAACAATTCAAATAATGTTGTTTTTCCCCTAACTTTGAAAACTTATATCATGGTTTGTGCCATAGGATGCTCTTTTCGATACCGTGGTATTAAAGTCTAATTTGGTTTAGCTGGCAAAGGGTGTTTTTCTGTATCAGCTTTATAATTAAGCCCAGTTAGATTCTAAGTTCTAGTCTCTCTTCTTTGGAGACAATTAACATATTTCCATGGGAACGCTTAAATTCTCTGTCTTAGTTCATTTCCACTGACAGGTTCTTAATCTCTAAAGGTGGCATTTCTACCAGATTATCACATTCCCTCTGCATTCACACTAAGGAGACAATCTCCATTCTACATCGCCGACTTTCATCTAGAGGTTCATAAAAATTTTAAATTATTTTAAAAATGCAGTTACAAGAGTGGCTTTTAAAATGCCCAGAGAATAGGTGCAGATAAAAAAATGCCATGGATTGATCGATGCGGAAAACCACTAAAATCAATCAGTGGTATTTATTGAGCACTTATTGAGTATAGAGAGAGCACTGTCCTGAACACTTGGGAGAATACAGTAGAATGGAGTTGGTAGACACGTTCCCTGCCCACACTGAGCTCACAGTCTAGATGGGGGGACAGACATTAATATAAATAAGTAACATATGAGGAGACTGTATTTTGAACACAGGACTGGGAGTCAGAAGGACCTGGGTTTTAATCTCGGCTCCCCCATTTACCTGCTGTGTGGCCTTGGACAAGTCACTTCATTTCTCTGGGCCTCAGTTACCTCATCTGTAAAACGGGGATTAAGACTGTGAGCCCCATATGGGACAGGGATTGTGTCCAACCTGATTTACTTGTCCCCAGTTCAGCACTTAATACAGTGCCTACCATTCATTCATTCATTCAATCGTATTTATTGAGCGCTTACTGTGTGCAGAACACTGTACTAAGAGCTTGGAAAGTACAATTCAGCAACAGAGAGAGACAATCCCTACCCAACAACGGGCTCACAGTCTAGAAGTGGGGAGACAGACCACAGAGCAAAACAAGTAGACGGGCATCCATAGCACACAGTAAGCATTTAACAAATATGACAATTATCATTTTTATTTTTACTTAATTTAACAGTGCATTTTCTATGCCTTCCTCTCTCAAATTCTCCCCAGATAGACGGGGAAGATTCTATTCCCGATTTGGAAATCCCTTCTTAGATTTTCACTACCGGGAATCCTCATTTTGCCAAACATTATCATAGCAGTCCGTTCCCTTTAAAAACAAATGTCAGCGTCCGCACAAAAAGTCCAACAGTTCATTTTATTTAGGGCGATAGTGTTGAAAATATTTTTGTTTGCCTTTTCATTAAAGGAAAAGCACCTGTGGGCAGGGAACATAGCATTTTGTTATTTAGTACATTAGTCATAATAATAGAAATAGTAATAATACTATTATTAATAGTACTAATAATAGTAATAATAGAAAATTGTTTGCTGCTTCCTTAGACTATTTGACTGTCTGTTAAATCCTCGCCCAACAATATCTGCATTCAACTTTTGATTCCTTCTATCTGTTCTTCGCAGTGTCATCATTTCCCCCGACACACACACTCACACACACAACACACGCACACACACACCCCTATCCCCATCAACCTCCCTTGGCTTATTTTGAATCTCCTGTGAAACGCATTCTCTTCCTCAAGGTTAATAGATACTGTGGGAGAGGCGATCGGTTATCTTGGCAAAATTTGAAGAAATATGGAAATAGCTTAAAAGAGAATGCACATACTCTGAACAGGCATATGCACGAGTAGTGAATTTTATATACAAATACCTGAAGAAGCTAGTCGGGCGATGCGACATCTACGAAGAGGTCTGGATAAGTGGTTTCATTCTGTTGTTGAGAACCATGCCTCTTCATGTTGACCTCAACAGGCATTGTATAAGATTTGCAGTAAGAAACTGGACAAAAATCACTCTGTAGCAAGGTCAGAGGGTCACGCTAAACTTGTGGAAAGACAGGGGCCAGTATACATTTGTGTAACTGTAAAACTCTAGACATATGGGACTCCTGACCTTGGCATTGCGTTGTCTTGTGGAATTGAATTAAAATCATCTTGTTTCTTTACGTTTATAGCCTTTCTCCTTTTTATTTTTAAAGAAAAGAATGGTTGCTTTTCTGAAGCACCTCCTGGAAGTGCTGCCATCCAGAATTCCTCCAATCCCGGCATATTTCCACGGCCCTTCTGCTTAATTTACGCAGCTCAGTATTTGCTTTGGGCAGGGAACATTGGGAGGACCTAAGCACATTGGTTTAATAATGGATGGGGTTGAGTTTTTTGCAGCAGTGATTGTTTTTGACATGTATGCAGGATTCAGGAATTTCAAACAAAATCTGATCAGGGTAGTCCCTGCCTAATGAGCGCATCCCTCAAGGAGCTCAAAGCAGGACAAACGGTTATCCAGATTTTATGTAGCAAATCTCCTGCATTGCCAGAGCTAGGAATTGAATCACGTAGTGATTAGAACTGTCTTCTATAGCTAAGAAAAAGTTCTGTTCTGCTGATTCAGAATGGCAATATCAAGTGTTAATGATATTTCCAATTCTTTGCTTGTTTTTCCAACTGAAGAGTGCACATTCTCCTCTCTGGGAATGATTTAAATGCTAATTTTGAAGTTTTAGGTTTTGGCGTCACTTAGTTACTTGAACTAAAAACATTTTTTTGCAATTAAATAATCTACAAGACAGTGGAATGGGCCTGGGGGGTCAGAAGGTCCTGGGTTCTAAATCTGGCTCTGCCACACTTCTGCTGCGCAGCCTTGGGCACACCACCTAACTTCTCTGTGTGTCAGTTACCTCATCTATAAACAGGGGATTAAGACTGTGAGACCTAAATGGGGCAGGGACTGTGTCTCACCTGATTAGCTTTGTACCTACCCCAGCACTTAGTACAATGCGTGGCATATAGTAAGCACTTAAATACCATTTTTTTTTAAAGTTAAAAAACATGTCTTTTTCATGAAATTGTGTTGCTTTCCCTGAAGTCGCTTCTCCAATTACCCCCCAAATTATTCCTTTTGATTGGCTCTGGCAAGGGAGGAGGTCAAACCGAGAAGTTTTCTGTAGTGTAAAATTTTTGTTTTCGAAAGTTTAGTTCTATATTTTTTAAGTGGCTGAAAGCTAATGGCTGGACTAGAGTATATAATTTTAGCTCTAAACCACAAATTATTAGGTGACCCTGGGCATGGATGAGAAATCCAAGAACCACTCTAATTCTCTAGGACTCTGGACAACTAGCCAGGCTGTGAAAACCACCATTCACTAATGAGGGTTTTCCACACTAGCTGGGATATTTTTTTACCTCAGCAGTGCAGAAAAGTCATGAAAAGAAAAGATTGAGTTTTAGAAAGGCCCAGGTGGGCCAGGGACTGTCTCCAATCTGACGATCTTGGATCTATCCCAGTGCCAGACACAGTGCTCGGAACATAGTAAGCACCAAATAAATAGCCCGATTATTATTATTAGGAACTGGGCAGCAGGTATGGGCATCTCTTTAGCTTCTCTGGCATTGTTTTGACTCGGCATCCAGAGTAGAACAGTGCAGCCGAGGCTGTGTCTACCCTACACTTATATATTCTATTCAAGTTCAGTAATCACGCAACCAATAGTATTAACTGAACATCTGTGTGCAGAGCACTTGACTATGCCCTTGGGAGAGTACCACAGAGGTACAATATGCCCTCAGGGGCCTTACAATTTAACAGGGGAGGCAAAACCAAATGATTCCAGTTAGGAGAAAGAAGAAAATGGAAAGTGCTCACGAAGCCTGATGATCCGGAGAGCAGCAAACCAAAAATGAAATATAGCGGAGGACTGCAGATCGAGATGGCAAACAAAGGTGGTTGGGAGTGACACTTGGTGGGGACCGCGACGTTGGTGTCAGCAAGCAATGTGAGAAGTGGCGTGGCCTAATGGGTAGAGCGTGGACCTGGGAGTCCAAAGGACCTGGGTTCTAGTGCCGGCTCTGCCATTTGCCTGCTGTGTGACCTTGGGTAAGTCACTTCACTTCTCTGAGCCTCAAGTTCCTCATCTGTAAAATGGGGATTAAGACTGTGAGCCCCATGTGGGACAGGGAGTTTACAGAACTTGTATCTACCCCAGTACTTACTACAGTGCCTGGCACACAGTAAGCTCTTAACAAATGCAAATAAAATAAAATAAAATGCTAGTGAGCGGGTGTTCTGCAACCTGAGAGAAGAACGCAAAGGTCTATAGATTGTAAACTCATTATGGGGAGGGAACATGTCTGCTAATTTAGTTGCATTGTACTCTCCCAAGTGCTCAATATAGTGCTGTACACATAGTAAGCATTCAATCAATAAGATTGAAGGATTGATTGATAAAGGTTCCAGAGTAAATTGGAGGGCCTGGCAACCAGCCGCCCCCACAGGCTAGAATCACACAGAGTCAGTGTACTTCGGCAAAATGCACACAGACACCATCCCCTCATTTTGCATGCCTGGCATAGCGTGGGCGATGTCACATGAACCCGCTCCCCACTCACCCATCCGATTTAGACGAAGCTGTCAGTGGACCTCAAGCCATGGGGGTGCTGGAAGTACAAAATTACGGAAGTGAGGAGGGTATGACCAGAAAACAGGGGAAAGAGCTAGAACATTACTGAGCATGGAGATTTTACATTACCTAGAGTGCAGCCACCATCTTTCATGGAAAATTGGGGCCTTGCGACGGGTCACCAGAGAATCTATAAGATAAACCATAGTACCACCTCAGCACACTCAGCCTCCCATGGTGGGGAAAAAGAGTGCCCTCGGCTGAGACAGGAGGAAGAAGAAAGTCTGGAACCCTTTATCATTCCACTCTAGTCCAGGTTTTGATTTCCCATAATGACCAGCATCACAGAGAGATTGAGCCCCATTTTGAGGTAGCTCAGGGCTACTGGCTATTTGGAGGCTGCCGCTAGAGATTGTATCCATAAGTGACCCCGGGATGGAAAACGGCAAAACTAAAGTAACAATTTGTGCCTGCAAAGACATTATGTCCCCTGGAAAAAGTTGGAGACACCTATCTGCCAGGTATGTGTCATTTGAACTTTTGCACCTTGTAGCTAAATTTAATATATTCTCTAGCTATTTTGGGTGCAAATTCTAGGTAAGGGCATATTATCTACGTTCCTAGGTTTCTTTCTTTAAAAGGGAGGCTGTATTCGATATCAAATTATCAGATTGTTTCTCTTGTAATGATTAGGACAAGCTCATTAATGCTAGTTGCTGGCTGGCCTTGCACTATTTATAGGCGGTAAGGTGAGCCTGGAAGGTAGCCAGTGCTGACACAAATAGCCCCTTCTTTAGAAAAGAGCATCTGAACTGTCTGAAAAATAGTGATTGGGCACACGGAGGGAAAAACAGCAAATATAAATAGGGTAAAGGCCTGGGAACAGGTGAAGAAAAAGCTTTTCAGGACATTCATTTTTCCTTTGTTCACAGTTTGGGGTTTAATCACCATGATGTACGAAGCAAAAGACAGGCAGAAGTTCATCAGCGAAGCCCAGTGTCTCCGAGACATGCAGCACAAAATGGACTCCGATTACCAGGTACATAGCCTCAAGCAAGATGTCGTGTTTCCTTCTTTCCGTTTGGAATTTTGAAAGCTTCTTTTCCAAACGGAAGAGTGGGAGGCAAAGTGCCTGAAATGGCGCTCTTCGCTCTTGATAAATACCACTGATGGGTTGATTGGTAGGCTGCCATTAGGTACCGTCACATAAGGAGACCAGAATTCTGGTCATAAGACACCCAGAAACGCCATAGTGCTTCGGACCAATGGTCCATCCAGCCCATTATCCTGCCTCCAACTGTGGCAACAAGATATTTGGAGGAAAAACACGATAGTTGCTCTCCTGGACAGCCAATCTAGTATTTAGAGATGCACCATCTAACATCCTTAACTTTTACTGTCTACATCCCTAACCTGGCCTTGAGTAATCTATTATGGACCACTTGCCAAGAATTGACCAAACCCTTTTTGAACCTGCTGACCATTTCGGTTTACTCAATTTCCTGTGGTAATAAATTCCATCTACTTACCTTAGACAGGAGAGAGACCAAGCCTAGAAGTGGTTGGGAGCAATGGAGGACAGAGCAAGGGAGAAGAGAGGGAAGAGAAAGGCTGAGAGAAGGCAAAGAGAAGGAAAGTGAAAAGGAGAAGTGTGTGAAAAGGTCGTAAAGAGGTGGGCCTGGGATAAGAAGAGAAGACAAAGGGGATGAAAGTAAAGAGGGAATTCACCAACTCGAGTGATTCGTGACTTCGGCCATCTTCTGCTGCCAGTGTCAACTCCCATGTAGCCCTGGATAGGCCACTGCTGACAGTGGCCCCAATTCAACTGACCAATTTTTGGGCGGCCCACCAAGGTCATTTCTGCCTGTGTGGCAGTGAGAAGCAGCGTGGCTCAGTGGAAAGAGCCCGGGCTTGGGAGTCAGAGATCATGGGTTCTAATCCCGGCTCTGCTGCTTGTCAGCTGTGTGACTTTGGGCAAGTCATTTAACTTCTCTGGGCCTCAGTTACCTCATCGGTAAAATAAGGATTAAGACTGTGAGCCCCACGTAGGACAACCTGATCACCTTGTATCCCCCAGAGCTTAGAACAGTGCTTTGCACATAGTTAGCACTTAACAAATGCCATCATTATTATTAGAGGTGGGAAAAGACTGCTTCAGCTCAATGCAGATTTGACAACCTGGACTTTCAGGGCTTGGGCTCATCTTTGGGAGGGGGGTCTTGCTTTTGGGTGACCGCCTAACCCAGTCCCCCACCGTATGCCACTTTGTGAGTCCAGCCTCTAGATAATAATAATAATAATAATAATGTTGGTATTTATTAAGCACTTACTATGTGCCGAGCACTGTTCTAAGCGCTGGGTATGTCGGGATGATTTGGAAAGACAAATGGAGGTGACCAGCCAGAACAAACTTAAGCTTTAGCCTCTCCCATTTGAAAAAGGGCTGGGATCTGCGTGTGTTTACAGTATTTTTGCCGCACCTAACCACATGTTCCTGAACTTTCCCCTCTCTTCAAAGGGAAAATATGGCCTGCTTTAGTAAGTAGTTTTTGTAGCAGCCGTGAGGTCCGGGGCAAGCTGGCTGGCCTATCAGCTATTTAAAGCAGCCAGACCATTGGATGGTCATCATAAACTCCTGTTATGATGTGCCCTGCCTATCTGTCAACTCATCAATCATATTTATTGAGCTCTTATATGCAGAGCATTGTACTAAGCATATGGGAGAGCACAATCCAACAGAGAGCAGCAGAAGGGCTGGGGAAGGAGCCTCCCAGAGAGAACTTCCAGGAGAGTAGGTGAATGGGGGATTTAGAGACCAAGTCTCTAAGTAATCCTCCTGTCTCTCCTCCCTCGAACTTCCCTCTGCCACCTTTTGCCACCTCTTCTGTTATGCTCACTGCCCCTGTCCTGGCTCCTTTCTCATCCCCGACTGTCGCCATGCCCCTGTAGATTAGTTCCACAAGAGCCTGGCTTATCAACACCCTAAGATAGAAAGTCTCGTTAAATGAGAGGTTTAGACAACTGCTCTGTAATTATCCAGATGCAGCATCTACCTGGCCAAACTGGATAATTATGGCATTTGGGACAGGGAGAAGGTGTCACACAGCCTTCTGTGTGGAGATTTCTCGATCCATAATGGTTAGCCAGCTCATGGCATTTCATGACCTGGGAATCCAGAGGTGCCCCAGTCGGTCAATCGCATTTATTGAGCACTGTACTAAGTAATAATGTTGGTATTTGTTGGTATTTGTTAAGCGCTTACTATGTGCCGAGCACTGTTCTAAGCGCTGGGGTAGACACAGGGGAATCAGGTTGTCCCACGTGGGGCTCACAGTCTTAATCCCCATTTACAGATGAGGGAACTGAGGGCAGCCGAGAAGTTAAGTGACTTGCCCAAAGTCACACAGCTGGCAAGTGGCAGAGCCGGGGTTTGAACCCATGACCTCTGACTCCAAAGCCCGTGCTCTTTCCAGTGAGCCACGTACTAAGTGCTTGGGAGAGTACGGCATAGCAGTACAGCAGATGCATTCCTTGCCCACAGTGAGCTTACATTCTAGAGGGAGATGCAGACATTAATACAAGTAAATAAATTACAGATCTGTACATGAGTGCCATGGGGCTGAGAAGGTGGATGAATTAAGGGAGCAAGTCAGGGCAACGCAGAACAAGTGGGAGAAGAGGCAAGGAGGATCTTTTGAGGAAACGCCTCTTGGAGGAGATAGATGTCCCTTCAGTAAGGCTTTGAATGGAAGGAAAATCACTGTCTGTTGGATATGAGGAGGGAGGGCATTCCAGGCCAGAGGCAGGACATGGGCAAGAGGTCGGCGGCGAAATAGATGAGCTAAAGGTATTTTGAGAAGGTTAGCATTAGAGGAGCGAAGTGTGTGGCTGGGTTACCAAAAAGCCTTCAAATTGGTTGGGTTCTCAAATTTCTCTCCTTCCCCTTAAAGCACTGTTTTGCCCAAAGTTTTTTTTTTTTTAATCATAGAAATGAAGAACTTGCTTTCTCTCGCTTTCTCTTTAATAATTTCAACATGGTGAGCTTTAATAATGCCACCAATGTCAACTTACCCGTAAGGTGGCTTCCGTATTTTACGTGAAAGAATAACAAGGGCAAATAGCAGATAAACATCCATCACTTGCGTATGACCTCAAGATTACTAGCCATTGCTACAGAAAGATAAAAATGAAAATGTTGTCTAATCTCTGCTAGAAAGATAGTAGGGTAGGAGGTACCTGTAAACCTCTTGGATTCAATCAACCAATTGTATTATTAAGCACTTACTCTGTGCAGAGCACTTGGGAGAAGACAGTACAGCAGAGTCAAGTGCTCACATTCCACGGTGGGGTCCTGGCAGCCATCCGGTTGACAAGTTTCCAGCCCTGCCACCGTTTTGAAGTGATAATGGGCTTCATCAGCTCCCTGGTACATTAGTATTTTACCTTTGAACAGGCTCTAGACAGAGTCCCTCAAACCTTGTACCAGAGGTGGAGATACAGGCTCCGTACTGATGCTTCTTCCCTAGCTTAGCCTGACTGCTGCTCGAATAGCCAATGAACCTTGAACCAGGTCACCACTCTGGTTTTTTGGAAAGCCGCATCGCTATAAAGCCGCGTCGCTATTCATTGTTTGGGATACTGATTTTTTTTGCAGTCTCCGTCGTAGCAACGCAAACTCTAAGAGAGTTGTCATGGTGCCTTTCTCTATCCATTGACTTCACATTTCTTTCTCTCTGTCTGTCACCTTAAGGCTCCAGATAAAGCACAGAACAAGACACTCTTAAAAATAGAAAATGAACAAATTTGGAGAGCATTTCTAAGGACTTCTTATTTAGAGTAAGAGTGTTTTATGTTCCAAATCTGTTTAGGGCTCCAGCCTGAATCTCCTTAGGCCAAAGTCCTCTAGACCTTAAGCTCACTTGTGGGAAGGGGATGTATCTACCAACTCTGTTGTATTGTACTCCCTAAAGTGCTTAGTACAGGTGCTCTGCACTCAGTAAGTGCTCAATAAATACTATTGATTGATTGATCGACCAGGCTTGCGGCTTTACTGGCTTCTGCACAACTTTCAAGGCAACCACATGTTAGCCCCCTGTGGGACATGGAACTGTGTCCAAACTGACCTAGCTCGCATATATCCCAGTGCTTAGTACACTCTCTCGGTACATAGTAAGCTCTTAACAAATGCCATAAAAAAACAACAAACAAAAATAAAAAATAACTTGTCCAGGGAACCTATCAGTCCAGGCTCATCATGGGAAGAGCATGTGTCTACCAACTCTGTTTTACTGTACTCTCCCAAGTACTTAGAATAGGGCTCGGGATACAGTAAATGCTCAATAAATACCATTGATTGACTGATTGATCAATGGTATTTATTAAGTGTTTCTGTGTACAGATCCCAGTCCTAAAATCTTGGGAGACTGCAGTACAACAGAGTTGGTAGACACGACTTTCTGCCCACAAGGGGCTTATAGTCTAATAATAATAATAATGTCATTTGTTAAGCGCTTACTATGTGCCGAGCACTGTTCTAAGCGCTGGGGTAGACACAAGGTAATCAGGTTGTCCCCCTTGGGGCTCACAGTCTTAATTCCCATTTTACAGATGAGGTCACTGAGGTAGAGAGAAGTCAAGCGACTTGCCCGAAGTCACACAGCTGATCAGTGGCAGAGCCAGGATTAGAACCCACGACCTCTGACTCCCAAGCCTGAGATCTTTCCACTATGCCAAGCTGCTTCTCTATAGAAGAGATGCTTCTGACATGTGCAGGTGTAGTATTTAGGACCTCCCTCATCACACCTGCTCCACCACCATCTTGAAGGGCAAGAATGTTGCCCAAAATTTAGAGGATCAGGGTCTTGCGAAGGGAGACCCGTGATCCTTCCTCCCACCCCCACTCTCTGACCACCCAAGAAGCAGGAGACTACCTCCAGTAGTGGCAGCAAGAGGAACAAGGAATTGGCATTTATAACTAATGAGGCAGCATGGCCTGATGGATGGGGCATGGGCCTGGGGGGCAGAAGGACATGGATTCTAGTTCCGGCTCTGCCGCTTTGTAATGCTGTGTGACCATGGGCCAGTCCCTTCACTTCTCTGTGCCTCAGTTACCTCATCTGTAATCCTGGGTCTGCAATTGTCTGATGTGTGACCTTGGGCCAGTCACTTCACTTCCTCTGTGCCTCAGTTACTCATCTGTAATCCTGCTCTATCAGTTGTCTGCTGTGTGCCCTTGGGGCAAGTCACTTAAATTCTCTGTGCCTCAGTTACCTCATCTTTAGAATGGAGATCGAGACTGTGAGTCCCATGTGGGACAGGGATTGCGTCCAACGTAGTTAACTTATATCCACCCCTGCGCTTAGTACAGTATCTGGCACACAGTAAGAGTTTAATGAATGCCATAATTATTATTAACATTATTATTATTATAATGGGGATTAAGACTGTGAGCCCCTGGTGGAACAGGGACTATGTCCAACCTGATTAGCTTGTATCTCCCCTAGCACTTAGTACAGTGCCTGGCACATAAGTAAGCGCTTAACAAATACCATAAAAAAACTAGAGAACTTCAGTGTAAACACTGGAAGCCTTGAAGTCCTGGAAGGATGTTAACTGCTTGAGCTGTTTCTTGGAGGTACCTTATTTTCCATTTCCATGTTCTTTTAGACTTGGGCAATTTTTGCAAATTGGACTTTCTTTCATGCATTTAATGTCTTTCCCTCCATTTTAGGCCATGGTCTCCTCGAAATCACGGGCCCTGACTTAATGATGCTGGTATTTGTTAAGCGCTTACTATGTGCCGAGCACTGTTCTAAGCGCTGGGGTAGGCACAAGGGAATCGGGTTGTCCCACGTTGAGCTCACGGTCTTCATCGCCATTTTACAGATGAGGGAACTGAGGCAGAGAGAAGTTAAGTGATTTGCCCAAAGTCACACAGCTGACAAGTGACGGAGCCGGATTAGAACCCGTGACCTCTGACTCCCAAGCCCGGGTTTTTTCCACTCAGCCCACGCTGCTTCTATAACTGTTACTTGGGTTGAATTTCTCCAGCATCTACTTGGCACACCGTAATGCGCTTCAGACTGTGAATTCTTTGTGGGGTCAAAACATGCCTAGCAAACTCTATTGTTCTCCAAGCGCCTAGCACAGTGCTCAGCACAGAGTAAGCGTTCAGTGAATCCCACTGATTGATTGATCATTGTTGTTTTTTTTCTTTAGGCTTGCCTGAGACGACAAGAACAAAAAAGAGAACATGCTGAGAAGAACCGAGACCAACCTTCTAAACAGGATTTGAGACCCAGCCTTTGTTCATCTCACAGTCATGAGAGAACCCGTATTTCAGGCATGCCACCTAGCAGACAGGTATTTTAGCAGCACTGTGTGACTGAGCTCGGTGGAACAGAAAGCTGCTACGGGGTCATGGTCTCCTCTGCAGACAGAGAAAAGCAAATGATTTGAGGAAAACTAAATGTTGAGAGCAGAATATAATATTTTCAGAGGCAGAGACATTGCTCTTGTCTCCAAAATTACACACTTTTCATGATCAATTTACAAGGTTTGGGCGATCGTTTCATGCCAGGAAACATTACCAGAGAGAATAAGAATGGCTCCCTTGAGGGGTCCTGATCTTTTACACATTTAAGTCTGAAAGGGCCCCCTATTTGCATTGGAGTCAAGCTGCCTTGACCCTACCATTAAGTCCTTGGGCTGCCTCTGTCAGGGATCGAATCTGGGCAGAGCTACCCAGGGAAACCACTGTCTTCCAGGTGTTTTTTCGATGACAGCTCTTACTTTGCAGACAGGTTTGAGAAATGTCCTGTTCCATCAATCAATCATACTTACTGAGTGCTTACTGTGTGCAGAACACTGTACTAATTTCTTGGGAGAGTACACCACAAAAGATTTGGTAGAAACGTTCCCTGCCTACAAGAAGCGTCCAGGCTAAGGGGAGAGACAGACATTAATAGAGATAAATTAAGGATATGTATGTAAGTGCTGTGGGGTTGAGGGTGGAGTTAACGGTACCAATCCAAGTGAAGAGTGGCATAGAAGGGAGAGGAGTAGGGATATGAGGGCTTAGTGGAGGAAGGCCTCTTGGAGGAGATGTGATTTGGATAAGGCTTTGACAGTGGGGCCAGTGGTGGTCTGTCAGATATGAAAGGGAGGGAGTTCCAGGCCAGAGGCAGGTTGTCGGTGAGGGATCAAGTAATCAATCAATCAATCAATTATATTTCGTGAACCCTTGCTGTGAGCAGAGCACTGTATGAAGCACTTTTACCCAGAGGGTTCAGATTCCTTCCTCCTGTCCCTCCTTTTTGTCCTTGTACAGTATTAGGGATGACCCATTTCATCACAAGAAGCAGTAGGGATTTAAATCACGGCTACACTCTGGGATGGATCACGTGATCCATTTGAAATGTCCCCAGAGAAATTTCTCTTAGGCCTCACCAAGTTCCCTTCAAGGCCTGACTTGATTTGCATAATTGGATAGAGAGAGCTGGCATATTCACCGCCAAGGCCCCCTCTGAAGGTGAGTCGGAGACCTGAATTCTCAACTCTCTTTCTTGGCACTAGAGAATCCCCCGAAAGGATGGAGGAGTTGTGTGAACTCCATCGTCATTAGGATAGCCATTTAGCCAGTTTTCAGCTGATCTCGCCCCAGCCGGGCACAGATATGGCCCCGATGCTTTTTATGTCTGGTATTTTTCTTTTAAGAAGCGGCCCCAGCCTCCCCGGCCCTGGCTCCTGCCTCCAAGTTCCATGGCTCAGGAGTGACGCTAGCCTTCAACAGAGACATGGGAAAAGAATGCAAAATCTCTGTAATGGCAAGTTGGGTAGTCAGGGGATCTCCTGTTAGAGAGAAAGGCTCTAAGACTCCGTCCTCCCCAACCCCCAGATCATTTGGAATATTCTTGGAGGGGTCTGGCCTCTCGACTAATAGGGGAAAAGCTCCACGTCCATAGGGGTGGAGTCAAGCTCTCCTGAGAGCTTAGGGAAGGAAAGTGAGGCAGTTTGCTATGCAGGATTATCTTCCTGCTGCTCTGAGACCAAAGCAGATGTGATCTTCATGTGGTAATGTATTTTTCTCTTCCCAAGCTGTCCCTGGATACAAAGGAAGCTAGAGTCATTATCTTAATTTCTCCCTCTAGTCCGTAAACTCTTTGTGGGCAGGGATTGTGTCTTCCAATTGAATTGCACTCTCCCAAGCACTTAGTACAGTTCTCTGGACACAATAAACACTAAACTGAATACCATCAATTGGTCAGTTGATTGGGGTTATTTTGGACTAAACCCTATCTCGCAGCTTTTTCCCGAGAAAAAGATCTCCATTAACCACAGCCCTAACTTGTTAATCAGATCTTCAGCTTGGTCTTGACCTCAAGGGCTATGAAAATTTATCTGGCAAACCTGGCCTTCGATATTCTCTGTTAGGATCATTTCCCATCGGCGTTACTAATTAAATCCAAGATTTAATCTTGTTTAGTTTGGCCATTTGGTTCCATCACAGCCTCCCCAGAGTTCTCAATAGGACCCTGGGCGTAATCCCTAAATTTAGAATCCTAAATGTAGGGTGGCAGATGTTGGTCCTTGTTGATGGATGGTATAGCAATGCAGCCCCAATCAGTCCCTGGACGGAATTCCCCAAATTTAGTGATCCTAAGTGCAGGTGGCAGATGTTGGTTCTTGCTGATGGATGTACAGCAGAGCAGCCCCAGTTGTGTCCAGTGAGAAAAAAAAGCCCTTCTGGAATCTAGGTGCGGTTGGGACTTGGACAGACACCCGCAAAACGATGCTTGTCATCATCATCGTCATTGTTACCAAAGATATTTATTGAGCACTTATGCGTGCAAGAACACTGGACTAAGCACTTGGGAGTACACAGTTCAACAGAGTTGGTAGACTCGTTCCCTGCCCAAAACAAGTTTACAGTCGTGCATATGACACTATTCCATCACGTGTGCCTGGCACGGTGAGTGACCTTTTTTTATGCTATCTGTGCCAGGCACTGTAGTAAAGCGCAGGGGTAGATATGAGATCAGCAGGTTGGACACAGTCCATATCCCACATGGAGCTCACCGTCTTAATCTCCATTTTACACATGAGGTAACTGGGGCCCAGAGAAATGAAGTGACTTACCCAAGGTCACACAGCAGACAAGTGTCAGAGCAGGGATTGAACCCAAGTCCTTCTAATTCCTAGGCATGTGCTCTATCCACTAGGTCAAGCTTCATGTTCCAGTGTTTCTAAAAGCTGTCAGTGGCTGCTCTTTGATGAGAGAGGGATCTTATTTTCAGAACAGTCTCTAGATTAGATTTAGAGGTAATGGAACCCGACATCAGGGCTGTGGCTGTGAGGACAGGCGTCCTGGGCAAGAGTTCTGCAAGCAGTCCTCACCACACCTCCGGAGGGCAGGGTGGGGGCAGGGAGGTGGCTAAATGTCCTGTCTTGTCCTGACCCTGGAGGCTTGAGAGCCAAAAGGGAGTTGATTGGAAGAGCAGCGGTTTCCACTCCTTATCCCATCGACAGTAATAATAAGAATATGGTATTTGTGAGTGTGTACTAGGTGCCAAGCACTGGATGTATACACAGTCAGCCTGGACCCAATCCCCATCTGACGTAAGGCTCACAGTCTTAGAGAGAAGGAGAACAGGCACTGAATCCACATTTTAACCCATGAGGAAATTGAGTCTCAGAGAACATGAAGTGACTTGCCCAAGGGCCACACAGCAGGCAAGTGGCAGATTATCATTATTATCATTATTAAGTGCTTACTGTGTGTCAAGCTCAGTTCTAAGATCCAAGGTAGATACAAGTTGATCAGGGTTGAGCACAATGCCTGTCCCACATGGGACTCACAGTTGAAACTGGAGGGAGAACAGGTATTAAATCCCCATTTTACAGTTGAGGAAACGAAGGCACAGGGAAGTTAAGTGACTTGTGCCATGGTCACACAGCAATCAAATGTCAGAGCTGAGATTAGAACCCAGGTAACCGGACTCCCAATCTCATGTTCCTTCTACCGTGCAGCGCTTCTTCTCACTGTGCCAGAAATCCGACTCCAGGCTGGAGTGGAATAGCAGCGTGCTGTGGAACGGGGCAGCACAAACACCTCCCTTGGTTACCCTGGCGGCGGTTCGCCAGGCTGAGGGTTCTGCGGCTTAGACTCAAACACCACATTCCTTGTCTGGCATTTCCATTTTAAGATGCGATTTCCAGCTTTTTTATTCTCTATCGGGAAAGTGACACAAGAGCGTTTCCCGGGACTGGCACGTGGGTGTGAGGACAGAGAGGAAGTCTCCTCCTGTAAATTGCTGGTGGCCGGATTTGCCTTAAATCTCCCTGGAGTCGCGAAGGCGGGGTGGGGTTCCAGTTTGTGACATCTCCATATCAGATCCAATAATAACATCCTGGGTCAGTCTTCAGTGTGTACCAAAAAACAGATATACCAAAATAGACCTGGATGTGCTTGTGGTTACGTAGCTGAGGCATAATCTAGCGTGAAATTTGAGTAGACGTAGCCCTGGTGTAGCCGTGTCATCCCGTGCCAAGATAAACGGGGAACCAAAATTCTCTAGTTCTCTCGAGCCACGTAGAGAATCCAATATGTTCACTCTCTCCCATTCAAAACCTTATTAAAAGCACATCTCCTCCAAGAGACCTTTCCCCAACTAGGCCTCTTTTCCTCCTCTCCCACTCCCTTCTGTGTTACCTTTCCACTCGGATTTGTACCTCTTATTCACCCTCAGCCCCACAGCACTTACATACTTACATACATGTCCACTAATTTATTTACTTATATTAATATCTGTCTCCCCTTCTAGACTCTAAGCTCATTCAAGCAAGGAATGAGTCTACCAACTCTGTTATTTAGTTTTCTCTCATGCGTTTAGTAGGGTGCTCTGTACACAGTAAGTGCTCAGTAAATATGATTGATTGACTGAACATTCATTCTAGATCCTGCATTATTCTAGCTGAGTTGCCCACTTGGAACAAAGTAACTAGATAATTCTCATCTTCACCTCGCACTGTGTTGGCCCAAACTAAATTATGACTCTAAAAGTGGAAATCCCAGATCTCATCAGAATGGTATGTTCCACCAAATTTGGAATGGGTTTGTTATGGGATCATACTGAACAGCAAACATGGTTGAAGAAGCAGCTTGGCCTAGTGGATAGAGCAGGGGCCTGGACGTCAGAGGACCTGAGTTCTAAATTCCAGTCCCCACTTGTCTGCTGTTTTACCTTGGGCAAGTCATTTCTCTGTGCTTCAATTTCCTCATCTCTAAAATGGAGATAAAGATGGTGAGCCCCAAGTGGGACATGGACTCTGTCCAACCTGATCATCTTCTATCTACTCCAGTGCTTAGTACAGTGCCTGGCACATAGTAAGATTTAACAAATGCCTTTTAAAAAAAAATCACCATTCCAAATATAAACCGTTGGCCAGGGAAAACAAACTGGTCTGTGTTTCCCAAGGCTTAAAGCATTATAGAAGCGAACCACATGATCAGTCCGAATCAGTTGCTGTGCCTGGCAGGACCAATATTTTTTTTCAAGGATTTTTCCTTCTTAACCCAAATCTATATGGGGAAAATCTAATATTGACACCAAACTCTGTTATCAGGGATCATGTTATGCAAGTATCAAATCGATCAATTAAACAGCAGTATTTACTAACTGCTGTGTGCAGAACACTTTAATAAGTGCTTGGAAAGTTCGACAGAACTTGTAGACATGATCCCTGCCCTCAAGGAGCTTACATCTAGATGGAGAGACAGACATTGAAATAATCTTAAAGACAGGAAGAAGGGAAAAAGAATAGGTACACAAGTTAGGCCTTAAGCAGTGGGTTGTGTAGAATAAGATACATAAGTGCTACAAAGAGTCTGTGCACAATGTGAAGGTGGTGTGGAAATTAGACTGTATGCTCCTTGTGGGCAGGGATCACATTTACCAACTCTGCTGTATTATACTCTCTCAAGCACTTAGTACAGTGCTCTGCACACAGTAAGTGCTCAATTAATAAATACCACTGATTGATGGATGGATGGAGGATTGATTGCAGTCACAGAAATAGGCCAGTCTCTTTGGCAGCTGCACCCTGCTAGGACTCCGTTTGCCTTGGGAGCCATAACAACTGCCAACCATGTTACATTTTTTTCCAGATCCCAGGGCTGATTCCTTTATTGACTCCTGTCCTGGGGGCCCCTGGGGCAGCCCGGCACCCAGAACCTAGCCACTTAAGGAGAAAGGCTGGTCAAGAGCTATGAAGAGCTGTCAGGCAGACATCTAGCCCAATCAGGAGGCACCCTGGAAGTTGTGATCTTTCTGGGAAAAAAACAAAACACACAGATACCTGGTTGGTAGCAGCTCAAGGGTAGCATCTGGAGTTCTGTTGGGTTGAACTATATTCAAAAATTCCAAGTTGCCAGTGCCCCAACCTTTAGATGAAGGGTTGGTATGGCATTAGGACACTGTTAAGGAAATGTAGAGCCATCATTTTTGACAACCTTGCTATGAGAGCGTTTCAGAATATTTTCTTTTGGGTTTAGAGCTCAGACTCCATCAAGAATCTGTCCACAGGCCATGCAGGGGATGGCCCCAGTAGAGTCTCAGACCTGCTGGGCTCAGAGGACCTCCTGCCAGGACACCTGAGGGAATTACAGAGCATATCTGGAGGCAGAGCCAGGCTCTGTCCATCTCACCAGCCGGGCCGGCTACCGGAGCACTCGTCTTCTCCCTGCTCCTTGCAGGTCTGAGACCCCATTCCCAGGCCAGCTATAATCTTTGGAGGTTCATTCCAGTTTGGCTCTAGATTCCTCGGCACAGCCTCAGCAGAGCAACACCAAATTGTTGCCCATCTCAGTGTCCAACCTGATGGACTGAGTCCAACCTGATTACTTTGTATCTATCTCAGTGCTTAGAACAGCTCTGCACAGAGTAAGCCACTTAACAATACCATAAAAAAACAAACCTCTATTGCAGGAACTTGATCCAATCTCACTCAGAAAGATTCTTATATCAAGTGAATGCACATTTCTAATGTTGCCTGGGGACGCTAAGGTGAGGGGGCCGAAAAGAATGTATATCTGCCAACTCATTTGGTATCACCATGTATTCAATAAACAAAGCTGTTGGCCATTTCCCTGGTTTTAAATTCTTCCATTTGTCTTCTTCCCAAAAAGTAACCCAGTCAATCTAATGACAATGAAAAGTCATGAAAATGTACCCCCAGTTCTGTGTCAAAACTCTTCAAAACATAAACCTACTTTGGTATTTCCCATATTCAGGTCTTCCCACTTCGGTATTTCCCATCTCCAAGTATTTCCTTTTTGGTATTTCACATCTCCAAATATTTCCTCTTTGGTATTTCCCATGTTCAAGTATTCCCATTTTGGAATTTAATGAGCAGACATCCTCTCTTTGGCATTTATCAGGTTGCTTCCAACATCAACAGGATAGGAGAGGGGAGTCTGGTGGGGGGGGAGGCAGGGAGGAGGGGGAGTGGAAGGAGAAGAAACAACATGGTCCTGGCCCTGGGCTCTAATCCCAGCTCTGCTGCATGACCTTGGACAAGTCATTTCACTCCCTCTGTGCTTCAGTTACCTCATCTGCAAAATGGGGATTAAGACTGTGAGCTCCATGTAAAACATGTGTCTAATCTGATTAGCTCGTATCTACCCCATTACTTAGGACAGTGCCTATCACGTAGTAAGTATTTTAAAAAAGAGTCTAGCCTGAACCAACAAGGTGCCTATCATTATGCAGAAAACTCACAAATTTACGTCTCTTGGGTTCTTTCTTGCTGCTTAGCCCCCTGCATTCCCTCTCCACCTCCCACCCTGGTCTCCCTCTCCCCCTCATCCCATTTTAGCCTCTTAGATGTCCAAACTGAGTCTTGAAAAGAGCAGACGTCTGATCCCTTCCCCACTAGAGGAGGTTCGCTCTGTCCAAACCACAAGCCTCTGCCTCGGGTCTCACCCTTCCAGAACGTTTATCTTAAACCGCTTGATGTCTGCAATGAGCAGGCATATTTTGGGAAAGGATTTTTTTTTCCTGGAAATAATCTGGTTTTGACCCGAAACTGCCAGGGACAAAAATCAACACTGGGCACCAAGCCAACATTCGCAAGGGCAGCGCCCTAGCAACAAAGTTATCCGTTTCAGGGCCCGGAGGGTCCTACAAGTCTTTCACCTCAGAGATCAGTCTGGGAAGCGTGAGATCAGCTCACAGAGCCCATTTTAGGCTTTATCGGCCAGTTGCCCTCATGGCGCTCTTCATTCTCCACCAGCGCTCCTGGGGGCTCATAGCACTCCTCAAGGTGCAGAGATGCTGGCCTTGGGAGGAGGGGAGGAGCACAAAATCACCAAAACACCTTAGGCAGGATGTTGTTATTCGGGCAGGTTCCCAGAGAGGGTGAGCAGACATCCTGCATCAGATGAGACAGTTGCATTTTGGAGAGTCCTGGTGGAGCCCATTAAGAGTCCCGTCATTGGACAGGGTGGCAGAAGGGGTGCCCTTCAGCTGTGGAAGCAAGAACAACGGTACCAGCATGGCCCAGTGGATAATAATAATAATAATAACAGTATAGTAAGTGCTTACTATATGCTAAGCACTGTTCTAAGCCCTGGGGTAGACACGAGGTAATCAGGTTGTCCCACGTGGGGCTCACAGTCTTAATCCCCATTTTACAGATGAGGTAACTGAAGCACAGAGAAGTTAAGTGGCTTGCCCAAGGTCACACAGCAGACAAGTGGCAAAGCCGGGATTAGAACCCACGTCCTGTGACTCCAGCCAGGGCTGTTGCCACTAAGCCAGCATGGGTCTGGGAGTCAGAGGAGCTGGGTTAATAATAATAATAATAATGTTGGTATTTGTTAAGCGCTTACTATGTGCAGAGCACTGTTCTAAGCGCTGGGGTAGACACAGGGGAATCAGGATGTCCCACGTGGGGCTCACAGTCTTAATCCCCATTTTACAGCTGAGGTAACTGAGGCACAGAGAAGTTAAGTGACTTGCCCACAGTCACACAGCTGACAAGTGGCAGAGCTGGGATTCGAACTCATGACCTCTGACTCCAAAGCCCGTGCTCTTTCCACTGAGCCACGCTGCTTCTCATCCCCACTCTGACACTTGGCTGCTGAGTGACTTGGACACATCATTTAACTTCTCTGAGCCTCATCTGTAAAATGGGGATTCAATACAGCTCTTCCTCCTACTTAGTCCATGAACCCATGTGGGATAGGGACTGTGTCTGCTCTGCACTTAGTACAGTATCTGGCACATAGAAAGTACTTAAAAAAGCACAATTGTCATTAAAATGACCAGTAGCACAGGCTGCTGCTTCCACCACCCTGGGAGAAGAAGAGAATCGATCCATCAGTGGTATTTACTGGACTTGTGTGCAGAGCACCGTATCAAGTGCTTGGAAGAGTACAAGAGAAGGTGATAGTAGCTGGCCAATATTGCCACCTCTGCTGAACTGACCCCTCCAGGCCATGATGGGGCTTTCGGGTGAGCCAGTTGCCAGGTTTCCAGCCATGCCAGAAGCGTTCATTTACCGGCCGGAAAGTAGCAGGGCAGCTGGGTGGCCGTGTAGGTTGCCAGTCTGTGGCTGTCACTGCCTGGACCATCCCTGAGAGACCTCGCTGTTGGGCTCCAGGAAGGGGCAACCAGACACCATGGGAGTCAGAAGGTCATGGGTTCCAATCCTGGCTCTGCCACTTGTCTGCTGGGTGACCTTGGGCAAGTTGCTTCGCTTCTCTGTGTCTCAGTTACCTCATCTGTAAAATGGGGAATGAGACTGTGAGCCCCATGTGGGGCGGGGACTGTGTCCAACCCGATTTGCTTTTATCCACCTCAGCCCTTAGAACAGCCCTTGGCACACAGTAAGCACTTAACAAATACCACAATTATTATTATTATTACTGCTGTGGCCAGAGGGTCTGAGTAGTGGAGAGGAATAGAGGATTTTCTGTGAGGTTGTGACTGTGTGGGTTGATATATGTTTGTGGGTCTGCCCAGTGTGTTTCTGGGTCCCCTTTTGTCTCTTCCTTCTCCCTCTCTCTGTCTCAATCTTGTTCCCCCACCTCTGCCTCTCTGTCCCTTCCTTATCTCTCTGCCTCAATCAATCAATCAATGGTATTGATTGAGTGCTTACCACGTGCAGAAACTGTACTAAGTGCTTAGGAGAGTACCATACAATAGAGTTGGTAGAGGTGATTCCTGTCCACAAGGAGAAGCAATGTGGCCTAATGGATAGATCGTGGGTCTGGGAGTTAGAAGCAACTGAGTTCTAATTCCTGCTCTGCCGCTTGTCTGCTGGGTGACCTTGGGCAAGTGACTTCACTTCTCTGCTCTGGACCTCAGTTACCTCATCTGTAAAATGGGGGTTAAGACTGGGAGCCCCTCTGTGGGACCCGGACTGAATCCTAACTGATTAGCCTGTTCCTACCCCAGTGCTTACTACAGTGCCTGGAATGTATAGTAAGAACTTAACAAATACCATAAAAAAGGTAGCTTACAGTGTGCACGGGGAGACAGACATGAAAATAATTATTATGAGACATGAGGGAGAAAATCTGTTCTGCCTTATATTTCTCTCTCTCCCCTTCCCTCTCCCTTTCTCAGTCTTCCATTTCCCTGTCTTTTTCATTTTCTTTCTCGATCTTCTTTTCCACCTTTCCTGCTTTGTTTCCCTGCCCCATGTTCCATTTTGAAATTCCCCCCAAATCGGCCCATTTGAAGGCCATGTAGGAGATCTATCAGAGGATGCAATTGCTTATTCAAATGACCTCGTCTACAGTTCTCTCTCTCCTCTGAGGCCTCTGCATTTCTTTGTGTTTGTCTCTTATCCACCTGTCGGTCTAATTTAAAAATTGATTCTCTGGGCCGGGCAAGCTCTGTTTGGTATTCTGAATGGTACTAACATGAGGTGCATACTCAATGTGGAAATCTACCGGCTAAATTTCAGTTAGGATTTGTGGCAAACAACAGCTCCCTCTAGTTAACAGTCTGGCTTTTGTGCTGCAGAAAATTGGGGGCCTTCTTCTCAAGGGGAATTATAAAGAAAATCTCTACAGGCACAAACATAGATTTTTAGGGCTCAGGCATGTATTTTTGAAGATAATGTTGGTTTACTCATCAAGGAAAGAACTAGTACAATGAAACCTTGAACATAAAATCCCAGTGTGGCATTATAAAGATGAGACGCATTTTTTTTTGGTTTTAACTTGTAAGAAGGTTCAAAAATATAAGGCAAAGAATGGAAATTACAGGATCCGAGAGACCAAACCATTTAAATTCAACTTTAAAGTTCAAAAATACAGCTGTACTTATTTGGAAATGACTGACTGAGGAAAGCAGGCTTGTACAAGCTATGTTTTAGTGTTGAGTTTTTAGAGCTACCACATGGGCAATCTGAAAGAATGATTTAGGTCAGATTTCCTTGAGTCGATCAAATCGATCAGTCAATGGGTTAATCAAACATCCCTCCTCCAGGCAACCCCAATCACTCCACATGTCTAAGAGAGGCGGGACTATGTCTCTATGGAATATGCGAGTATTTTTGAAACAATTTCTAATGAAATAGCCGGTTTGGGGGTGAATCTTCATGAGGCAAATCTAACATCTTGCACCTAATCAATGTTTGTGGGGAGAAGCCTGTGCAGATTGGCCTGCAGCGTGGCCTCAAGGGTAGAACACAGGACTAGAAGTTCAGAGACCTGGCTACTAATCCCAGCTCTGCCATTTGCCAGCTTTTGACCTTGGGCAAGTCACTTAACTTCTCTGTCCCTCAGTCTTCTCATCTTTAAAATGGGGATTAAATACCTGTTCTCTCTCCCTCTTACACTGTGTGCCCTCTATGGGTCAGGGACTGGGTCTGATCTGATTGATTTCAATCTACCCCAGCCACCAGCAGAGTAAGCCCTTAACAAATGCTGTTATTATTATTATTATCGTTATCATCATTTCACAAAGTATTAGAGCTGTCCCGGGGGCTACGCTGGGAACACTGGGACCCTGGCATGGGTGTGTTGGACAAACAGCATTTCAGAGGCCTCAACCTCCACTCATTGCTGCTCAGAGGAGCCTCAAGGCAACCGCAGAGTCCAGTCAGACAGGCAGAGGAAGGGGACAAACAACCCAGAGCTGTAGGCATCTCTGGGCCACAACTGTCATTTGGACAGACTTGCTGGCCAATCAGGAGACATTCCTGAGCAGGCAGTCACAGGGTTAAAAATACATGGCTAGGATTCCGTAATAACAAAAATAGTAGCATTTATTAAATACTTACTATGCTGATGATACTTGCTCTGGTGAAGCTCCCCCTGCAGAAATCTGGCCAATGCTCAGTGTCCAGCCTCTTTCCAGGTTTCTTCAAAACATTCCGAGCCTGATGATGGTTTTCAAACCTCTCTGTGAGGCTGTTAGGAAATTCTGTCACCATAGAAACTCAGGTCTACGAACTCTGCCCTCTCTTGACTGTCTCAGTTCTTCAAAATTCATGTAATTAATATGTGTTACATAAATGATGATTACAAGGATTATTTTTTCATAAATAGAGTTGTTCAGGGAGTGGGGCTTGGGCAAGCTGAAAGATATTCTGAGCCTTATCTGCAGGAGAGGGATTACACACTTCCTCCCCTAGTACTGATGGCAGTGCTGGTCAACCAGTAAGTGCTTAATAAAAAGTATATTTTAAAACAGAGTTGGTGCCCTTGTCCCCCCATCTAGCTTGAAAGCTCGTCCAGGGCAGGGAAGGTGTTTGCCCACTCTGTTGGATTGTACCCTCCCAAATGCTTAATACAGTTCTTTGCACCCAGTAGGGACTCAATAAATACCATTGATTGATTGGTTAATTGCACAGGGACACTTTGGGAATTCAAACAGGAAGACCCTATGCGCAAAGACTCTTAGCCCCCGAAATGCAAGTCCGCCTCAAATGTGCTGGCGGTTATGGGAGAAGAAGAGCAGGAGTATTCATTGAGCAATCACTTGGTGCAGAGCACTCTATTAGGCACTTGGAAAGCGTAGAATAAAGTGGTATATTCACTGCCCAAAAAGACCATACAATCTAACCGGGGAGGTGGATGTAAAAATATATGCAACTACAGTAGTCAAAATAAATAAATGGATGCATAAATGAATAAACATATGTATTGGCATAGATAAGTTCATAAATACTAGAGTTGCCTTTCCAGTTTGCATCTCCAATAGGGCATTTTTTCATCTTTTAAAACCAATGTATATTTTAAACTTTGAAAGATCTTTATCCTGCAGCTCAGGGGATGAAAATGTCAGTAAGAACAGGGAATGTGGAATGGTCTCTTAGTCACTGTTGCTAGAAGGACCGCTGTATTACGGGTGTTTTGTCTGGGTCTGGTCAAGTTGTATGATCAGTCAGGAGTACTCAGTTGGCCTTCCCTTTTGCAGAACACTGTGGGTGAGGTATCTGTATGTGAACAGAGATCAGCTGACAAGCCTTCTGGAACTAATCCTGAATCTAAACTCCCGGCTATAGACCAAATATCGGCCAAGAAGAAACAGAAAGCTTCCATGGGCCCCAAGAAGCGAGAGAAAATTGTGTGGGGCCCCAGCAAAATGACTCCAGGTGAGTGATAGGAATGCCGAGAGGCCCCAGATAACAAAATCCCCAAACAGAAAAGCCGCAGCCTTGGGAGAAGAAGTGATATGAACGTGGAAGGGCAAGGTGGCCTAATGAAAAGAGCACAGGATTAGATCAGAGGTTCTAATCTCCGCTCAGTCAGTTGCCTGCTGAGTGACCTTGGACAAGCCACTTAACTTCTCTGTGCCTCCATTTCCTTCCCTCCTACTTAGGGTGTGAGCCCCATGTGGGACGGGAACTGCATCCGACCCAATCAGCTTATATCTCTCCCAGCACTAAACGGTGCTCGGAACATAATCGATCAATTGAGTGGTATTTACTGAGCTCTTAATGTGGGCAGAGAGCTTGGGAGAGTACAATACAACAGAGTTGATAGACATGTTCCCTTTCCACAATGAGCTTACAGCCTAGAGGACTCTAAGCACATAGTAAGGACTTAACAAATACCATAATAATAACAAACATGGCTGATGAGTGGACCTAGTCATTTGGATCAAGGACCTGTCAACCCACTTTTGTGAAAGCCCTCTCTTTTGGACCAAGGGTCAATCAGAGGTCATTGGATAAAGGTCTGTTTTTCAGAAGATTTGGGGTGAGGGTAGGGGAGTCGGCATTCAGTACACTGGATATTTCCCTGTCTACATTTGCTCCCCACAGTCCCATCGGCCAATTTGGCTCCAGAATGGTGGCATTGCTCCCTCTCGCTTTTCTTTGGAGTTAAGGAGGTTCCTCCTGAGGAAGTCATGCTTTGTGACTCACCCGAAGCCTCAAGGGAAGCACTGTAAAACATCTAAATGGTGTAATTTATAGCCCTGGAGATCAGAGTCATAAAGCCCTCAGGAGCATACTGAGTTTTCCTCCCTTGGAAAAAAAAGTCCTTTCAATTTCCCCCCCTTGGTGCAAAATGGCAAATAATTCCCCTTTAGGAGTCTCTTTGATGTGAAGCAGTCTTTCCTTTTAATAAATCAGAAAGGGGTTTGAGCTCCATCAGAGGTTTGGGTGTCTTCTGTTTCTGCTGGGTTCCTGGCTGGAGCTTCAGGGGAGGCTAACAGTGGGGAGAAAGCAGCATGGCCTAGTGGAAAGAGCACTGGCTTGGGAATCCTAATCCGGCTCTGCCAATAGGCTCGCTGTGTGACCTCAGAGAAGTCACTTGACTTCTCTGTGGCCTCCGTTACCTCATTGGTAAAATGGGAGTTGAGACTGTGAGCCCCACATGGAGCATAGACTGTGTTCAACCTGATTAGCTTGTATCTGCCCCATGGCTTAGTACACTACCTGGCATAAAGTAAGCACTTAACAGAATACTATTAAAAATAAATTAATAATAAATAAGAGAAGGTTCTCCCAGCAGCCTGGGAAGCTGGAGGGAGGTCATGGGCAGGGCATCTGAAGATAAAGCTGGGTCAGTCAGTCAATCAGTCAGTCCCGGAGTCAGTCCAGTCAGCCAATCATTCAGTCAGTCAGAACAGTGCTTGCCACATAGTTATGTGACAATTATGTCACATAATTGTTATTATGGTACTTTCTAAGTACCTTGGAGAAGCAGCATATCCTAGTGGGTAGAGCACAGGCCTGGGAGTCAGAAGGTAATGGTCTTTAATCCGGCTCCACCATCTGTCTGCTGTGTGGCCTTGGGTAAGTCCCTGCAATTTTCTGTATCTCAGCTCCCTTATCTGTAAAATGGGGATTGAGACTGTAAACCCGAAGTGGGACAGGGATTGTGTCCACCCCGATTTTCTTGTATCCACCCCAGAGCTTAGTAGAGTGCTTGGCACATAGTAAGTGCTTAACAAATACCATTGTTATTAGTAGTAGTATCATTATTATTAATTTATTGGAAGGAGGGCAGGGACCCCCAGCCCCCAAGGCCTGGGGGAAGCCAGCAGTGGACAGGCTCCTGCCTGAACCGGAGGCCCAAAGGAGTCGACCCCTGGATTCTAGCACCTTCCCCTTTCCACCCAAGACTTGTTTGGCTGAGCCAGGCTACACATGGGAGGAGGCGGGGAGACAGGGGACGGCAGGGAAGGGCTGGAGGAGAAGTCAGCCCCTGTCAAGAGACCGCGGGGTTGGTTCTCTGTTTACTGAACTCTGGACTGAGCCACATCTGCCAAGCAGGCTGGAACTGGTTTGTGGCAGCACCTGGAGGCAGCCTTACCGGCTCCTGAGAGAAAGTGTCACAGACAGAGTTCCTCCGGAGTCTAGCCAGCTGCTTCCCTGTCACCCTCCCTGCCCCCTTGCTCCCCAGGAACACCTGCTAATCGCTTCCTGCCAAAGAGCTCCCTTTTAGCCCCCACTCCCTGCCCCTGCCACCTTCCCACACCCCGGGGCTCCTAGGAGAAACTTCTCTTATTTATTTCTTATTTTAATGGTATTTGTTAAGCCCTTCCTATGTGCCAGGCACTGTACTAAGCGCTGGGGTAGGTATAAGATAGGTTGAACAGAGTCCAGGTTCCACATGGGGCTCACATCCATCATCCATCAGTAGAAAGGTTGGAAATCAGTAATTGTAATTCCCCTGGTTTGTTGAAGTCCTTCTCAGCCCTTGGCAACCCTGATCAAACGATCAGTCTTATCTATCGATGGTATTTATTGAGTGCAGAGCACTGTACTAAGCACTTGGGAGAGTACAAGAGAAGAAAGTTAGTAGTCACGTTCCTATCCCAGAGAGGGCCCTGAACTTGTCCATAGGACACCCGGGCAAACCCCACTGCTGAAGTGAGAGGTCTGTCATTTGGGATTCCCTCTGAAGGCCCAGGTTGTCTCATTCAGCGGCTGCTCGGTCAAATAGAGCAGCAGGGCCAAGCCCCAGGGGACTTTATACACTGAAGTTGCAAAATATCCAGCAGGTCATCATTTCATTTTTTATTTTTGTGCCTTCCGTTCATTCAAAATCATTTTTGGTTGTCTAAGATATAGACAACATTGTCTTAGACAATAACTCAGAAGCATGTGGCCTAATGGAAAGGGCCCGGGCCTGGGAATCAGAGGATGTGGGTTTTATTCCCAGTTCCTCTATTTGTCTGTGGTGTGACCTCAGGCACTTCACTTCACTCCTCTGGGCCTCAGTTGCCTCATCTGTAAAATGGGGATTAAGACTGTGAGTCCCATGTGTAACAGGGACAGTGCCCAGCCCAACTATCTACCCCAATGCTTAGTACAGTTCCTGGTACCTTGTAGTATTAGATATTGATTTAAATAAGTGTCAGTGTCATAAGAGGACATTTTTGAGGCAAGTTCCCAAAGTACCGTCTTCCCTCGGACAAAGCATCTCTGTCCTATAGCCTAAGTAGCCAGAGCAGGTACCCTGACCCATCCTGGGACCTTTTCTGGACAGGACCCAGGACAATCCTTCTGTTCAGCCACCTTCATTACGTCATTGCACTCCTGAGAAAGAATTGAGGTGACTTGCTGAAAAAGAATAGGAAAGGACTAAGTCACTTTGTTTAGAAATGTGGCTTACTGCTCATCTAAGTACTGTGCTTAATACTCATTCATTCAGTCAGTCAGTCAGTTAGTCATATTTATTGAGCTCTTACTGTTTGCAGAGCACTGTACTAAGTGCTTGAAAAGTACAATATAGCAATAAAGAGAGATCATTCCTGCCCACAACTGGCTTACAATCTAGAGGATGGGGAGACAGACATCAAAACAAGTAAACAGGCATCAATATAAATAAGTAGAATTACAAATATATACATATATACATAAGTGCTTTCAGGTGGGGAGAGGGGAGGAAGAGCAAAGGGAGCGAGTCAAGGCGATGCGGAAAGGAGGGGGAACTGAGGAAAAGAGGACTTAGTCTGTAAAGTTCTCCTGGAGGAGGTGTGCCTTCATTAGGGCTTTGAAGTGGGGGAAGAGTGATTGTTTGGCAGATTTGAGGATGGAGGGCATTCAAGGCCAGAGGTGGGACATGGGCCAAGGGTCGGCGGTGAGACAGGCGAGATCGAGTCACAGTGAGAAGGTTAGCGGCACCAGAGGAGCGGAGTGTGTGGGCTGGGTTGGAGAAGGAGAGAAGGGAGGTGACGTAAGAAGGGGAAAGGAGATGGAGAACCTTAAAGCCAATAGTGAGGAGTTTTTGTTTGATATGGAGGTTGATAGGCAATCACTGGAGATTTTTGAGGAGAGGGGTTGACATGCCCTGAATGTTTCTGTAGAAAGATAATCCGGGTAGTGGAGTGAAGTATGGACCGGAGTGGGGAGAGGCAGGAGGTTAGGGGATCAGAAAGGAGGCTGATGCAGTTATCCAGTCACTCGACTGTATTAACGTGGTAGCGGTTTGGATGGAAAGGGAAAGGTGGATCGTGGAGATGTTGTGAAGGTGAGACCGGCAGACAGGTTTTGGTGACGGATTGGATGTGTGGGGTGAATGAGAGAGCAGAGTCAAAGATGACACCAAGGTTACAGGCTTGTGAGACAGGAAGGATGGTTATGCCATCCACAGTGTTGGGAAAGTTCGGGAGAGGACAGGGTTTGGGAGGGAAGATAAGGAGCTCTGCCTTGGACATGACAGTGTCAGTTAATACAGTGTTCTGTACTCAGTAAGTGCTCAATAAATACCATTGATTGATTGAGTCGTGGTAATTAAAGGTTCAAAAGGGGGTGAATGCATATTAGTAGAGAAGCAGTCTGATGGAATTAGTAATTGACAACAAATCCTTGAAAACCAATCCACTAATGCAGTTCAGCATCAGATTCGTTTCACCAACGACATCAGAATTGTGGGAAAAAATCAGGCCATTGACAGCTGCAGTGAGATGAACCCAAAAATTTGGGTGGAGGAGCGAAAGAGAGCTGAAGATAAGATTTGGCTCAGGATTCTGGTTAGGAACAAGGCTAGGGTTTGATGATAGGTTTAGCTGATTTGGTGTTGATGATTGGCTCTGTCGATCCTTAAACCATTAGTTGCAAGAGTGTCTATAATTTGCTCTAACCTCGAATTAAGCACTAATTAAAACCTATTTGTATTCCGGGAGCATGAGAGGCCGAACGTTTTGCGTTTCAGGCTGCAGTGGCTCCTCTGTGGCACCAGGCCTACTCTGGATGCAATCAATCAATCGGTGGTATTTATTGAGCACTTACAGTGTGCAGAGCACTGTGCTAAACCACTCTGGCCTACTGCAGGCTCCCAAGCAGCATAGAAGTTGTTGATTGGTTCAACGGTAGACTTAGAGCCACCATGACCTGAAGGGTTGTCTCTTCCATGGATCAATTAGTGGCTCAGATCCAGCACCATGGGCTGGACTATCATAAGTACTCACATAATTGTCTCTGCCTATAATTTCCTCACCCAGATTTTTAAGAAGGAAATGCAATGTTATTTTTCATACTCCATACTTGTAAGCAATGAAAGTGGCATCTGCTGGGAGAGAGGACAAAAGGAAGAGGACAAGGATCAGAACATGGTAACATACAAGCACTGGATCACACAATGGGAGGAGAGTTAATTCACTGAGTGTATTTTATATCCAGCATTGAGGAGAGTACAGTAGAAATAAGAAAGAGACACAGTCTCAGGTGCCTGCTTACCTTTCTCTTCCTTCTCCCCTCTTTCCTTCCTTCTTTATTTCATGTCTTCTTTTTCCTCTCCTCCCCTCATTGCTAGACTTAATTCTTATTTGACCCATAAAATAACTCCCCACCACCTTATGTTGCAAATGTTTTGCCCAAAAATGGGGCAATTATTGTAGTAAATATGGTAAATCATTTGGCAGGCTAGATTGAAAGGATAGTTTGACTAGTGGCCCCCACTTGTCTGCTGTGTGACCTTGGGCAAGTCACTTCACTTCTCTGGGCCTCAGTTACCTCATCTGTAAAATAGGGATTAAGACTGTGAGCCCAATGTGGGACATAGGCTGTGTCCAACCTGATTATCTTGTACCTGCCCCAATGCTCAGAACAGTGCCTGGCACATATTAAGTGCTTAACAAATATTATTATTATCATTATTCGATGTAGCATCATGACATTCTATGGAAACCCAGCATGCCTTTCTGATCAATTAATCAACCAATTAATTCTATTTATTGAGCACTTACTTTGTACAGAGCACTGTACTAAGCACTTGGGAAAGAACAACAAAGCGATGTAATGGATGCAGGTTTCCCACCCTTTGTTTTCTTATGTCACCTGGAAACCACGCAAGAAAGCAAATCGTGGGAAGCATCAGAAAGTCATATTGTCTCCAAACTTCTGAGAGCGGTACTCTGGACACAGTAGGCCTGCGATTACTACCGTTGATTGATTAATCGACTGATCAATGCTGGATTTTGGAAATACAGCTGGTTGTTGCTGTGTGAAAATCTCACTGTGAAACCCAGAAATTGGGGCACCAGGCAGTGAGGTGAAATGGCCTCCTGGTGCCATTCGATCTCCGTGACGACTTCGGTCCTACTGGTGGGGTGGGGGTGAGGGCGTGGAGAGATAAATAAGGGAAGAGAAATAGGACCCTAGCTGCTGTCACTGGTGCCTTTAAATCAATCAATCAGTGGTATTTATTGAGTGCCTAAAGCTTGCAGAGCACTGTCCTAAGCACTTGGGAGACTACAGTTCTGCTTCGGAGAAGCAGCGTGGCTCAGTGGAAAGAGCACGGGCTTTGGAGTCAGGGCTCATGAGTTCGAATCCCAGCTCTGCCACTTGTCGGCTGTGTGACTGTGGGCAAGTCACTTAACTTCTCTGTGCCTCAGTTCCCTCATCTGTAAAATGGGGATTAAGACTGTGAGCCCCACGTGGGACAACCTGATTCCCCTGTGTCTACCCCAGCGCTTAGAACAGTGCTCGGCACATAGTAAGCGCTTAATAAATACCAACATTATTATTATTATTATTACAGTTGGACAGGGTCAGTAGACACATTCCCTGCCCACAAGAAGCTTACAGTCTGGGACCACAATGCTAGCAGACAAGTGGCCTGAGAAGCAGATGAGCTAGGGGAAAGAGCACGGGCCTGGGAGCCCTAGGACCTGGATGCTAATACTGGCTGTGCTACTAGTCTGTTTGGTGACCTGGAGCAAGTCACTTCACTCCTCTGTGCCTCAGTTACCTCATCTGTAAAATGGGGATTAAGCCTGTGAGGCCCCTGAGAGACAGGGCTTGTGTCTAACCTGATTAACTTGTATTTATCTCAGCACTTAATACAGTGCCTGGCATGTAGTAAGCTCTTAACGAATACCATTAAAAAACTAGCTGTTTTTCCAATACAGTTGGTTTGGGATGGCAGGCTGAGGGCAGGGAATCAACCCATTCAGTTCCCTCCCATGGATTACAGAGTAGTCATAGGACTGATGAAGGCCAGAGAGAGATTTCCATGGGAGGGTTACATTTTCCTCTCTCTCTCTCTCTGTCACTTCCTCTCCCTCCGGACCTTCTCCCAACCAAACCTCCCAGGGAGGTTCTGATTCTCTCGCCAGTCATCAGCTCCCCAGCTCCCCAAAAGGCGGGGACGGACCCTGGGGAGGTCCACCTAGCAAGGGTCCCTGGGGATTGGAGAGATGGGGAGGAGGAGGAGGCCTCCAGGGGCATGGCTGATTAGATGGATTGTGGGAGAGGAGGGGCAAGAGCTTTGCCATTAGTGTCCGGGAAGGTGGTTCCCAGCAGCCGGATTCCCCAGAACCGACAAGCGGAGGTCTTGTTTCTGCGGGAAGGCAGAGGGAGAAGTGCACCCGAATGTATGTCTGGGGGTGGGATATTGCCAACTGGCCTAGTGGACAGAGCATGGGGCTGGGAATCAAGAGCTCTGCCGCTGCTTTGCTGGGTGATCTTGGACAAGTCGCTTAACTTCTCTGGGCCTCAGCTTCTTCGTCGGCATAAAGGGGATTTAATAATGCTCTCCCTACTTATTAGACTGGGAGCCCTTTGTGGGACAGGGATTGTGTCTGATCCTGTGATTTGTCTCTTCTGCTTAGCTTATAGTATGTACTTAATAATTACCATAATAATTATCCCCACACAGTATACTGTATAGACCTGCAGCTTATACCCCTCCCCACCCCAAAACCTGCTAATTTACCACTTCCAAGGCCTCTGAGCCCTTGGGAACTCTCAACCTATCATAGCAGGCAAGTCCATTATGCTACATACTCAACTACTTAAGTACTAACGCACATTCATGCTCCTTTTTCCCTCTTTCCTCCTATCTGTCAATGAATTTAGTTTCTGTGTCCTCCCACTAGATCTTCCAATCCTTGAGGGCAAAGATTAGGTCTACTAACCCTATTGTGCTCTCTCAAATGCTCAGTATAGTACCCTGCACACAGTAGACTGTAAGCTCCTTGGGGATAGGGTGCTTATCTACTTACTCTATGGCAGTTTTCCAAGCTCTCAGTATGGGGCTCTGCACTCAGTGGGCACTTAGTAAGCACTATTGCCTGGCTGGTTACTCGGAGGAATTGCTGGCCATTTCCCTTCAATTACCCTGGCCCAAAAGTTAGGCCAGGAGAGACTGGTTTAAATATAAGGAAGTAAATGTCTTATGAGCCTTCTCACCAGACTGGAGGTCTTTCTGCAACAGGCTGGATAGTTTGGTCAGTCTTCCGATTTTGGAAATAATTTGGCAAGTTACTTCATTCACAGATTTTTTTTCTGTGTCGCCTGTTCTTTCTGGACAGTGAATGCATGTCCCTGATTTTGCTCTCTCTCTCTCTCCTCTCTCCCTTTCACTCTCTTTTTTGTTTGTTTTCTGCACAGGTGGAAGCAGCGAGCCCCCCCTCTACTGTGTTAGCTCTTCTCCTTTCTGTACACTCTTTGCTCTTTCCCCTTCTCACCTCCCCAGCTCTGAGACCTCCTGCCTTCTCCTACCTCTTGTCGCTCCCCCATCCCAGGCCCCTTCCTCCTCTCTTCCTACAGCTTTGCTTTCTTTCTCCTCCTCCCCGTCTTCCCACCCGACTTCTTTTGCCTTCTCCCCTTCCCCGGTGCCGCCCTCACCCTCCACTTTCTGCTGCTTCCCCATCACCCGCCCCACGCCAGCAGAGTCAACTGTGCTGTGTGTGCCCCGCCGCAGAAATCAAAACCCAATTTACCTAATGTGGTAAGTTTCCCCCGGCAATGCACACGTCTCAGTGGACTCAGCTGGTTGGGGGCGGGGGGCCGGGGAGGCAGAGAGGGGCAGACCGGGCAGCAGAGGGTGGACATTCTCTAGGATTTGGCCTGGTGATAAGCGCAGAGGAAGAGGGAAAAGAAATAGGAGGCATTCCAGCCCTTCCTAATTCATGTAGCATCTCTAGGTCTCTTGTTCCCATCTCTCCAAAGCCCCACAAAGAGAAAGTTGCCAATAAAATCCTCCCGACCTATCTGGAGGCTCTTGGGTTTCTTCTCCTGCACCTGGTATGGTCCGCGTCACCGCAGCATAAACCTGATAGGCTCGTTGGACGCCGTTTCATCACACTCTTTGGTGGAAGACTGGGCACAGAGACATTTCTCCCCTGGAGGATTGTCACGGGGGGTAGGTCTTTATGAAAACACACCCAGCAACTGCAACAGAGAAACTGGAAATCACTTTCGAGCCTCATCAAAGCTGGGGCAAATTAAAGAGCTCAGAAAATGTTTACATTCCTCTATTGCTTCCTTATTAGACACTATGGTTCTTAAGCCCTCGAAATCCTTCCTCTTGCACTTGAAAATAAAAAAAAATACTTATGCTACATAATTAAACCTTAATTAAGACCTCCTCTGGGTGTGGGAGTCGATAAGCATCTCCAGTGCACTCCTCAAGGCAAACCTGTTCAGTCTGCTGCTTATGGTCACCGACAGAGGAAATGTCTGCTACACTGAGCCAATAACAATCGTGGCACTTCTGCCCTCAGTTTTTTCATAATCCCAAGAAAACAGGAGACTGTTTCTCTTTATAATGCCTGAGACAATATCTTGGTCCCTTCTGGCAGCCCTGCACTTAGACAAGGAAGTATTTCAAAGGACAAACCTTTCAGAAATTTCATTCTCTCTCTACTGCTTCTACTACTACTAATAATAATTGAGGTATTTGTAAAGCTCTTACTACGTGCCAGGCACTGAACCAAGTGCTGGGATAGATACAGGGTATAAATCATTTTCCCACACAGGACAGGGCTCACAGTCTAAATAGGATAGGCACAGGTGTTGACTCCCCACTTTACAGATGAGGAAACTGAGGCCCGTGAAGTGAACTGACTCACCCAACATTACCCGGCAGGTAAATGGTGGAGTCGGAATTAGAACCCAGGTTCTCGGTTGCCCAGGCCCATGCTCTTTCCACTAAGCCATGCTGCTTTCCTCTCTTCCTCCTTTTGGGGCCAGACCGGGGATCTAACCAGCCTGGAGGGTTGTCACCAGCAGAAACAGAAAGGACTCCTGGAAGAAAGTGTGTGATAGGTGCCCTTTATTCTTTCTCTCCCTGCTTTTCATGCTCCTTTCGTCATAGACTGCTGTAGGGAATATCTGTGTAAGCAAACTAAAGTGGTGGCTTGAGCAATTACCAGATGTGCTTGATAATGGAGACACTATTGTGAAAATTTAGGTCAACAATAACCCGCTCTGTCTGCAGGAACAATTCTTTTTGCTCCTCTGAAATTGGCTAACAGCCTCCTTGAACCCACTTTTCCTTTGTCAAACCCTGTCTTCACTATTAAGACCAAAGGACTGGCAGCAATTATCCAGTTCCATTAGACAAAATTCACACTTCTTGGAATTATCCAGGCAGAAAGTGGGGGTTTTACCTGAAGTGTCTGGATATTTACCTCGATCCTTGGCCTCCATGGTGGCAGTGGTCAGAGTCATTTTGGGTTTCTTCGTTGCCCAATGAAGGCTAGCCATAAACAATTTCATGTCTCCCCCATAATAGTGGAAGGAAGCTCTTTGCAGATAATGTCATTTCCTTATTCTGTACTTCCCAACTGCCTAGTACTGTGTACCAAGTAGGCACTCAATAAATCCCACTATTTCTACGACTACACAAGAAGCAGTGTGGCTTAATGGAAAGAGCCTGGGCTTGGGAGTGAGAGGTCATGGGTTCTAATCCCGGCTCTGCCCCTTGTCAGCTCTGTGACTTGGGACAAGTCACTTCACTTCTCTGGGCCTCAGTGCCCTCATCTGTAAAATGGGGATGAAGACTGTGAGCCCCACGTGGGACAACCTGATTACCTTGTATCAACCCCAGCACTTAGAACGGTGCTTTACCATAATTAAAATACCATAATTATTGTTATTATTTTGCTACTGTTACTATTATGACTACTACAGGCTTCGGGGGAAATTTCCACAAAATGTAATTTCTTTCCCTTCAAGCGCATTGAAAGCAACTGAGTTCTGGCTAAGCGACTCCTAGAAATAGGCTGCCACAGCCCAGCCAGGGACTGAACTTGTAATGATAAGTGAAAAGATAACAGAGAAGCAGCACGGCCTGGTAGAAGGAGCACCAGGCTGGGAGTCAGAGGACCTGGGTCTCATCCCAACTCTGCCACTCATCTGCTCTGGGACCTTGGACAAATTACCTAATTTATTTATATTAATGCCTGTCTCCCCCCTAGGCTGTAAGCTCTTTGTGAACAGGGACTGTGTCTGCTTATTGTTATATTGTACTCTCCCAAGCTCTTAATACAGCACTATGCACACCGTAAGCACTCAGTAAATGCAACTGAATGAAGGAAGGAAGGAAGGAACTTGAGTTCTCTGGCCTCAGTTACCTATTCTGGAAAATGGGGATTAAGACTGTGAGCCCCGTATGAGACAGGAACTGTGTCCAACCTGATTAGCTTGTATCTACACCAGTGCCTAGCACAGTGCCTGGCACATAGTAAGTGCTTAACAAATACCATAAAAAAGACATTTCAAATTATGTCAATCTGTTTCAGCATTACAGGCATATTCCATGATGCAACCAAGATTTATTCCTTAAAAATGTGGTTAAAATGTGGGGCCCGTTTTCCCAGAGCCTGAGGTGGAATAAATTAGGATCTCTTCCAAGAGCTCTAGAAAAGTAGACTGAAATCCCTTCCCAAGCTCTATATTATAATGGCAAATATTATTAAACTATTGTTTAGCCTTTATTCAAGTAAAGCATCACAAAAAATAAAGATTTATGATCTTGTGTCTGAGAAGCAGTATGGTCTCGTGGAGAGAACACAGGCCTGGTGTTCAGAGGGTCCTGAGTTCTAATCCCAGCTTCATCAATTGCCTGTGATATAATAATGTTGGTATTTGTTGGTATTTGTTAAGCGCTTACTATGTGCAGAGCACTGTTCTAAGCGCTGGGGTAGACACAGAGGAATCAGGTGGTCCCACGTGGTGCTTACAGTCTTAATCCCCATTTTACAGATGAGGGAACTGAGGCCCAGAGAAGTTAAGTGACTTGCCCACAGTCACACAGCTGACAAGTGGCAGAGCTGGGATTCGAACTCATGAGCCCTGACTCCAAAGCCCATGCTCTTTCCACTGCGCCACGCTGCTTCTCTTCTCTTGCTTCTCTGGCAAGTCATTTAACTTCCCCTGCCTCAGTTTCCACATCTGTACTACTTCCTACTTAGACTATGGGCCCGAAGTGGGACAGAGACTCTGTCCAACCCCATTATCTTGGTTCTACGGCAGCACTTAGAACAGTGCTTGGCGTCATGATAATAATGTACCTCAGCACTTAGCACAGTGCTTGGCCCAGAGTATGCACTTGATAATTACCATCATCATGATTATTCTTGTTAGGTTATTGTATGGTTATGCATGAGTTGCTGACTGTGGAAGTGGTTTAACTTTAGTGCAGAATTGATTCCGTTTGGATTGAATGGCAACTTTTTTCAGTGCCCAGAAGCACTTTGGTCACTTCTATGCCCCTTGGAACTACTCTCCCTTTGAGATTCTCATTTTTCAATCATATATACAAATCCTTCCACTTCCTTGAAAATCGCGGCAAGACTTTTTAATACCATGATTTTAGGTGGGGACAAAGAAACCGTAACACCTTTGGTCTCTGCATCCCGCAGCGGTGCATTTTTTAAGTGATATTTGTTAAGCACTTACTATGTGTCAGGCATTCACTCATTCAGTTGTATTTATTGAGCACTTACTCTGTGCAGAGCACTGAACTAAGAGTTTGGAAGTACAATTCGGCAACAGTTAGAGACAATCCCTACCAAACTATGGGCTCACGGTCTAGAAGGGGGAGAGGGACAACAAAGCAGAACGAGTAGTACTAAGTGCTGGGATAAATACAAGATAATCAGGTTGGACCCAATCCCTGTCCCACATGGGGCTCACAATCTTAATTTCCATTTTACAGATGAGGTAATTGAGGCCCAGAGAAGTGAAGTCACTTGCCCAAGATCACACAGCAGACAAGGGGCAGACTGGGATTAGAACTCAGTTCTTTCTGACTCTCAGGCCTGTGTTCTATGCACTAAGCTAAGGATATGCTTCTCATTTGGACTATTTCTATGAAGAAATGGCAGTGAACTCTGACATCTATATGATCTATCCATACATGAAACCACCTCCCTGTTTCAACAACTTCTTTTGTTTTCTGCTCCAGGGCTCTCTTCGACACCTTAAAAATCTTTTTTTTAAATAATATTTGTTAAGCACTTATTATGTGATAAGCATTGTTCTACTAGCTGGAGTAGATAAAAAGTCAATCAGGTGGGACACAGCCCCTGTTCCTCATGGGGCTCGGGATCCAAGGAGGTGGGAGAACCGGTATTAAATCCCCATTTTACAGATGAGGCAATTGAGGCACTTAATAGTAAATGTGGTATTCGTTAAGCTCTTACAAGGTGCCAGGTACTGTAGTAAGCGCTGGGATAGATAGAAGCAAATCGGGTTGGACACAGTCCCTATCACACATGGGAATCATGGACTTAATCCCTATTGTACAGATGAGGTAACTGAGGCACAGAGAAGTCAAGTAACAAGAAGTGTCTTGCCCCAAGTCACACAGTAGGCAACTGGTGGAGCTGGGATTAGAACCCAGGTCCTCGACCCCCAGGCCTGTGCTCTGTCCATTAGGCCACAATGCATCTCAACTATGGGCAGAACTTTTTTCCAATTTGGTGCATTATTTATTGCTTTATTCTCATCTCAGGTTGGGAGGGGGTCTGGGAGGGGTCCACATATCTGCGGGGCTCAGCCAGAACGCCGGGCTGGCCGGGGGGGGCAGGCACACCCGGGGGAAGGCAGCAGCGATGTCATCGAACCAAGGGACAACCCCGCCACCAGCCTAGTTGCATCAGAGGGTGGTTGTAACCTAGGGACTGCTCGTGTGTCAATCAATAAATGGTATTTATTGAGTACCTACTGTGTGCCGAGCACTGTGGTAAGTGCCTGGAAGAGTACCAGAGAGAAGCAGGGTGACTTAGTGGAAAGAGCCCGGACTTGGGAGTCAGAGGACATGGTTCCAGTCCCGGCTCCACCACTTGTCTGCTGTGTGACCTTGGGCAAGCTACTTAACTTCTCCGGGCCTCAGTTACCTCATCTGTAAAATGGCAATTAAGACTGTGAGCCCCACGTGGGGCAACCTGATTACCTTGCATCTATCCCAGCACTTAGAACAGTGTTTGACACAAAGGAAGCGCTTAACAAACACCATAATAGGAAACAGCATGGCTTAGTGGAAAGAGCCCGGGCTTGGGAGTCAGAGGTGGTGGGTTCTAATGCCGGCTCCGCCACTTGTCAGCTGTGTGATTTTGGGCGAGTCACTTAACTTCTCTGTGCCTCAATTACCTCATCTGTAAAATCAGGATTAAGACTGTGAGCCCCAGGTGGAACAACCTGATTATCTCATATCTACCCAGCACTTAGAACAGTGATCGGCACATAGTAAGCGCTTAACTAATACTATCATTATTATTATTATTATTACTACCATACAACAGAGTTGGAAGACACATTCCCTGCCCACAGTGAGTTTACAGTCTACCTGCACTCTTGTAAATTTACTCCTAATTTACATAACGACAGCAAGATAGAGCCATTTCCCCTTTGGTCCCTTTTTTGGGTTTGGTTTTGGTGGATTATGGGCCTCGGGTCAACAGGAGGAGGATCTGACATCTGCACTTTCGGGCCCTCTACAGGCAACAGTGCCTAGTATTTGCCTCGGGTGCCTTTCTGAAGAAGTTATTGTACTTCTATTTTGCCTAATGTGTCTTTTTTTGAAACGACTTACCCCCTCCTCCTCGGCAACTGGCTTCTTCCCCACTTTCTGAATTAGAGATAGTGCCAGAGAGCAGTGGATGAAAGGGAGGGGGACAGGAGTTGGGGGACGGGAAGGGGGGGGCGGGGACAGCCGGAGCTTCGTGGGGGCAAAGTCCCCCTCAACCCCCCAAACCAAGCAGCAATTAAACTCTGTAAGTGCCTAACTGGCCAGGAACTGGAGACTAGGACTGATCAAATTTATATGCCCTGTGGGCCGTTTGCCACTGAGAGGTGAGTTCTTTCTGCAAGTCTGGGCTAAATCCTTGATTCATCTCCAGGATCCCATCCCTAGCAGCAGCAGCTTAAGCCTTCTTTTCTGCCAAATCTTGCTAAAACTCTGTGGTCTGTCTACATAATCGCATTAGTAGGTGGGGGCCTAGGGGAGGTCTGATTCGAGGAGCTTGGCATAAGGGTGGGGAAGATTTAAGAGTGCCATTTCTGAGGTGGGTGAGGGACAGAAACCAAAGCATCTGCGAGGTTGACCCTGGAATCTGGTGCTGGGCCGGGGGTCCGGTTGGGACCCGGACAGGTTTTCCGGGTCCTTTCAGCTGACTGTGGAACGGCCTCTCTCCTACTCACAGTGTCCCTTAGGATCTCCTAAGGGTGGTCGCAGCAAAAGCCGAATTTAAATCCCAGCTGCAACACTGCCTTATTTGCCTCTGCTGCTCCCCAGAGCTGAGGGGCAGTGTTGCCTAGTGAAAAGAGCCTGGGTCTGGGAGCCAGAGGACCTGGATTCTAATTCTGGCTCTGCCACTTACCTGCTGTGTGACCTTGGGCAATGTGTGACCTTGGGCAATTCACTTCAATTCTTTGGGCCTCAGTTTCTCCTTCGGTAGGTGATTAAATAACCCCCTCGACTGGGAGCCTCATATGGGACAGGAATTGTGTCCATCCAGATTGTCTTTATTCAGGACATGTCACCCCACTCCTCAGAAATCTCTAGTGGTTGCCCATCTACCTCCATATCAAACAAAAACTCCTCACCATCTACTTTAAAGCACTCCTTCATTTTGCCACCTCCTACCTCACCTCCCTACTCTCCTACAACCCTGCCCATACACTTCGCTCTTCTAGTGCTAACCTTCTCACTGGGCCTCCATCTCACCTGCCTTGCTGCCGACCCCTGGCCCACATCCTGTCTGTGGCCTGGAATACCTTCTCTCCTCAAATCCAACAGACAATTACTCTCCCCCGTTCAAAGCCTTACTGAAGGCACATCTCCTCCAAGAGTCCTTCCCAGACTAAGCCCCACTTTTTCTCATCTCCCACTCCCTTCTGCATCACCCTGACTTGCTCCCTTTGCTCTTCTCCCCTCCCAGCCCCACAGCACTTATGAACATATCTGTAATTTTGTTTATGTGTATTGATGTCTGTCTCCTCCACTCTAGATTGTAAGCTCATTGTGGGTAGGGAATGTCACTATTTATTGTTGTAGTGTATTTTCCCAAGTGCTTAGTACAGTGCTCTGCACACAGTAAAGTGCTTAATAAGTTCGATTGAATTAATGAATGAATGAATGAATATATTTTCTAGTGCTTAGTACAGTACTTGGCACATAGTAAGTGCTTAGCAAATGCCGCAATTATTATTAATCTGTAAAATGAGATTTATGCTAAAACAATGCTTCTACGTGAAGAGTTCATAAGGTTTTTAGGAAAAAGATTGTCACCAGTGCTTATTCTATTATTATTATTATTATTATGGTACTTGTTAAACACTTACTATTTCTAATAGTATTTGTTAAGTGCTTACTATGTGCCAGTCACTGTACTAAATGCTGAGGTAGATACAAATTAATCAGGTCGGACACAGTCCATGTCCTACATGAGGCTTACAATCTTACTCCCCATTTTACAGAAGAGGTGATTAAGGCACAGAGAAGTGAAGTGATTTGCCCAAAGTCTCACACAGACAATTGGCAAAGCCAGAATTAGGATCCAGGTCCTTCTGACTCTCAGGCCCATTGCCTATCCACTAGGCCACACTGCTTCATGTGCCAAGCACTCTACTTGGGGTAGATACAAGATAATCAGATTGGACACAGTCCTTGGCCCACACAAGATTCACAGTCTAAGTAGGAGGTAGGAGGATTTAATCCCTATTTTCCAGATGAGGAAACAGAGGCTCAGAGGAGTTCATTCATTCATTCAATCAATTATAGTTATTGAGCACTTACTGTGTGCACAGCGCTGTATTAAGCACTTGGGAGAGAACAATATAACAATGAACAGACAAATTCCCGGCCCATAATGAGCTAAAGGTCTAAAGGGGGAGTCAGATATGCACATATATGCTATGGGTAAATTATAGATATGTACATAAGTGCTGTGGGGCTGGGAGGGGGGTTGAATAAAGGGAGGAAGTCAAGGTGATGTAGAAGGGAGTGGGAGAAGAGGAAAGGGGGGCTTAGTCAGGGAAGACCTCTCAGAGGAGATGTGTCTTCAATTTGGCTTTGAAGTGAGGGAGAGTAATTGTCTCTCGGATTTGAGGAGGGAGGACGTTACAGGCCAGAGGCAGGATGTGGGTGAGGGGTTGGCAATGAGAATGATAAGATCAAGATACAGTGAAGTAACTTACCCAAGGTCACACAGTAGAGTGGCAGAGTCAGGATTAAAACCCAGGTCCTCTAACTCCTAGGCCTTTGCCCTTTCCACTTGGGCCATGCTGCCTTCCACTAGACCATGCTGCTTCCAAAGATGACTCCCCTCCCAGGTACCACAAGGGCGCTGTGATTTCTCTGGCTAAGATGCCAGATTCTCATTCTAGTCCACAGGGACCACAAGGTTCACTGTCCCTCCAGCGTGTTCAACACGTTGCAGAGAGAGGAAAAAAAAAAGAAGGCTTTAAAGAGTCTTTTCACAATGCTTTAAGTATGAAAACAATGATTAAGGATCCACTAATCTCAGCTTTCTCTGATTCCAGACAGGAATTTTCTACCCAGTCACTCTGCCCTTCCCCTGACATAGGTAAATAGTTTGTACAAACTTGTCACTTCCATTCGGTTTTGTCAATTGGATTAGTTTGTTTTCCAAAAAGAGGCAATTCCCACTTACCAATTGATTGGGCTCACATTCTTTTTTGGAGGAAAGAATCTGTCCCCTGGATGTACAGATGAAATCTTGACTGAATTTTCCAGTTCCATCACTGACCATGTGACTGGTCAAAGTGGAGGTAGCAATGAAATTTATTGAGCACTCACATAAAGCACTAGAGAAAGTAGAAAGATTGAAGTAAGAGCCACCTCCTCCTCCGTCCACAGATTCTTATATACTGATAGAAAGACAGGTTTAAAATGATTTATAAATAGATAATAGTAATAATAATAATGATAATTTTTAGTATTTGTTAAGTTCTAACTATGTGACAAGCCCTGTTCTAACCCCTGGGATAGATACAAGATTATCTGGTTGGACACAGTCCCTGTACCACATGGAGTTTAGTCTTATTCCCCATTTTAAAAGTGAAGTAAATGAAGCACAGAGAAGTGAAGTGACTTGCCCTAGGTCACACAGCAGACAAGTAGAGGAGTTGGGTTTAGAATCCACGTCCTTCTGACTCCCAGTTCCGGTCTCTACCCATGCTGCTTCTCTAAGTTCCTTTGAACATTTTCAAGTTCTTTTGAACATTTTCATTCATGTGTTTATTGTTATATTGTACTCCCTCAAGTGCTTAGTACAGTGCTTTGCACACAGTAAACGTTCAATAAATGATGGAATTAATTAAGGAATGAGTGTTGATTTCACAAATCCATCAGCGTGGCTCAGTGGAAAGAGCCTGGGCTTGGGAGTCAGAGGTCATGGGTTTGAATCCCGGCTCTGCCACTTGTCAGCTGGGTGACTGTGGGCAAGTCACTTCACTTCTCTGTGCCTCAGTTCCCTCATCTGTAAAATAGGGATTAACTGTGAGCCTCACGTGGGACAACCTGATTACTCTGTATCTCCCCCACTGCTTAGAACAGTGCTCTGCACATAGTAAGCACTTAACAAATACCAACATTATTATTATTATTCTTTCAAGTCCAAGCTCTTAGAATCTGAAAGGTTTAGGTGTGGTCTCAAAGATTAGATGAAAGGCAAGTAGACCATATTTGAACAAAAACTAAAAATATGAAACCCCCTCCCATCAATCAGTGATACTTACTGAATGACTTCTGAATGCCAAGAACTCACTCACTGTACTGAGTGCCTGAGAGAGTACAGTGAGAGAAGGCACAATCCCTTCCTCGAAGAACTGGAAGTATAATGGAGGAGACATTCTAGGACACTGCTAAATTAGGGGAAAGTAGGATGGGAAAGTTTGGGGAGATTTGAAGATTTGTGTAACTGTCAACAAGGCTGGACTATATGCTTAACTCATTCAAAGACAAGCTCCTTGGGCAGGCAACGTTTCTACCAACTCTCTTGTACCCTCTCTAGCCCCTAGTACAGTGCTCTTAAACTCTCAATAAATACCATTCCACTTGTCTGCCAAGTGGCCGTGGGCAAGCCACTTCACTTTTCTGTGCCTCAGTTAGCTCATCCGTAAAATGGGGGTGAAGACTATGAGCCTAGTGTGGGACAGTGACCTTGACCAATCCGATTTGCTTATATCCACCCCAGCACTTAGTACAGTGCCTGGCACATATTAAGCACTTAACAAATACCACTATTATTATTATTATTATTGATTAAAGTTATCCCTTCAGAAGAGAAGGAACGGTCCCTGCATCAGTTCCCAAGAAAAAAATGTTTCAGCTTGGAGAGGGGCGTGGGAAAAGAAGGTGCGATTTTTAATAGAAATTTCAATTTACTCTGAGTATTGTTAATTAAACTTTTAATCCAGCGAGATTGGAATGGAATTGACCAAGTCGGCACAACTGAGAAATCCGTTTAGGAAGAGCCTCCACAAACGCTTTCCGACACTTGTTTTCTAGGCCTTTTGAGCCTGTTTGTTTAAAAGAGAGAGATTTCTCCCATCCGGGTGATCGGTTCTTGTTACTGAAATGGTTTTGCACTTCTCAGCGGCCCAGACCCAGACCCTACCCAGGAAGAAGCTGAACCTGGGGAGGCTGCCAGCGAGCCCGGGCTTGCAGAGCCAGAGATGGCCAGAAGAGAGATGTAGGCCCACATCTTTCCTGCAGGCAACCCCGCAAGTTGTCGAAGGATCAGGTTGGAAAAAAAAACACCCTCTTTTGGAACTATTTAATCTTTCCCTCCCTGCTGCAAGATGGGGAGCTCCATGGGAGGATAGGGACCAGACCTTATCGGTTATATATCGCCTCTACCCCGGTGCTTAGCACATAGTAGGTGTTCAGTCGACACCATAGGCAGGAAATCTCTCTATTTATTGTTATATTGTACTCTCCCAAGCGCCTAGTACAGTGTTCTGCACACAGTAAGCGCTCAATAAATACAATTGAATGAGCTAATGAACTAACTAGAGGATTCAGGAAGCTGCTTGTACTTTTAGTTTCTTGTGCTGATTCTTTTTAATGGTGTTTGTTAAGCACTTACTATGTGCCAGGCACTGTTCTAAGCGCTGCAGTAGGTACAAGGTATTTACCTTGTATCAAAGAGAAGCATCATGGCCTAGTAAATAGGGCACAGGCCCGAGAGTCAAAAGGACCTGACTTCTAATCCCGGCTCTGCCACTTGTCTGTACTGTGAGCTTGGGCACGTCACTTCATTTCTCTGGGCCTCGGTTACCTCATCTGTAAAATGGGGGTTAAGATTGTGAGCCTTATGTGGGACATGGACTGTGTCCACCCTGATTATCCTGCATCTACCCCAGCAGGTAGTACAGTCTGGCGTATAGTAAGTGCTTAGCAAATCTCATTTAAAAAAAAAAAAGGCCAAAAAGATCCTGAAGGTTTCCAGCCTCATTGAGCTAAATTGTGACCGAATGGCCATAGCCAAGTTCATGTTTCTTTTTCACTAATTTCAAAGTGAAATTGTCAGTATTAGAACCATGAAGAAGCAGGAGGGATCTGTTCACTTTGGTTTTCAACCTGCTATCAGACCGGGGCACCTCTTGAACTTGGCTCTTCTCACCCTAGGACCCACCAGCGCGCTGAGCATGATAGGATGCAGGGAAATGCTGTCTGGGAGTGGTGAGTTTCGTGGAGGAAATAGCTCCCGATCCTCTTGAGCCATTTCTCTCCCGGGCACTTCCAATTCTATGTGCAATGTGCAGCTTCCAATCCCTCACCCACTCACAACAGAGCAGACATAGAATTTTGTCTTCTTTCAATGCAGAGCCTGTAATGCGGCCAGAAGGCACAGGATGGCCCAGCGAAAAGAGGCAATCTCTAGAGAGAAGACACTTGGCCCAGTCCTCCCAGCTTGACAGAAACCAGGAAACCCCAGGCCAAGTCATCAAAGACCGAAATGCACTACCACAGGCTCAGCAGCCTTCGGCTCTTCCGACAGCTATTCGAGGCACACCGAGTGAGGCGAACGGACAGTGTCTGAGAACCTCCAGCACGGGGTGCTCGAGGAAGCCTCCACCCAGGTGCCGAGCTGAAGAGTTTCTTTCCGTTCGGGGCTACCGCTCCGGAGAGACCTCTGGAGAGAGTGGAGACCCTGAAGACGATGACGATGACCCCTGGCTGGAAGAAGAATCCCTTCATTTTCAGTTCCAAATGCGTCCATCAGCTTTCGTTCCCAAGAGCAGCAGGCGGACGGGGGTGTCGGCAGCTCCGGCGGAAACCCAGCTCTTGGATGATGAATTTGGGAGCGGGAGAGCAAATTCATTAAGAAGGAGTGATGCCAGTTATCCCGCAGTTAGACAAAGCAGCTTGAGAGAGGTGGCCCCCGAAGAGGCTCCCGGGGACCAAAATCCACTTCGCAATCCCAAAATAGCCAATGGGGATTCTGTAGCCGAGGGCCACGAAGCCAAGGGTGAACGGGAGATGCCCTCATTCACTCCTCAAGTCACCAAAGCTGACACCAGCACAGAGAGTTGTTTCAATGTCACCGCTTTCCCTACCACCGGTAGCCGTGGAGAGAGCAGGTCAGGTCACGGTTATGACAGAGAGAGGCAGACCCACGAAACGTGCCCCAGGGCTTACGACAGCCTTCCTCCGGGGAGACCAGCGGCTCCCAGGTCCTTATTGAATCCGGCCCATAACACGCTCAGACCTTTGCCACCTTGCCCACCACGAGGTGAGGTGCCAGGGGGTGTATTCTTACCCCCGGCTTCTCTTCAGATCCTAGATTCGGACAGCAGTGCGAGATTTAACACTCTTCGGCCTTTGTCTCCTATTCGAAGTAGACTTTCTTCCGCTGGGGCAGGAAACCAGGATGTTTCAGGACTTCTGGCCTCCTCAGTGGAAGATGATACCAGCTTCAGTGGAGAACAGGCAGAGAACAGTTTAACTTCATCTCCAAGGCTTCCAGTCGTTCCTGAAGATCCGGAAGCCAGCACGTCTTCAGGGGATCCTCCTGGTTGTCCTCCACCAAGGATGGATTTTCCAGGCCTGCTACCCTTGGCTGATTCAGTGCAGGAGGAAATGTCTATTGTGTTTACAGTGTCTGATTTAAATGCAAAGGAAGCTCCTAAGACAAGAGCAGACCCTGAGAACCTGAAGAAACTGCAGGAGAGGTGAGGAATTTTCATAATTATGGGGGTTACATGTGCAGCTCTGATTTTACGACAGCTTGCCAATGCCCAGATAAGCAGTTCCCTGGTTAACTAGAGAGTTTGTGGAATGCAAAATTACAGAGCTTCCTTGGAGTTTACGCCTGCTTATTTTAAGAGATTTGACTTTGTTTATTTTGTTGGTCTTTTTAAGAAAGGAAAAAAGATCTCTTTTGCCAGACTTTGTTTATCTCCTTGGTTTGGCCAGCCTGCCCCACCCTCCCAGATTCCCAAATGGTTACTCTCCCAAGTGCTTAGTACAGTGCTCTGCACACAGTAAGTGCTCAATAATTACCACCGATTGATTGAAGGAGCCTGCCCAGCAGAAAGGGTCCTAGCTGTCCAGGAACAGGCCCTTTTCTGGAACAATTTTTGGTCCAGCAATAAGAAAGGCAGACTTCTTCCCAGGGAGGTTCCTGCCTCCCAAGAGCATGGAGAGTTCAGCTCTTGAAGGACACCGAGTTGCCCTTGGGATTGAGCCATGATGCAGACTGCAGTTCTAGGCTCAGAGAGCTCTGAGATGAGAGACAGTCCCCAAATGGTTGCCACAGTGCACCCTGGATGGTTCTGGGGAGTGTCCAGGGCTTCTCTTTTCCTATCCTCTTCTCCCTCTGCAGGTAGAAGAAAGGAGCCTGGCCTGGCCAAAACACTACCAATCAATCAATCATATTTATTGTTTACTGGGTGCAGAGCAGACAATCAATTCATCAAAAGTATTGAGCAGTAACTCTGTGCAGTGCACTGTAGTACTTGGGAAAGTACAATACAATAATGAACAGAGTTAGTACACATGTTCCCTGACCACAGTGAGCTTATAGTCTAAAGGCAGAGACAGATATTAATATAAAAAATTACAGATATGTACATCAGTGCTGGGGGCTGAGGGAGGGGTGAATAAAGTGTGCAAATTCAAGTGCAAGGGCCAAACAGGAGGGAGTGGGAGAAGAGGAAATGAGCTTAGTCATGGAAAGCTTCTTGGAGGAGGTGTGACTTCAAGGTTTTGAAGTGGGGGAGTGATCCTCTGTCAGATATGAAGAGGAAAGACATTCCAGGCTAGAGGCAGGGTATGGGCGAGAGCTCAGTGGTGAGGTAAACAAAATTGGGGTACGGTGAGTAGGTTGGCATAAGAGTGGCAAAATGTGCAGGTTGGTTTGCAGTAGGAGGGAAGTGAGGTAAGGGAGGAGGGGGCAAATTGATTGAGTGCTTTAAAACCAATGGTAAGGAGTTTCTGTTTGCTGTGGAGATGGATGGACAACCACCGGAATTTCTTGAGAGGTAGGGAAACATGGCCTGAATGTTTTTTTAGAAAATGAGCCGGGCAGCAGAATGAAGTGTGGACTGGAGTGGGGAGAGCCATGAGGCACAGAGCTTAGCAAGGAGGCTAATGCAGTAATCTAGGGGGAATAGGGAAAATGTGTGAATTAATGTGGTAACAGTTCAGATGGAGAGGAAAGGGTGGATTTTAGTGATGTTGTGCAGGCTGAACCTGCAGGATTTGGTGACGGATTGAGCAGGGAATGTGACTGTTTACTGTTATATTGTATTCTTCCAAGCACTTAGTTCAGTGGTCTGCACACAGTAAATATGGGTTGAATGAGAGAGATGAGTCGGGGCTAGCGCCACGGTGACATACTTGTAAGGCAGGAAGATTGGTGATGGTTGTCTAGCTCTGACATGTTGAGTTTGAGATGTTCTGAAAGGCAGGAGGAAATGCAAGACTATAGAGAAGGAGAGAGATCAAAGCTGGAGATGTGGATTTGGGAATTATATGCATAAACATGGTAGTTGAAGCCCTGGCAGAGAATGAGTTCTCCAAGGGAGTAGGTGTAGCTGGAGAATAGAAGAAGACCCAGAATGGAACCTTGAGAGACTCCCTCAGTATGGGGGTGGGAGGCAGAGGAGGAGCCCACAAAAGAGACTGAGAATGAGCATCCAGAGAGATGGGAGGAGAACCAATAAAGGACAGTGTTTTGGATGCCACGGTTGGATAGTGTCTCCAGGAGAAGGGGGTGGTCCACAGTGTTGAAGGCAGCTGAGAGGTTGAGGAGGATTAGGATGGAGTAGAAGCCATTGGATTTGGCAAGAAGGAGATCATCAATGACCTTTGAGAGGGCAGTTTCTCTGAAATGAAGGGGAGGGAACCGAGATTGGAGGAGGTCAAGGAGAGAATTGGAGGAGAGGAACTGGTGACAGTGTGTACAGGCAACTCGCTCAAGGAGTTTGGTGAGGAATGGGAGGAGGGAGATTTGGGAGATGACTGGAGAGAGCCGTGGAGTTAAAGAGGAGGTTTTTTTAGGGAGACATGAGCATGTTTGAAACCAGGGAGGTCAAAGCCACTGCTGTTGAAGATGGCAGTCAGGGAGGGAAGAAAGAAAAGGGCAAGTGCTTTGATAAGGGGTGAAAGGATGGAATTGGAGGTGCAGGGAGTGGTGGGAAATTTTGAGAGAAGGCAGGTGATCTCTTGAGATGCTGCTGGAAAAGAAGGGAAAGTTGAAGAAGGGGCAGGAGTAGAGAGAGACTGGAGAGGAGCAGGGGAGATTTTAGGGAGATCACACCTGATGGTTTCAGTTTTCTCAATAAGATACGTGACTAGGTCATTAGGGGAAAGAGATGAGGGGTCAGGGGAACAGGGGGTTTAAGGAGAGACTTAAACATCTGAAACAGCTGGCGAGGACAATGGGCATGGGAGTCAATAAGGATGGAGAAATGTTGTTGCTGGGCAGAGAAGAGGGAAGAATTAAAGGATGAACTTGAGGTGGACGAGGGCAGCCTGATATTTGGATTTCCACCAGCAGCACTCTGCAACTCATGCACAGGAGCGAAGGTTGTGGACTATTACAGTGATCCAGGGCTGTTGGGTTAATGGTACAAGTTTGACAAAGGAATAGGGGAGTGAGTGAGTTGAGTCCACACTGAGCATACAGTCTAGAAGGAAAGGCAGACTTCAATATAAGTTAAGCTTGGACATGTATATAAATGCTGTGGGGCTGAGGGTGAGATGAACATCAAGTGCCCAAGGCATAGAAGGGAGTCGGAGAAATGAGGGTTTAATGAAGGAAGCCCCTTGGAAGAGATGCTACCTTAGTCAAACACATTCACTGTCCTCTGAGCCTAGCCTAGTAATAAGAATAACTGTGGTGTTTGTTAAGCAGTAATTATATAACTAACACTGCACTACGTGCTGAGGTAGAAACAAGCCAATTAGGTCAGACTCAGTCCCTGTCCCACATGGGACTCACAGGCTAAAGAGAAGGAACTGGAAGCTCAGGAGGTGAAGGAAGGTGACCAGGGCAGCTGCCAGGGAGGGGTTAAAAGGAAAGAGTTAGGATTAGGGTCACAAAGAAAAAAGGGAGAAGCTCATTATTTGCATTAGCCAGCAGAGGAACAGAGTTTATTTGCCTTTCTAGACCTCTGGCCTCCTCCTCTCAAAAGAAATAACAGTGAGGAGAGTCTTAGAAAGCAGAAGACCTGGGGCTGGAGATATTTCAGTCCTTGCAATGTGGCTGATGCCATTAATTACCCTATCTGTGTTCTACCAGTCAATGATAATAATAATAATGTTGGTGTTAAGTGCTTACTATGTGCAGAGTACGGTTCTAAGCGCTGGGGTAGATACAGGGTAATCAGGTTGTCTCACGTGAGGCTCACAGTCTTAATCCCCATTTTACAGATGAGGTCACTGAGGCCCAGAGAAGTGAAGTCACTTGCCCACAGTCACACAGCTGACAAGTGGCAGATCTGGGATTCGAACCCATGACCTCTAAATCCCCAGGCCGGGCTCTTTCCTCTGAGCCATGCTGATATGAGTGCTTACTGTGTGCGGAGCACTGTACTGAGTGCTTGGGAGAGTACTAAGCGTTTGAGGAGCAGGAGAAGGCACAGGCAAGCAAGTCAGAGGACCTGGGTTTTAATCCTGGATCTTCCAGTTGCCAGGGTGACCTTGTGAAAGTTACTCAACTTCTCTGTGTCTCTTTTTCCTCATCTGTAAAATGGAGATTCAAATCTTGTTCTCCCTCCTGCTTAGACTGTGAGCCCCAAGCGGGACAGGGACTGCATCCAACCTAATTAACTCATATCCACCCCAGAGTTTAGAACAATGCTTAACAAATATAATAATAATACAAAAGAAGAGAGTGGATGGATACAATTCCTACTCACAAGGAGTTTACAGTCTGGAGGGGGAAACAGACATTAAAATAAATTACAGATGGATATGTACATAAGTGCTATGGAATGGGGTGAAAATCAAAGCGCTTAAGGGGTATGGCCCCGTGTGAAGGTGACGCAGAAGGGAGGATGGGGGATGAAGAACAGTGGTAAGGTGGAATAGGGTCCCCTTTTTATTGCTCGATAATTCCTTCTTCCTGCCCCCTTCCTTCATTGGCCCCTCCCTTTCTAACCTTTCTAAATCAATATATACAGGAGATTCAAAGAAATACCCACTCTTCACCTAGCTTATGAATTTCTCTTGCTTCACTCCCCCTTTGGCAAGTGAAGAAGCCAGGATTAGAACTCAGGTCTGGGCTCTTTCCTCTGTCTAGGCCATGCTACTTCTCTAAAAATTGTAACTAAAGGCTTGCTGAGGGAGCGAGGTCTTGTAGAGTAGATAAAAAGTTTGACATACAGCAAAACCCCCTCCAAGGAGCAAACCTTGGAGACAGGGGACCTAAGAAATCTGGAGCCCCAGATTCTGCAGGCATTGGTTGAAGAGGAATCCAGAGTTGACTTTGGATTTCAGTGGCATCTGCCTGCAGGAAGATTTTTGTGGTTTAGGGGCCTGCTGCCAATTATCTGGCCCATTACCGGCCAGTAAGTCTGGAGGGGAAGAATTTACCTTCATATCTCCAGAAAGCTGCCCCCTCCCAGCCCCCTCTCCCCACAAGTCCACTCTGGTTCTAGTCTCACTTGCACACAAAGTCGAACACGCTATTAGTGGGGACACGTCTGTCAGTTAGAAATCCTTCTGCTGTGTCATAGGCAAGGGGAAGGAATTTATATTCACTGGTGTCCCTGTTCTTCTTTAGTCCTGAAGATGCAGCCTGAATTGTAATTAAAATGCCTGTGCCTTCTCTCTCTCACAGACTTTAGATCCTTCCACTATCCTTGTTTGATTTTTATCGGTTTTTCTCCTCATGTGTCAGGGGAAGATGCACAGGTGTGTGTGACAGATACCATCTTTAGTTACTTCCAATTTTGATGATGGGCTCAATTCTGCCTACCACCAAAATGTTCTGCCCCACATCTGTTGAATGGAGACCTGAACCATAAACATGTAATGCTGTCCAGGTGTAGGGATTAGCAGACCATTAATTCTGGTTTAGTAACTCATGCCTCTGAGCCATACTATAGAATTCTTTCTTATTTTTCTATTTTTAAGAGAGAATGTTTGAATTGGAAGGGCAGTGTGATATTTAGGAAGTCTGGCTTGACCCAGAAATACTGTCCCAGAGTGGAAGAAAATCTGATTTTCCTAACCTCTCAGGCCAGAAGGCCCAGTGCCCTTACCTACCTGACCTTTTCAAACAATCAATCAATCAATAGTATTTATTAAGCACTTTCTGTGTGCAGAGCGCTATACTAAGTGCTTGGGAGAGTACAAAACAACGGAGTTGGTAGATACTATCCCTGCCTGCCCACAACAAGCTTACTGTCTAGAGAGGGAGACAGACATTAAAATAAAATCGGATACATTCATACGTGCTGTGAGGGTGAGGGTGGGGTGAATTTCAAATGCTTAAAGGGTCCAGGTCCAAGTGCATAGGTGACACAGAAGGAAGAAGGAGTAGGGAAAATGAGGGCTTAATCGGGAAAGACTCTTGGAGAAGGTATGGTTTTATTAAGGCTTTGAATGTGGGGAGAGTGGTGTCCTGTCATATATGAAGGGGGAGGGAGTTCCAGGCCAGAGGGAAGAGGTGGGCAAGGAGGCGGCGGTGAGATAGACGAGTTTGAGGTACAATGAGTAGGTTGGTGTTGGAGAAGAAAAGTATGCAGACTGAGCTGTTGTAGGAAATCAGAAAGTTAAGATAGGAGGGGACAAGCTCATTGAGTGGTTTAAAGTCAACGGTAAGGAGTTTCTTTATGATGCTGGGCAACCATTTGAGGTTTTGGAGGAGTGGGTAGACGTACACTGAACCTTTTATAGAAAAATGATCCAGGCAGCAGAATGAAGAAAGGACTGGAGTGGGGAAAGGCAGGAGGTAGGGAGACCAGCGAGGAGGCTTATACAATAGTCAAGGCAGGATGTAAGTGCTTGAATCAGTAAAGTAGCATTTTGGATGGGGAGGAAAAGGGGAATTTCAGTTATGGTGTGAAGTTAGAAGTGACTGACTTTGGTGACAGAAGTCCAAGGGAGAGATACCAGCAGAGGGAGTGTTCCTAGATTTAAACTCCTTGAAGGCTAGGGTTGCGTCTACTTAGCTGCACTGTACTCTTCCAAGGGCTTAGTCCAGTGCTCTGCACAGTGTAAGCATTCAATAAATACAATTATCGGTGGATTCTAGTGAGACCCCCCCCCCAAGAAAACTGTTTAAGAATTCCTTGGGTTTTCATTTGAATAAATAACAATCCCTGCTAGGATGAAAAAGAATCTCCAACCCCTTGCTGTGGAGGAAGGGAAGGCTGGGACTCCAGGGTGGCCACTGGTCTCCTGGTTTTCAGCTGCCCCGTCCCCTGTCTGGTACAGATAAGGCCCCGGGAGCCTTCATGGCCAATGGTTTGATTTTCAGACCTTCACCTCGCCTCCTGCTGCCCGGTCCGGCGACTCAGAAGTGGCTCCAGTGTGCAGGGACATCCAGAAAGGGAGGCACAGACTCTGGAGCAAGTTGGGAGGACGGGGGGCAGGCCAAGGGTTCCCCCCATGACTCCCAAGACCAGCTTCACCCAGATGGTGCCTATGATGTCTGCCCTCCGTGAGAATTGCTATGCCTTGGGTGGCCAGACACCCAGGATCCCCTAGGGTCTCCGGTGACTACGTCTGTCCTGGCAGGAGCTCGTTCCATCCCATCTCTGGTCACTGTGGAAATTCCTGGTGCTTTTTAAGCGGCGGAAGCAGAGCTCTCTTCCTCACTCTTGGACTTGTTTTCCGCTCAGTCTGCTGGAGGAGACTTCTGAGGAGGAAGGAGACTCATGTCGCATCTGTCTGATGGCTGAGGGTTCCCCTTCCAACCCACTCCTGGAACCATGTGGCTGTGTGGGAAGTCTGCAGTTTGTCCACCGGGAATGCCTGAAAACGTGGCTGGAAGCCAAAATAACAGCAGGTAGGAGAGAAAGAAGGAGCAGCCAGAATCCTGCGGCTCAGGATCAGCTTGAGAAAACAAGGACGGTGTGCATGGCCTGGGATTGGGACCCACCTTTCCTGGCTCCCAGTCCAATGCCCTTCCAACCAGGCCGGGACTCATTTGCAGCTTTGGGCACATTATCAAAAGGCACAAACAATTATTCAAGAATTTCTGCTTCTCTTCACCTGTGATTGGGCTGAAGAAAGCAAACATTCTATCTTCCCAGGGTGCCAGTACAGCACGAACCCCAGAAAATGCAAGGACTGGATTGTGGGCAACCTCGCTGCCCTCGTTCTGAGGAAAATTTCTGATTGGGGAAATTGGTTCATCTTAAGCACTTAGCACAGTGCTCTGCACACAGTAGGGGGTCAGGAAAGCGATGGATGGATTGATTAATGGATGAAACGTGTTCCTACACATTTGTTTAAATACCGAAATATGGTCATTGTGAAAAGAATCATTCCCACTGTGCCTTCAAATTCTGGTTGCTTTGTGACCTATTGGTCCAAGGGAGGATTCCTTAAGGATAACAATAATAATTGTGGAATTTATTAAGCACTTATAATGTGCCAAGCAATGTGCTTTACTGGGGTAGATATAATTCAATCAGATCAGACACCTTCTTTAACCCATTTGGGGCTTTCAGTCTAAAGGGGGAGGGAGAGCAGGTATTTAATGCCCATTTTTCAGATGACGAAACAGAGCTAAGGAGAGGTCAAGTAACTTTCCACCTAGAAGACCAGTGGCAGAGCCAGGATTAGAACCTTGGTCTCCAAAATTTCCCCTATCTGTAATTTATTTTAACATCTGCCTCCCCCTATAGTCTGTAAGCTCCTTGGGGGCAGGGATCACGTCTACCAACTCTATTGCATTGTCGGCTCTCAAGTTCTTAGTACAGTCCTCTGCACATTAGTAAGCCTTTGATCAATACCGTTATTGGTTGATGGATTGCTAGATTGATTTCCCTCAGGCCACTCGGAGCCTTTTGTCTTGAGTGATAATAATAATAATGATGATGGTATTTGTTAAGCGCTTACTATGTGCAGAGCACTGTTCTAAGCGCTGGGGTAGACACAGGGGAATCAGGTTGTCCCACGTGGGGCTCACAGACTTCATCCCCATTTTACAGATGAGGTAACTGAGGCACAGAGAAGTGAAGCGACTTGCCCACAGTCACACAGCTGGCAAGTGGCAGAGCCAGGATTTGAACTCATGACCTCTGACTCCAAAGCCCGGGCTCTTTCCACTGAGCCACGCTGCTTCTTGTATTTAGATTGCTCTGCCAATTGCCTGCCGGGTGACCTTGAACAAGTCGCTTAACTTCTCTCTGCCTCAATTTCATCACTGTAAAACAGGGATGAAATATCTGTTCTTCCTCTTCCTTAGACTGTGAACCCTGAGTGGAACAAGGATCGTGTTCAACCTGATTAATGTGTATCTACCCCAGTGCTTAGAACTGTGCTTGCCACATAATAAGCGCTTAACAAATAACAAGCACTTGAGAAGCAGCCTGGCCTAGTGATTAGAGCATGGGCCTGGAAGTCAGAAGGATCTGGGTTCTAACCCCGGCTCTGCCACTTGTCTGCTGTGTGATCTTGGAAAAATCCCTTGACTTCTCTGTGCCTCGTTACCTCATCTGTAAAATGGAGATAAATACCGTGAGCCCTAAGTGGGATATGGACTTTGTCCAACCTGGTTAGCTTGTATCTACCCCAGCGCTCAGTACAGTGCCTGGCACACAGTGAGCACTTAACAAATACAGTACAAATAAAAAAACAACCAAAAAAACCCCACCAAATACCGTAATCATCATCCATCTAATCTAAGGTGCTGAACTGGGAGCCGTGAAAACCTGTGAAATGTGTAAACAAGGCTTGAAAGTTGACCTGAGCCACTTCAATGTGTTGGACTACTACCACAAGCATCAACAGTCTCAGGTGAGACCTGCCTGCTGTCCATTCTTCCTTCTGGGTAGTTAGCGCAGCTCGGGGCTCAGCGGGGCAGGATGTCTCCTGACTTTCACCGAGTAGTGGGACAGTCCGTCCAACCCCACAGCTTGGAAGCTCGGGGCCAGAGAGGCCGCGGGATCGACCGTGCAAGATCCCGTGCGTGGTAGAGTCTCCTGGGCGGAAGGGGGCAAGAAGGAAGCTGAGCTCTGATTTGTCCCTCCCCCAGATTCAGTGTGAATTTACTCGGTTGAGCAAAGGCCACTGGGTGGCATGGGAAGTGGGCCATTCAACCATGTCGATCAAGCACTCACCTCTAATTCCTACCACCACCCAACCTGCATATTCCACTTCTCTACCACCAACCTACTCTTTGTACCTCCATCTTGCCTATCTCGCTTTTGACCCATCTTCCTTCTGGCCTGGAACTCCCGCTTCTTATCCATCAGTCAACCACTCTCCCTACTTTCAAAACCCCACTAAAATTACATCACCTCTAAGACACCTCCCCTGACTAAGCCCTCATTTCCCCTACCTGCCCTCCCCTCACCGTCGACTACGCATTGGCCACATACCCATTAAGCACTTTGATACTCACCCCAACCCCAAGGCACTTCCATAAATATCCTTATACGGCTCTATTTCCCCTATCTGAAATATAATTTACTATCTGTCTCCCTCTGTAGACTGTAAGCTCCTTGTGCACAGGAATCATGTCCATCAACTCTATTGTATTGTACTTTCCTAAGAGCTTATTACAATGTTCTGCATGCAGTAAACATTCAGTAAATGCCATCGAATGATTGATTTATAATTCCTGAGCATCTATTGTGTGCAGAGCACTGTATTAAGCACTTGGGAGAGTGCATTAGAGTTAGAAGACACAATTCCTGTCTTCAAGGAGCTTTCAGTCTAGCGGGGTGACAGACACTGAAATAATTTACGGGAAGGAGGAAGGAAAGGGGAGATGTAAGTAGCAGGGCCCCGTGGAAAAAGCCTGGGCCTGGGAGTCAGAATAGTAGTAGAATTTGTTAAGTGTTTACTACATGTGGAGCACTGTACTAAGCCAATGGTCTGTTGTGTGACCTTGGGCAAGTCACTTAACTTCTCTGTGCTTCAGTTTCCTCATCTGAAAAATTGAGGATTAAGGCTATGAGCCCTATATGCGATAGAGACTATGTCTAATCTCATTACATTATATCTGCCCCAGCACTTAGTACAGTGTCTGACACATAGTAAATGCCTAACAAATACCACATTAAAAAAAAAACTAAACACAGAGAGAAAGAAAACAGGTGGGAATTAGACATGGTCCCTGTCCCTCAGGTAGCACACAATCTAAGAATATAAAGTGAGCAAACAGGCGTGGAGGTAGACACAGAAAGAATCATGAAACAATAAAACACAACAACAACCAATACACAAAATAAAGAGAAAATCAGTAGGGTGATGTGGCTAGAGGAGCAGAATTTCTGGCTCTCTGGGCCTCAGATTTCAGGACATACACATAGTCACCAGTCTTCCTGGGGTTTTGTGGAGGCCCTGGGCTGTGGGTTCACGCGGGAGTAGCTTTTATCCCTGGTGCAGCAGGCACCGAGCATGCTGGGAGCAGGGCCCCTTGGTCCAGGACGGAAGATGGCAGTTACCACAAATCCTTGTCACAGCAGCAATGGAAGGATCGAAATGGACACAGAAGCAATCTTAATTTCAATTTGCGCGTGCATGAGGCAGAGGAGTTGTGTTCTAATCCCAGCTCTGCCCACTGCTTGCTGTATGACACTGGACGATTCACTTAACTTCTCTGGGCCTCAGTTTCCTCATATATAAAATGAGGGTTAAATGCCTGTTCTCCCTCCCCCTGAGACTGTGAACCCCTTATGAGAACGGGACTGTGACCTGATTATCTTTCCATCGTTTCCAATGCTTAGTACATAGTACGTGCTTAACAAATACTACAATTATTATGTACAACTCTCTCCTACTCTTTCACTCCTCTCTGTTTTCCCCACAGTTGGACCTTTCCCCCAACTTCCATTTCCCTCCTATGACCAGCATCCCTATTTTCTTCTTTCCCCCACTTATCCCTGATGAGGGCTGGTGATGTCTTTGGTCTTCGTTTACCACTGCTGGTGACACTCCAGATTCAAGAGGAAACTGACTAAATCATCTTAGTAAAGTCTGCTAGAGGAAGAGACATAAAATAGGGGAGGGATTGTAAACTCCCTGAAGATAGAGATCATGTCTACCAACTCTACTGTACTGTACTCTACTGTACTCTCCTAAGTGCTTAGTACAGTGCTCTGCACTCATTAAGCACTCAATAAATACCATTGATTGATAATAATAATAATAATTATTATTATATAATCTCTTTCCACTTCACGGAGGGCTCCAATTAACACCTCTTATTACTCACTGAATTATCTCTTCCATGACACTTCGGGGAACTCTGCCCCAAAAGGGTTCATTTGCTTGTAGTAGGTAAAGGGTTTACTCCTTTAGAACAGGATTGAATGAATGAAGTTACCCATCACACAATCAAACCCAAATCACCTTCATATGAGACCATGAGCCCTCCTCACCCCAAGCATGTTCCAAAATCAGCCGGCAAGCATGAAGCCTACCGTAACGTAATGCTAACAAGTCACCTTCCAGCCACGGCTGATCTCCAGATTGCCTTCTGCCATCACCACCCAGAGTTCCACGGGGACCTGGAAAAATTCCCAGACCCGAAAGTGGTCACTGATCTGCAAAATTTCCATTTTCTTCTACACTCTTCTTTCAGCTGCTTCACCTCCTATCTCTAGGCTACGTGGACCAGAGACAGAATGACTCAGAATGGCGCCCGGTCCTCACTGCCAGCACCACCCAACTGATAGAGCCCTATTCTAGTGAATGCTCTCCTGTTAGACTGAAATCAATCAATAAATCAATGGTATTTATTGGCCCTTATTGCGTGCTTAGCACTGTACTAAGCACATAAGGCAATTAGCTCTCTTCCACTGGCCCTCCTCTGCAGATGGATTCATCGGCTCCCAGGGCAGTGCTCTCAGCCTTCCAGTCGTCCAGAAGAGACCTTTCTGCACCCTGAATGTGGGCTCTGGGAATCATGGGAGAGGAAATCAAGTAGGATACGGAATCAGGGGGCCCTCTGCCTCTGCTATTGAAACTGACCTCATGGCCCTTCCCCCTCTACTCTCCAAGCCGTGACTCCACCTGGGGCAGGATGGAGCCATGAGAATTCTGCCTTATGACTACACTCAGCATCCACAAGAATGCCAGCTTCCCACAAGGATCCATCATGAGATAAAACCTTATGGACGGGGCTACCCATCCGCTCCTGCTCCAGCACAAAAGGACTGAAACCCTTACAGGATGAGACCTTCTCAACTTTTAGACAGTTTGTTTTTTAAATGGTGTTAAATGCCTACTATGTGCCAAGCACTGTACTAAGTGCTGGAGTAGATAAAGTTAGTCAGGTTGGACACAGTCCACAGGGGGCTCCCAGTCTTAATCCCCATTTTAGAGATGTTGTAACTGAGACAGAGTTAAGTGACTTGCCCAAGGTCACAAACAGACAAGTGGCAGATCCAGGATTAGAACCCAGGTCCTTCGGACACCCAGGCCCAGGCTCTCTATCGATTAGACCATGCCATTTCTCAACCTCACACAATCATATTAGCCAAAGGAAACCTCGTCATCCTGAGCTCAACCTAAGGCTTTTCAGTCCTGACGGTTGGAACTGTGACAATATACTGGTAAGCCAGTCCCAATGTCACTAGTGGCCAGTGAGGCAGATTTCATTAAGGACATCAATTCTACAAAATATCAGTGAAATGATGCCTTTTGCCCTATGCCGAACTGGCCACAGAACAGTGCAGGCCCCAGCCCTTTTCATGATATTTGTTTAGCACTACTATGTGATAGACACTGTTCTAAATGCTGGGATAGATACAAGGTAATCAGGTTGGACACGGTCCATGTCCCACATGGGGCTCACAGTCTTAATCCCCATTTTGCAAATGAGGTAACTGAGGCCCAGAGAAGTTAAGTCAATTGTGTTTAGCACTTTCTGTGTGCAGAGAGTACTGTATAGTAGAGTCGATAGATACTTTCCCTGCCCACAACAAGTTTACTGTCTAGAGGGGATTCTCAAGTGACTTGCTCAAGATCACACAGCAGACAACTGACAGACCTGGGATTTGAACCCAAGTCTTTCAGACTACCAAGCCCACGCTCTTTCCACTAGGCCACACTGCTTCTAAAGCCCCTTCCTGGAGCCACAGACATCTCATTAGCCGTCCCCATCGCTGGCCTCCAGAGGAGAAGAGAGCCAAATCCAGGACTCCTATCTCAAGGAATGAGTCAGGGAACAAGACTGAAGACCCTCTGTATTTTCCTTATCAACCGGTTTGGCAGAGCCTGGGAGCTGAGATAAGACAATCTCATTTCCTCGGGCAAGGGGCCATTGAATAGACTTCACTGGGCTGTGGGCAGAGCCAGGCCGATGGTACCCCAGGCTGGATGGCGGGAACTTGAGCTCTAGGCCGACTCCCCACTGGCTCACGACTCAGGATAGGAGGTTTTCCCAGGAGCCAGCTCAGGAGTGCTGAGACAGTGATGTAAGTCCTGGAAAGGGTGCTGAGATCGCCAGCTGAAAGGGACAACTGAAATGCAAAGGGATCTTAATTATAAACTCTGACCAACAGAACTTCCAGATGGAAAAAGTTTTCAGGTTGTTATTGCAATGTGGTTTCTGCAGAGAGAGTCCAGCAGGCACCCGACACACATACACACACACACTAGTCAGTCAGTCCGTCAATCGTATTTATTGAGCACTTACTGTATGCAGAGCACTGTACTAATGATAACAATAATAATGTTGGTATTTGTTAAGTGCTTATTATGTGCAGACCACTGTTCTAAGCGCTGGGGGAGATACAGGATCATCAGGTTGTCCCTCCTGAGGGTCACCGTCTTCATCCCCATTTTACAGATGAGGTAACTGTGGCACAGAGAAGTTAAGTGACTTGCCCACAGTCACACAGCTGACAAGTGTCAGAGCAGGAATTCGAACCCATGACCTCTGACTCCCAAGCCCGTGCTCTTTCCACTGAGCCACGCTGCTTTGGAGAGTACAATATAACACCATAATAGACATTACCTGCCCACAAGGAGCTTATAGTCTAGAGGACTGTAGTAATTATTACACTATAGTAATCACTCTAGAAGCAGTGTGGCTTGGTGGAAAGAACATTGGCCTAGGAGTCAGAGGACCTGGGTTCTAATCCCCAATCTGCCCCCTTGCTCACTCTGTGACATTGGGGAAGTCACTTCACAACTTGCTACCTCAGTTTCTTCATCTCTAAAAAAGGGATTCATTACCTGTTTTCTCTCCCTCATAGATTGTGGCACAGAGACTGCATCCGATCAGTGCTTGTGGCACCTAATAAACGCTTAACGAACACCACAGTTATAATTATTTTTGAGAATTCACTAGGTGGACGTACAAAACAGGGAAGTGGCACATTCCCGGCCCACAAGATGCTTTCACTACAACTCTGCTATATCATACTCTCCCAAGCACTTAGTACAGTGTTCTGCACACAGTAAGCCTCAGTAATTGCTAGATCAATGACAGGGGAGGCAGTCAAAAAAATATTTACAAAGACAGTAGGCATCTTAGGTGGCATTGATTATTGTTTCCCAAGAGTGGCCTTTCTTAGTATGTGTGTGTGTCCCCATGAGGCCTTAGGAGGGAAAGGCATTGTTCCCCGATTACGGATGGGCAGACGGATGGACGGGCTCTCGCTTCCCCATGATTAGATCGGGTCTCTGAGCGGCCAACACTCCACCGCTATTGCAGTAGCTGCTTCTCCTCTGCCTGCCCTGCCTTAGAACCTAGGGGTTTTCCCTCCAGCACTCCTGCTCTCCCCATCTCCAAGGCCCTTAATTGTAAACCCATCTCCGCCAAGAGGTCTTCACTGATTAAACTTGCTGGCCAGGTCCCCAAACAATTCTTGGTCGTGTTCCTTCCCCCACAAACAAAATTCCTCATCTCACTCAAACCCTGTCCTCTTCCTGACTTTGCCATCACTGTAGACAGCACCACCATTCTCCTTGTCTCACAAGCCCATAATCTTGGCATCATCCTTAACTCATCTCTCAATCGACCCACGTTTTCAATCCGTCTCTAAATCCTGTCAGTTCTACTTTCACAACATCGCTAAAATCTGTCCTTTCCTCTCCATCCAACTGCTATTATGCTGATCTAAACATTTATCCCATCCCACCTTGACTACTGCATCAGTCTCCTCGCTGACCTCCCTGCCTTCTGTCACTCCCCATTCCAGTCCATACTTCACTATGCTGCCTGGATCGTTTTTCTAAAAAACCATGAAGTCCATGTTTCCTCACTCCTCAAGAACCTCCAGTGGTTGCCCATCCACCTCTATATCAAACAGAAACTCCTACCATCAGTTTTAAAGCGCTCAGTCGGCTCATCCCCTCCTACCTCATCTCGCTGCTCTCCTATTACAACCCAGCCTGTACACTTTGCTCATCTAGCCCCTGATTGCTCACTGTGCCTCGATTTTGGTTATCTCAATGCCTAGTCCATGTCCTCCCTCTGACCTAGTATTCCCTCCTCCTCCATATGCACCAGACCACCACTCTCCCCACCTTCAGGGTCTTATTAAAGTCACATCTCCTCCACGAAGCCTTCCTCCATTAAGCCATCTTGCCCCCAACTCCCTTTCCTCAATACATCGTCTAAAGCCTTGGATCTTTGGGCACCTGATATTCACACCCTCAGCCCCACAGCCCTTAGGTACATAACCTTAACTTTTTTATTCATATTAATGTCTGTCTTCCTTCTAGCCTGAAAGCTCACTGTGGGAGGGAATGTGCCTACCAACTCTGTTGTGTTGTGCTCTCTCAAGAGCCTCTTTATTTCTATTAATGTCTGTCTCCCCCTCTAGACTGTAAGATCGCTGTGGGCAGGGCATCCGTCAGTTTATTGTTATATTGTACCCTTCCAAGCTCTTAGTACAGTCCTCTGCACCCAGTAAGCGCTCAATAAATATGATTGAATGAACTGAATGAATGGATGAATAGCAAGAATGTGTATGCCTCTATATTCCATTATTCCCTCCTATCTGTAATTTATTTTCGTCTATCTCCTCCATTGGATTGTAAACTCCTCAAGGGAGTACTCTGTTGTACTCTCCCAAACACTTGGCACAACCAGTTAACCAATCAATCAGTGGTATTTACTAAACGCTTACCCAAGACACTATTCTAAGCGCTAGGGAGAGTACAATACAACCAAGTTAGTAGTCATGTTCCCTGCCCACAACAAGCTTGCAATCTAGAGAGTACAGTCCCCTGCACCCAGTTTGTGCTTAATCAAACAATCAATCAATCAGTCACTTTATTGAGTGCTTACTATGTGCAGGGCACCGTACTAAGTGTTCAGGAAAGTACAATACTACAGTGTATTGTCTACAACAGTCTGGGGGGGAGACAGACATTAATGTAAATAAATGTAATATGGATATGCATATAAGTACTGTGAGGCTGAGGGAGGGGTGAATAAAGGGAGCAAACCCAAGTACACGGGTGACTCAGAAGGGAATGAGAAAAGAGGAAATGAGGGCTTACTTGAGGAATAAGCATGATTGATTGATTGATTGATGAACATACCAACATGTCTGTGAGTGACTCACCGCAAAATTGTTGCTGACTTGATTAGCTATGCCACCAACCTGTATACTGAGGGCTTTGCTTTACATCCCTGTCCCACCTGGGGTTTCCGGTCTATCGGGGAGTGAGAACAGGCATCTTCTCCCCATTTTACAGATGAGGACCCTGAGGCCTCCAAGAGAAGATAAGTGACTTGCCCAGGAGCACACAGCAGGTCAAGGGTGGAGCCAGGAGGGTGGAGCCAGGACTTGAGCCCAGGCTTCCCAACTCCCCCTCCCCCACTCTTTCCCCTAGGCCACGCCGCCTCTCTTGCCTTTGGAAAACCGAATTACCGTTTCCCATCCCCGCTGAATGGATCCCTTTCTCCAGGCCTGCACAGCTTACAGAATCACACGCTTCACAAACAGAGGTTTCAGATTTATGGACTCATGTGCCAGACTCCCTCCCCCGGACCTGCGGAAGACGCACAATCTGCTAGAAGCGACTTTTTCCAATTATCTGCAGAAAACATTAGTGGCCGTTTTCCCATCTGAATGCCTCTAGGCCTTATTGAGTCATAAAAGGAAAATGATTCCCGCGAATGCTTTGACAACCCTCTGACGACCAAGCCGCTTTCTAGCTGATGGATTTGCCATCCTGCCCCAAAATGTCCTTGAGCATCGAGCTTTAGCTCGTGAAGGCCTCGTCTGGAGAGGGAGGGGGCTGCGACGGCTAGGAGGGTAACCGATCAATCAAACAATCGTACTTATTGAGTACTTATTGTGTACAAAGTCCTGTAATAAGCACTTGGGAGTGTAGGAGCAGGACCTGTTGCTGTATGGGATCTGAGACCTCCAGGCCTAACGCCTGCACCCTCAGTGTGGTGGTGGGGGGGGGGGGTGTGCACTGTTGTGGTGACCCACAGAGCCTCATCTCCATGAGGGAGCACCCAAAGACCACCCAATGCCTGGTACCACAAAAGAGGCCCAGACAAGATGGCCACTAGAACAAGCCCCATGAGGACTTGGCACAAGCCCAGCTGAGAGAGGGGCATTTTGTTCGGTTCCCTCGGGGTCCCTCAGACCCCTTTCCCAGAAGATTCCAAAGGATAGCAAGGTGCTGAACAAGCTTCTGGACCCCAGAGATCAGACATGGGCTGACGATCCATCAGTACCGAAGCCTGATGTGGAGCAGAGCACTTTACCTAGTGCTTGGGAGAGTACAATTCACTGGCCAAGGAGCTCCCTTCCGTCTCCCTTCCACCGGTCACCGGTCCCTGAGGGCATGAGAAGGCTCCCACCGGCTTCCAGATCGTGGCCGTCTGCCTGGAAGGGCCTGGACCCAGTCTCGCCGGGGAAATGGAGGCCAAGAGTTCAGCCCAAATGGGCAGACCCTACTGGGTCCTGGATTCCTTGTCCAGGCGATGGCAATGGGCAGGGGAAGTGGAAATAGTGGTGACATAAGACATTGGCAGAGGTGGTGATAGTGACCAGGGGAGCAGTGGTAAGAGTGACAGGGGCAGCAGTAGGTGACAGGAGCACTGGCCGGCTGCAGCCCAGACCCTCACCCCCGACCCCTGACCTCTGGTGTCCAACTGCTTTGCCCCATTCCCACCACTGTTTGGCCTGCCGGCCACTGCTCATCTCCAAGTGCCTCCCGCTTGCTCCCACGGTCACTCAGGAACTTTTCCCTTCCTTGTTTAGGTACAAAATGAACTGTTGAATTCTGGCCTGTACCTGTTCCTGCTGCTTCACCTATATGAGCAGAGGTTTGAGGAGCTGATGAGGCTGAACTACAGCCAAGCTGCGAGAGAGAGGGTGAGGAGGGAGGGCATGGGGCGGGAGGGGACGAGAGGGAGGAAGGAAGGGGACAAGAAGTGGAGAGGGAAGAAGACAGGGAGGCGACAGGGCGGGGGGAAGAGGCGTATCCCTTGTGCATACGTTGTGCATCCCAGCAGCAGGTCCAGTGCCTTCCCCTCAGTAGGTGCTCAGGGCAGCCCAGGCCTTCTTTTCCCACAAGCTGTCATTGTCCTTGGCCCCCAGAAGATGAGCATCCCCAGTGTCTAGCCAGGCTTGGGACCGTAACTGTAGTTGGGGGGCTGAGGGGATGGTGCAGAGCCCGGCAGGCCATGCCCCATAATGGTCCCCGGCAGCGTCCCCCTACTCCTCCCCACAGGAAGGCCTTGGGCCAAACACTCTGCACTCGGGGAACGAGCGGGAACTGGGGAGGAGGGAAATCTCTCCTGTGTTGGGTGGGAGAGCACGGTAGAATGGCTACCCACTCCCCGACCATATTTATGAGGGCACTGATGACAGTCTGAGTTACACTCCACCCTTCCCCTCGCCCCGGACATCCTTCTCTCAGGGCATGGAATATCAGATTGACAAGAAGCAGCATAGCTTAGTGGATAGAAGGACCTTGTCTGCTATGTGACCTTGGGCAAGTCACTTGACTTCTCCATGCCTCAGTAAAATAGGGATTAAGATAATGAGCCCCATGTGGGACATGGACTGTGTCCAATCTGATTAGCTTGTATCTGCCCCAGCGCTTTAGTAGAGTGCCTGGCACAGAGCAAGTGCTTAACCAATACCATTTAAAAAAAAATAGATGTCCAGCCGGGTCCTCTCATCCAAAGGGGAAGCTTACCCGTAGCAGGGGCATGTTTCCTCCATGCCCTTGGCAGGAAAACAGGATCTCATGAGATCCTCATGTGGGAGCTGCTGCCTTGGAGCTCTGACCCTCCCACAGTGTTCTTAGGGATCTGTTGAGGCAGAAAGCCTAATGTGGAGGGTGTTATGGAGTAACAGACCCTCGAGGTCCACCGCTACTCCCATGGCTGCCCACCTGGACGGCCATGGAGGACCACCTTCCCATGGCATCCCCAAGCTTCGGAGGCAGAACCCTGGCCTGGAATCACCCAGAGGCTGGCACCCCCTTGGCCCCCTCAGAATGGCCTGGCATTGTTCAGCTCGGATCTCCAGAAGGACATTTAACACCGTCCTGGAGACCTTGGACAATCACACAGCTTCTCCTGGAGTAAAAACCTGCCCTAGGGGCAGCCCTCCCTCTCCTTCAGTAGAAGGGAAACATTGACATGTTTGGGAGTAGGGATGTTCATACTATCATCAATCTGTGGTATTTTACTGAATGCTTCCTGGGTGCCTGGCACAGCACTAAATGTAACTGCCCTCCTCCTGCATCCAGAGAAAGCCTTTGGGATGGGATTCACCCCACTTCTTTGGGAATTCCCCTCCTCATTGCCAGGTGACAGAGGTCAATCAATCAATCAATGACATTTACTGATCAGTACAGCCCAGGCCCTCAAAGGTGCAGGTGCCTTCCTGATTCCAGTTTAAGATCCCCACAAAGTCCACTCATGACAGGGCCCAGGTCCAGAACCCTGCGGGCCCTGTGGCTTCCTGCCAGGCAGGAGGTCTGCCCTGTGCTGTCGTCCTGCAATAGCCATGAACCAGCCCCTCTCCCTTCCAGTCAAATAATGCCATTCAGGCTGTCGAAATCTGTTTCCACGCTGAGATCAACTGCCCGAAGGCAGCAAGCCACTTTCCGTTGCCAACTTTGTAAGCCTTTAGCAGCCAAATAGATTGGGGTTGAGACTTTTTGTGCCTCTATGGCATTAGGCTAATCCTAAGTGTATGTTAAGGGTTAACGGGGCTGCTATTTCCTCCCTCTGTTTAAGGCAGCAGTCTGTTCTGTGGGGACCCCTGTGATCATTCACAATGGCAATTAATCTTCATCTCCTTTCTCTTAGTTCCCAAGACATTTCTCACCATCTAGCCCGGAAGAAAATGAAAGTAGGTTCGGGGGCAGAACTGCCTTTGGGGATATTTGCTTAATCAATCAATGGTATTTATTGAGTGCTTACTGTTTGCAGAGCACTGTACTAAGCGCTTGGGAAAGTTCAATACATTAGAGGTGATAGACATGATCCCTGCCCACAAGGAGCTTACAATCAAGAGGGGGAGACGGACGTGAAAATAAATTACAGATGGGGGAAATGGCAGAGTAAAAGGATATGTACATACATGCTGTGGGGCTGGTGTGGAGTGATTAGCAAGTGATTAAGGGGTGCAGACCCAGTTACAGAAGAGGCGCAGAAGGGAGGGTGAACTCGGGGAAATGAGGGCTTAGTGGGAAATACCTCTTAGAGAAAATGTGATTTTTGTAAACTTTAAAGGAGGGGAGAGTGGTGCTATGGTAAATGAAGGGGGAGGACGTTCCAGGCCAGAAAGAGGAGGTAGGGAAGGGGTTGGTAGTGAGATAGATGAGACTGAGGTAGAGGGAGTAGGTTGGCATCAGAGGAGCAAAGTGTGCGGGCTGGATTGTAATAGATCAGTGAGCTAAGGAAGTAGAGAGAGAGCTGATTGAGTGCTTTAAAGCCGGTGGTAAGGAGTTTCTGTTTGATGTGAAGGTGGATGGGCAACTACTAAAGATTTGTGAGGAGTCGGGAGACGTGGACTGAACGGTTTGTGAGAAAAATGATCCGGGCAGCAGAGCGAACTATCTTAGTGTCTTGGGGCCCTCTGCAGCTGCAAACAAAACCGCACTCCCAACCCTAATTGCCACCCCTGAGGCCAGACCTGGGGGCACTCAGGCCGCAGTGAACCCCAAATCTCTGGGAAGACCCACCCTGCCCCAGGGCACTGAACACAGGGAAGAAAGCAGTCAAAAGGGGAGAAGATCATTTAGGGCAGAAGCCAAGGGGGAGAGTTTTTCTCTTCTCCCCAGTGGGGCAACAGACAGGGTGTCTTCTGTGTGGGAGGTGTCCTGACCTCTCACCACACCGAGGGCATCTGGGAGCATTTAGGGTGTCCACACCCTCTCCCTGCATTGAGACACAGGGAGAGTTAAGGGTGTCCTCATCTCTCCTTCTATTGAGAGGCTGGATGTGTTTGGGTCGTCCTCATCTCACCCCTACACCAAGGGGCTCTGGGAGAGTTTAGCGTGCCCTTCCCTCTCCTTGCATCAAGGGGCTCTGGGAGTTTGGGGTGTCCTTCCCTCTCCCTGCATCAAGGTGCTCTGGGAGCATTTCCCGACTGGCCCCACTGGTTCCACTGGCTGGCTCCCCACCGGTTAAACGCTTCACTTCCCAGCTCTCGCTTGGCTGGGTTCCGTTAGGAGGCCGACGTTTTCTGATCCATCCATTCTCCAAAGCTCGAAGGGTCAGCAGGGAAAACCAGGTGCTGACTGCTCTGTACTCTGCATCATGCAGAAGAGAAACATCCATCCAGAAAGCGGTCGGGTCAGTTTTCCTGGACCTGGCTTGAAAGGCAGAAAGTCATTAGCCCGAAGGGAATTTGGAAGCGCTTGTGCAGTTGAGATCATCGGCGCCCCTCCTCTCCTGCGGTCGGAGACAAGGATCCGGCTCGCTTGGACTCAGACACGGGAGGCCCAACGGTTCCAGAGAAATGTTTGAACCGGTTCCCTCCCCCTAGTCCCATCCTCCACCCAACTGAGGTGCTGAGACCCCCCTGGCCTCTATCCCGGAACTCTCCTCCGGGCCAAGTGGAGGAGAGGTCATCTCTAGGAGATCTGTGAAGGAAGCGAGCCGCCCGACTGACACAGAACTGAGACAGAGAACTGATCTAGGGAGAAATCACCTTGAACCCTGGGCTCCCCCACCCCCAAGTCCTGGCTTCATTCCTCATTGGGAAAATGCAAAACTGAGACAGAGTCTCTTGGTGAAAATAAAGCCAAGCTTAGGGAGCGAACCAGGACTGAAGGTAGGTAGACAGCTCCCTGGTGGCCCACATGCATCAGCTTAAAGAAATCTATAGAGGCCTTCTCCTCTGATGGATTTGCTAACGATAGTGTCTGAATGGGCCTCTCTTTGCGAGGTGTCATGTCAATTCTGTGACACCCCAAAACTCACCCACTCTTCCCCCGCCAATGAAACCAGCATGCCCTGGCCCAGCTGAGAACCAGCCTGGCACCTGACTGACAGATGTGGGATAGAAATTGAGGCCAGAAGTTTGGCTGGGCTGCTCCCAGTGCACACTACCACTTTATTAATAATTATTATTATTATGGTATTTGTTGAGCGCTATGTGCCAGGCACCGTCCTAAGCGCTGGGTGGATACAAGCAAATCGGGTTGGACACAGTCCCTGTCCCATTTGGGGCTCACAGTCTCAATTCCCATTTTACAGATAAGGTCACAGGCACAGAGAAGTGAAGTGACTCACCAAAGGTCACACAGCAGACAAGTGGCAGAGCCGGAATTAGGACCCATCTGAAATCCCAGGCCGGTGCACTACCCACTACCCCGTGCTGCTTCATAAAAAGCACTGGATCACCTTGTCCCCTTCTAACTCACCTAACTACTCTCCTACTACAACCCAGCCTGTTCACTTCACTCCTCTAACGCCAACCCACTCGTTATACCTCGCTCTCATCAATCTCACCGCAGACCCCTCACCCACGTCCTGCCTTTGGTCTGGAACGTCCACCCTCTTCATAACCGACAGGCAATTCCTCTCTTCACTTTCAAAGCCTTATTGAAGGCACATCTCCTCCGAGAGGCCTTCCCTCCTCCCTCACTCTCTCCTGCATCGCCTTGACCTGCTCCCTTTATTCTTCCCCCCGGCCCCACAACTCTTATGTCCCTATCTGTAATTTTATTTATATTAATGTCTGTGTCCCTCCCCCACCCAGACTGTAAACTCGCTGTGGGCAGGGAAAGTGTCTGCTCTGTTGTTATATTGTACTGTCCCGGTGCTTAGGACAGTCCTCAGCTCAAGAAATACGATTGAGTGACTTCCAAGGTCCCATCTATTCATTCAATCGTATTTATTGAGCGCTCACTCTGTGCTAAGCGCTTGGAATGGCTACTTCGGCAGCAGTGGGGCCCGAGCCCCAGGGTGGAGCCACAGTGGCACCTAGCGTCAGGTCGGGTTCATTGCACCTGATTCTCCCGAGGAATCCTCTGGCAGATCTGGATTTCAGCCTCCTGATGCCTGGCAAAGTCAGGGCCTCCTGAACCTCGGCGGGCACCGGATCCCTAACCCCAAGCATCAGGAAAGCAGCCAAAGACTTCCGGATCAAAAGGCACAGTCGCCACAGATCTCCAGCCCACCCAGCTCCGGAGGACTTGGGCTGAAAGAGCTCAGCCCTGAGCCTGGCTGAGGGTTTCCATGGCAATCACACTCCCCAGGCCCCTGGGCAACTCACCAGCTAATCAGCCCGGTGGCACCAGGTAGCCGCAGCTCTCCCCTCTCTCTGCCTTCGGCAGAATCCCCAGGGTGGTCCCGCCCGGGGCACAACCATCCCCGTCGCCAGGCGGGCAGAACAGAGAAGGAGGCCCCGGGCAGAGAGTTTGGAGCGAGGAGCCGTGGGCCCCCTGGGACCCAAATGGAGGCACTGTGGCCAGGAGACTGGGATGTGCTGCTGCGTCCAAGCATGAGCTCCCAGTTCCAACCCCGGGAAACGAGATGTTTGATGGGGAGGGCCTGACGGGAAGAGTCCAGGGCTGGGAGTCCGGAGATGCGGCCTCAATTCCCGGCTCCATCACTGGCCTGCTGTGTGACCTTGGACGAGCCACTTAACCTCTCTGGGCCAGCCTCCTCAACTGTAAAATAGGATCAATCATGAGCCCCATGTGACAGGGCCAGGGTTCGATCTCCTAACCTTGTATCTACCCCAGTCAAGGGGCCAGAAAAAGTCCCTGGTTGAATGTTCACGGGCACGAGGTACAAGGGAGCAAGAGATTCTCTCTCAGAGACATTCCCAGATGCCATCCAGATGCCTTGGCCCAGGGGAAACAGCATTGGCTTGGAAGTCTGAGGACCTGGGTTCTAATCTGTTGCCGAATTGTACTCTCCAAGTGCTTAGTACAGTACTCTGCACACAATAAGCACTCAATAAATACAATTGAATGAATAATCCCAGCTCTGCTACTTGCCCTGCTGTGTGACCTTGGGTGATTCATTTCTCTGACCCTCAGCTTCCTTATGTGTAAAATGGGGATTCCATACCTGTTTCCCCTGCTACTTGGACTGGGAGCACCATGTGGGACAGGGACTGTCATCTGATTATCCTGTGTCTACCTCGAGTACTCTCTTCACATATAGTAAGCACTTTAAAATGGCACAATTATTATTCTTATATCATTATTATCAATCATTCAGTCAACAGTATATATTGAGCATTTACTGTGTACCCAATACCATATTAAGCTCTTGGGAGAATATAATACAATACACTGGGGAAACATGTACCCTGCCCACAAGGAGTTTACAGTCTAAAGTGGGATATAGATGTTAATATGAATAAATTACAAAAATTCATGTAAATTTGGTGGAGCTGAGGGGAGAGTGAATACCAAATGCTTAAAAGGAAATAAATTTCACTAACACAGAACTCTGGGAAATGGTCGTTGTGATTAATCAAAATTAGCACAAAGTATACAAACCAAAATACTTCGTGGCCTTCTTTAATGTTCTTATTTTTAAAATTGCTTCTTTTCAATGACATACCTAAAAATCGTACCCATGTATAGTCACTTTTCCGACTGACCACAGATATATATTGATGAAGTTGCCTCTTCACCTGACTATACATAATGGCCAAAGAAAGTAATAATGAGCGAAGGAGGACAATCATGAGGATGAGACTGAGAGGAGTGTTTTTGCTTTCCAGATTCTGACTCGGGAGACAGTGAGGAAAACAGCATCTACCCCAGCCAAAGCCGGATCGTCTAACGAGGGGTATGGAACAAGCAAATCAGCAGCAAGACCTTGCCCCAGTCCCCTTCCTGCGCTTCCCTGTACCCTCCCTGTGCCTTCTTCTCTCCTTTTTATTGAAACAGAAATCCATGAGTATCTAGCTTGTGTTTTACTGTTGCACAGCTCTCTTTCCGGGGTCCTCTCAGGGTCTGAGACTGACTGGAGAATGCCTTGGAGCAGGGTTGTATCAGGAGGGAGGGAGGAAGGGAAACCCCGAGGGATTGGGAGCTTCTGAATCCCCACCCCCCCACCCAACTAGTTCAGAGGTGGCTCCAACCCCTAGGGTTCAGAGCCGCTTCACCGCCACCTTCAAGTTGGAATCTAGTACCCGGGGTTGCAGAACTCCTCCCTTGCACAGAGGGCAGGGGGCAGGGAAGCCATCACCGGGCAGGGCCCGGGAGTCCCCTCCAGAGTCCTCTCCTGGGTACTGCCTCTCTCCTTCAGGGGTCCGTTCAGGCCCCCTTGCCACCCTTCATGGCACTTGGACCACGACACAGACTTCACAAGCTTCTCAACCATCTGTTTTCAGTCTCCTCAGAAACAGTCACTCAGGCCCTTCCATCTTGTCCCCACACACCCCTAGGGTTTGAGCAGCTGACCCCTAGCAGGTGCCGGTTGGCCCGTCTGCAGGCCTGGAGCTTCAGGTGGAGCCCGGGGCCTCAGATGGAGCCCGGGGCCCTGGACCCAGTCCAGTCCAGGAGCCTGGGGAGGAGCCCTGCCTGCTCTTGCTGGAAAGTTGGGTCAAACCTCTCAAAGCTGGATGTGGAAAGGATGGGGGACAGAAATCTGTAGGGTAGGGTAGGGTAGGGTAGGGGGTCCTTGCAGGTACCCAGATGGGCCCGATCAAGGGATGGGTTCAGGGTTAGTGGCGTTAGGCCTCCGGAGACCTTGTCTGCCATTCAGATTGGCTGCTCATCTGCTGATATAATAATAATAATAATAATGGTATTTGTTAAGCACTTACTATATGCCAAGCGCTGTTCTAAGCACTGGGGTAGGTACAAGGTAATCAGATTATCCCACGTGGGGCTCACAGTCTTAATCCCCATTTTACAGATGAGATAACTGAGGTGCAGAGAAGTTAAGTGGCTTGCCCAAGGTCACACAGCAGACAAGTGGCAGAGTCAGGATTAGAACCCACATCCCCTGCCTCCCAAGCCACCACTTTCCACCAAGCCACGTTGCTTTTCCAGCTCCGGGGACAAGCTTCAACCCATCTGGTCGGTGCTGGTTCTGGACAGAAACTGGCCTCCTGGTTCCATTCTTCCTTCCAAGGGTGTCTGGGGACTCTCCACCCTGCCCCACCCTGGGATTTCCAGAGAAAAACCCTGACTCTAGAAAATAATTAGCATCCCCTCCTTCTGGGACTGGGGTTGCCCCACCCTCTGCCCCCTCCCTTTGGTCCCCTTGCCCCCCAGGACCTTACCCCCATCCCCAGGATTCACACCACCCCCTCTGCTGTGGCAGGCCCCGGGGGTGTCAAGAATCCTCTCCTTCCTCCCTTGGGGGCCCGAAGGCGGATCTTTCTCCCATTGTGGAATTCCCCGGCCTGACCGAATCCCAGGAGCAACTGAAGAAGTACTGAGCCCAAATCAAACTGGCTCCCATTCTCCCTCCAACCCCACCTGCTCTGGTTCCCTCTTGCCCCCAGCCCTCGCTCAGGATTCAGCGGAAGGGAGGCAAGGCTGGGAAGATGGGGGCCAATCCTGGTTTCCAGCAGCAGCAGCAGCAAGCCCCATCTGGGCCGGGCACTACCAGACTACGGTCTTCCCCTTCACCACTCCCCACCCCGGACTGCAGGCTGGCAGACACTGAGAGGGAAACAAATTTTATTTTTTTTTTAAGCCTCTTAAAGGTATTTTTTTAAACAAATATTGGCACGTTTAAAAAAGTGAAAAACTACGAAAAGTGACTGTGTCCTTGAGTCCATATTCACATTGTCCTGCGTCTGGGGGGCCCGGGGCGGGGGAGGGGGGGGGCGTTCCAGGAATCCGGGGACGACCCAGCCCAGAGGGAGACTTCCTGGGGTTCATCACTTTCAGAGATGCATGGAAAGGAACGGAGGACGGAGGGAGTCCTCACTGCCCTGCCCTGTGGCCTGTGCCTCACACTGTACTGGGCCTGTGGAGGTCTAGGGCCAGGGGGAGTGGAGGATGGATGGGGATTAGGGAAGTGGAGGGGAAGGAAACTGCCTCCTCACACCCACCCCCATCCTCCACTTCTGTGCACAGACCCCCACCCCACTAGGTCCAACCTTTCCTGGCCTTCCAAGACTCCCGGCCCTCACGCTTGGCCCACTTGGGAAAGGTGTTTCTCTTCCTCAGGACGATCTGCCCAGGCTCAAGGCAGTTCCAGGGGCTTGCGCTGACCACAGTGGACCCTCGGCCCCTTGCCACTGCCCAGTCGGAGCCGTGTTCCCCTCCCCAGCCCCTGAGGGGCTGCCCCCGACAGCTGCTGCACTGACGTGCCAAGGTGGGATCTTTCCTCCCTCAGTCCCCACCCAGTTATGGAGATCCCGCCCCACAGACGTCACGACCTGAAACCTCCTTGGAGGAACTACAGACGTGGGCTGGGGGGACATGGGAGTGGAAGCAGCAGGGTTAAGGGTCCCCTCCAGGAGGGAGAGGCCGCAGAGGTCGGTGGGCTGGAGGGCAGGGCACCGGGAAGCTGTCCAGGGGCAGAGCAGGGGGGGCCCAAGGTGGGGTGGGGGCTGAGGGGGCCCGGGCAGGATGGGGGCAGGGAGCAGGGTGGGACAAGGCAGTGAGGGAGGAGGAAGGCAGGAAGGGCTCCTGGCAGCAGATCACAGTCAGGGAGGTGTTAAGGGGAGGAGGGAGTCACCTGACCCCAGACCAGGTGAGAAACACCTCAAGGCTCCTCTCAGGAAAATCCACAGTACCCCTGGTGTCGGGGGGTGGGGGGCACAGGGGAGACAGTGCCCCACTCCCCCCGCAACACCTTAAGCTCTCTCGGTTGGGACGAGGCCCAGGAATCCACTGGACTTTGCTACTTGACTTTCTTCCATTAGGCCCGGCCTCTCTGCTACCTGGCTTCCTGGTCCCACCCAGCCTCTCCCCCTCTCCATTCTTTCAGTCCCTGCCCTGCCCCAGCCCCTGTCCGGGTCCCGCCCCGGCCCCACCCCGGCCCAAGCTCACACCCGCCCCAGCCCCTGTCCCCGCCTGGGCCCGATGATCCATGCACCGGTCCTACCCCTGCCCGGCCCCGTCCCATGCTCCCATCTGCCCCTGCCTGGCTCCAGCCTATTCCCCGGTCTGCCCCTGCCCTGCTCCACCCCACGCCCCGGTCCTGCCCCTGCGCCCCTGCCGACCCCGGGCTCTAGTCCTGCTGCTCGTTCAGCTCCATGTCAGCCACCAGGATGTTCTTCTCGGCGGCCTCGCCGGGGGCAGAGGCGCCGCGGCTGTAGCGGGCACTCTCGAACGCCCCGCGCTCTGCCCCCCGGTGCCGTCGGTACAGGATCAAGGCCACGACCAGCAGGGCCAGCAGTGCCACGGCTGCCAGCACCACCACCACCAGGGCCGTCGGACTCTCCGGCAACGCTGCTGGGGGGAGACGGGGAGGGGGAGAGGGGCGCCTAGCTCCCAGGCCCACACCTGACGGCCCCTCCAGCCCTCCCTTTTCCCCTCATTCTCCCACTCCCTCCCCTTCCCCAGTGCCCCCTCACCCCAGTCTCTAGGGCTAGTGAGGGGACCTGGACCAGCTCACCTGAGGGGGAGAAGCCGTTTTCTTCCACTGCCAGGGTCCGCAAAGAAAACAGGAGAGGGCATGAGAAGAGAGGTCAAGGTGGAGGCATCATGAGGGGAGAGATCAAGGCGGAGGAGTTTTGAGGAGAGAGGTCAAGGGGAGAGGATCATGGCGGGGAGGTCTTGAGGGGAAGAGGTCATGAAGGGAGATGTCGTGAAGGAAAAGCACTTACGTAAATAACCATCTATAATAAACTCTAAGGTCTGTCTCCCCCTCTGGTCTGCAAAAATCCTTGTGGACAGGAAAAGTGTATACTAACTCTATCGTATTGTTCTCTCCCAAGCGCTCCCAAGGAAGCAGCATAGCCTAGTGGAAAGAGCCCGGGGAGGGGAGTCTGAGAACCTGGGTTCCAATCCTGTCGCCACCACTTGCCTACTGTGTGAACTTGGGCCAATCACTTACCTTCTATGCCTCAGTTTTCTCAACTGTCAAATGGGGATTCAATATCTGCTCTTCCTCCTACTTAGGGTGCAAACCCCACGTGGGTCAGGGACTGTGTCTACCTGATTATCTTGTATCCACCCCAGTGTTTAGATCAGTGTTTGACACATAGTATGCCTAATAGTTATTATTATTACAGTGCTCTGCACAAACTAAGTGTTCAATAAGTACAACTGATAGATCGATTGATTGGGATGGGGAAAGGTCACAGGAGAGAAGGCACAGGGGAGAGGTCATGGGGGAGAGGGCCTGTGGGGAAGAGGTCATGGGGGAAGAGGGTCCGAGAAAAGAGAGCCCGGGGCAGAGGATTTAGGTGTGTCAGGGAAGACTTTGGAGGCTGGGGCTTTAACCCGCTGCCCATCCAGCCTCCTCGCCCCAATCTGCTTCCCGTTCTTGGGATTGAGGGCAAATCCCCCCGCTCCATCCCTCTGGGAGAATCCAGTGTGTCTGGAGAGGGTGGGGTGAGGCCGGCAGGGAGAGCCCGGCGGGGGGAGGTCTCACCGCGGGGCAGCTTGCACACGACGCCCATGGTGATGTTGACACAGGTGCCCGGCCACCATAGCCCGCTGCTGCTCTGGATCCAATAGCAGCTGTTGTGGCTCAGCATGGTGATCCCCAATGCCGGGGGGCCCCAGTTGGAGTAGTTGACGGCTGCGTTGTCTGACCAGACCAGTGTGCCTCCTGAGAGAAGGGAAGGGCCAGGTCTGAGGGGGTGGGGGGATGCGGGGACTTTGGAAAGTGAAGCCCCTCCTCTCCCTGCCACCCTGCCACCCCACCCTGCCCCTCCCCGCAGCCCCCACCTTTGGGGTTGAAGGTCATGCCCAGCCAAACCCCGAGGCTCTGGCCCTCGGAGCTCTGCAGATGCTCCCAGACGAACGCGTTCTCCGCCTCGTCCAGGATGGACAGGACCGTGCCGCCGGCTGAGGAGGCACGCACGGGAGGCCGTCAAGGGAGGCTGGCAGACGGACGGAGGACACCCCCAACCCCGCCCCGGGCCTTCCTCCCGCGGGTTCCCCCACCCCCTCCCCGACCCCCTCCGCACCTCTCTGGCAGTACTGCCGTGCCTCCTGAGGCCCCAGCACCAGCTCCGTGTGGAAGGAGTAGCAGTGCTCCCGGAAAGGGATCCAGGCCGAGTCAGCCAGGGTCCGGGGGCAGCTCCCGCCAAAGTGGAGTCTGCGGGGAGGGGGAGGCCCTGCCCGGGGAGCAAAAGCGCAAGGATTTGGGTGAGGGAAGGAGAACCAGTAGCACCCGGGTTTTTTTCTGCACATCCCTCCACGGGAAGACCCCACCCCCATCCACCACAGTCCCTAACACCAGCCCTCACTCCCACAGCCCTTTCCCCGGGACCTGCACGGGCCGAGGAGGTTAAATGGCCAACCAGACGGACGGACGGCCCTAGTACGGACCTGGGGTGACCCCGCATACTGCCCCCTGAAGGCGCGTATCGCAGCTGGTAGTGTGCCAGGTTCCGTCCACATCCAGGTAGGCGCAGCCCGCCGGCTGCTGGGGCTCCCCGTCCTGCCAGTTGGTGTAGCTCAGGGGCTCCTCCGACACCCACGTGTAGCGCCGGGACCCCTGGGCATGGGGCGGGTAGGGGGGAGGAGAGGTCAACATGGGCTGGCCGTCCCACAGTGGGAGGGGGACCGAAATGGCGGGGGGAGGTCGATCTGGGGAACGAGGCGAGGAGGTCAGAGGTGGGGGGATGGTCGAGAGGGCAGAGACCCAGGGCATGAGGCAAGAGGAGGACGAGGTCAAGGAGGAAGATGAACGGAGAGGCCTGGGGGAGGACCCAGGAATGCTGGGCAGAGAGGGGGCCGGAACACTGCCAGGGGCCAGGCTCACCCACCTCCTCGTCGGCCAGCCCGATCCAGAGCGGGTGGTGGAAGTGGTGGGCCGCCAGGGTCAAGAAGGCTTGGGTGAAGGGCTCGGGCACCCGGGCCAGGCTGCTGTTGAGGGTCTCACAGAGCAGGAGGGCGTCGTGCCAGCGCAGAGGCTTCTGCAGCAGCCGGAAGGTGCCATTGAGGTAGGGGAGCTCTTTGCCAGACACCGGGGGCCGGACTGCCGAGGAGGGGCTCAGCATGGGGTCTGCAGGGAGGGCGGGGTGGGAGCTCAGGAAGGTGACGGGGGCCTGTTGCGATCTGCCCCCTGCCTGGGCATCTACTTGGGGACAGAGGAGGTGGGGGCGTGGCGCTGGCTGACCGGGATCCGAGCTGGTCGCCGGTACCATCCTCGCTCGGTGCCGCGTGTCTCCTGCCCCTCCTCCTGCCCCACCCTCTCTCGGTCCCGGCAACAGGCACAGTCCCGGCCTGGCATCTAGAGGCAGGCCAGGGTGTTGGAGACCCGATCCCTGCCCTCGAGGGGTTAGCAGCCTAGCAGGGGACTTTGGGGGGCAGGAACCGACGACTCCCCACGGAGCAGCAGGAGCAGGGCGGACATACGGATGAGCCGTGGGAAGGGTCACGTGCTCCGCCGCAGCCGATAGAGACGGAAGTGCTCAGGGATGCCGGGGTCCCCCCATCGAGACCTGCCCGTCTCAGCCCCAGTCCCCCCCGGCCCCAACCTCCCCTCTCCTCCCCTGTCAGCCATGGCCTAGCCCCAGCCCCAGCTCCACCATCCCCTCCCGGCCCGCCTTCTTCAGACCCCGCAGACCCTGCCCCTCGCCCCACCCTGCACGTCTGTCAGAGCCCTTTCCCAGCTCCACTCAGGCCATGCCCCTGCCACCAGTCCCATTCTACCCTTCTTCACTAGCCCTGCCCAGTTCTGCCCTCTAGCCACAATAATAATAATTATGATATTAAAGGGCTTACTCTGTGCCAGGCATTGTACTAAGCGCTGGGACGGATACGAGCAAATTGGGTTGGACACAATCCCTGTCCCGTGTAGGGCTCACAGTCTTTGTAGAAGTAGTAGGGCTCACAGTCTTAATCCCCATTTTACAGATGAAGGAACTAGTCCCAGAGAAGTGTAGTGACTTGACCGAGGTCACACAGCAGTCAAGTGGTGGAGCTGGAATTGGAACCCATGACCTTCTGACTTCCAGGCCCGTGCTCTATTCGCTACGCCACGCCTGTCCGCCCCCAACACCAGCCCTGCGGCTCAGGTCAGCAGGCCCCACCCCGAGCCCCAGCCTTGGCCCCGGCCCCGCCGGCCTGCCCCCAGCCTAACCTGTGGCCTTCTGGCAGATGAAGCCGTGCTTCTCGTCTTGGCAGCCACGGTCTTCCCAGCGGCCGGTGAACTGGAGCGGGGAGCCGTGCCGCAGCAGGACGCAGCTTGTCTGGGAGGGGAGGGAGGGGCAAGGCAGGGCGGGAGATGAGTGGGGGTTGCAGGGGCTGGAAGGGAGGGGACGAAAGAGTGGGAGTGAGAGAGGAGGAGGAGAGAATGGAGAAGGGGGCGGGCAGGAAGGGAGAGAGGGGAGAAAGAGGTGGGCACCCTCTCCATGGGCAGCAGGGCTCTGTGGGACCTCCAGCCGGTCATTCGTCACCCCCAGCCCCCAGCCTCTGGGCCCTCCGTTGACCGGCCTGGGATGGGGGTGTGGAGAATACTGAAGGGGACCTGGTGGGGGCCACAGGGCAAAGGGCCTAGGAGGGTGGGGGACAGGGCCCACAGGGCAGAGAGGCTGGGAGGGGTGGAGGAGGGATGGGGAAAGGCCAACTCACAGGCTTGTCACCACTGGGGGCAGAATCATGTCCCGATGGCTCGCCGGGGGCCCAGTGCCCGTAGAGCAGCGGCTCCCGGTCTGCCCACTGGAACTCCTTCTGGGCCGCGTGGAGGCCAATCCATAGGTCAAAGGACACGTTGGACAATCTGGTAGTGATAAACGCTGAGGAAACAGGGAGAGGAGGGAGACTGAGCTGGACGGGGCGATCAGTGCCTGGGGAGACCAATCACTCCCCGGCTGGAGTCCAGGAACCACAGCCATCAGCATGGTGATCGAGGGAGGGCTGAACTCTGCCCTCACCACAACCCAGCACAGCCGTCCCCTCGAGCCCCCATCCCCTCAACCCCCAACCCTTCCAATCCTTCCAACCCTTGAAGAGGCCCGGCCCCTGCCAACCTCCCAGTTCTTCCAGCATCGCCCACCTCCCTGGGTGCCTGGCAGCCGAGGGCCCCGGGGCTGCAGGGTCTGAGGGCAATTGGTGGGGGTGGAGGTGGGGTTGCAGACCCACCTTGCTCCAACAGGCTGTTGATAGTCACCAGCTGACCCTCCTGCTGCCTACAGGTCTGCTGCGCCTCCTGCCACCGGCCGCGATCGGCGGGGTCCCAGCCGTGGATCCGGAGGCACTGGGGCGGCGGGGGGCGGGAAGGGGACAAGGATACGAGATGGACGGGGAAGGTTTTCTCCCTACTACCTCATTGGGAGCTTGGACCCACCTCTGGCGGGGTATCCCTAGGCAGACAGGGAGGAGGGGGAGTTCAAGTAGCAAGGGGTGTCTCCAGCGGGGCGGGAAAGCCCTCTGATGGTGAGGCAAGGAGGGAGTTGGGGGGGGTGGATGGCGTTGAATTGGGTCTCACATACTCTCACCTCTGCACATGCCCTTTTTACCTTATGACTAAAGTGGATCCAGCCTGGGGGGCAGCCGCCCGGGAGGATGGTGGGCATGAAAGATGGGGACGGCGTGGGAGCCGTGCTGTTGCTGCGTTTGCAGATGTAGGGCAGGGCAGTCTGACAGCGCTGGTCTCCCCAGTCCTCTGCAGACAGAGATGTGGGCTGTCACTTTCCCAGGCAGAGACACGGACAGAGACATAAACGGTCACTTTTTTTTTCTTGCAATGGCATTTGATGAGCGCTTACTCTTTGCCAGGCACTGTTCTAAGCGCTGGGGAAGATACCAGTTAATCAGGCTGGACACAGTCCATGTGCCACATGGGCCCCAAGGTCTTAATCCCCATTTTACAGATGAGGGAACTGAGGCACAGAGAAGTGAAGTGACTCGCCCAAGGTCACACAGAAGACAAGTAGAGGAGCAAGGATTAGAACTCAGGTCCTCTGACTCCCAGGCCCCTGTTCTTTCCACTAGGCCACGCTGCTTCTTCCTTGGACAGAAACATAGAGAGGAGACATGGACAGTCATTTTCTCAGAGAGAGACATGGAAAGAGACATGGACAATCATTTTCCTGGAGACGTGGAAAGAGACAAAGACAGGCATTTTCCCAGAGAGACATGGACAGAGACACACACGCACACTGTTATTGATCTCATCCCCCACCCCACAGAACTGAGGCAGGGACAGAGAAGTGGATGGAGGGGAGTCACTGACAGAGATGGAGAAGAAGACCAGGCAAAAGGCCCCCAGTCAGACACAGAGTGAGGGGAGCGAGCAACTTCCCACCCTCACACACACCCTGTGCCCTTCCCAAGAGAGAGAACAGGAGTTCCCATTTCAGCCTCCAGGTGCTGGGAGGAAAATGACCCGGGCTGTCCTGGACAGGCACAGACCTCGGCCTGGAAGGTATGGAAAGCAGGGAGGTGCTGAGGGCTAGGAGGGGTGTGCCTCTTCCAGGCAGGAGATAAGGGGATCTAGGGGGTCGATGACGAGGTGGGCGGGGGTCTCACCGCGGCTGGCCGTCATGTACACGCACTTCTTGTCCTTGCTGACGGGCCTCGGCTTGCCCGGGGCCCAGGAGATGAAGTTGAGGATTGACCAGTCTGTCCACCTGAAACAGCAAAGCAGGGGCCGGGACTGGGGGTGGGCTAGGGCTGGAACCGGGTAGGGCTGTGGCCAGGGCCAAGAACAAGGCCCGCAGGGGCCGAACTCCTACCTGAAGCGTCCGTCATTCTCCGTGTGCAGCCCGATCCACCAGTGCTGCTCCTGCCCCCGGGAGAACTGGCCAAACCAGAGGGTCAACGGTCAGGGGGAGATGCAGAGCTAGGCCGCCCCTCTCCGAAGGGTGGGCAGAAGGCAGGAGGTGCCATGTAACATCGCCCCCAAGAGTCCCCGGTGTCCTGCCGGGCGTAGGCCCAGTGCCTCCCCTCCACTGTCCTGGAGTCTGTCCTGGTTTCCCTGGTATCTGCCCTGGTTACCCTCACTGTTCCGGTTACCCTTGTTGTCCCAGCTGTCTTCATTGGCCCAGGTGCCCTTCCTTCCCTGGCATCTGCCCTCGCTGTCCCAGCTGCCCTTGCTGTTCGGCTGCCCTCACTTTCCCAGCTTCCCTCGCTGCTATGTGTGTAGCTTTTCTCCACCCGCACTCACCAGTCCTCATCCCTGCCCCTTCCTGGAGGGGCCAAAGAGCCCTGGACAGGCTAGGCACGATGGCTGCTGGAGTCAGACTAGGAGTGGCAGGCAGGGCACTGCCCAGTTAGTGTCCCAGCAGGGGAGCCACGACTGGGGAGGTCAATGCCAACGTGGGACTGGGGGGGGGGGGGCAGCGGGCAAGATTCTGGAGGTTCCTGCCTGAAGTTCCAGGCAAAGCCGAAATTCTACCCCAGCCTCGACTCCCCATCTCTTTTCCCCCACGCACTTTCTCCCCCTGCTCCTCCTCTCCTCACACTCCTGCCTCTCAGGCCCCATTTCTTATATGTCCCTTCCCCCAGCCGCCCGGCCCCTTAGCTGTGCCCCCTCCCTCCAGGGCTGCGCAGTGTCTCCACATCTCCCTTGCCGCCTTACTTCCTCGGATCTCTCAGCGTGTCCCCCGCCCCCATGCCCCTCTCCCTCAGGTGCCTTCAGCCCCAGTGATCTCTTCCCTCCAGAACCCATGGTGTCTCCGCTGCCCACCCCTGTGTCCCTCCCCTCTGCGCCCAGCGGTGCCTCGCCCCCCCAACCATGCCTCTTCCCTCCGGACTCCCAGGGTGTCTCTCCTCCCCCCCCGTCCCCGTGGACCCCCACCTTCAGCAGGTTGTGGCCCAGGAAGTCCAGCTCAGCTTGGCTGTGCACAGACACCAGCTCCGCCTGGAACCACGTGCAGATGCGCTGAGCCTGCACCCACGTGGAGTTGATGCTCAAAGAACTTGTACTCGGCCTCCTGGAACCTCACCCCTCCTTCCTGCCTGCAGAGCCCGGGAGCATCACGTGAGGGGTGGCAGACGAGCGGGGGGCGGGGGGGGACGATGGATCCCGCGCTGGGCCCCGGGGGAGGAGGAGGGCGGGGGAGGAACGGCAGACCGGTGGAGGGGGACAGTGGGCTGGCAGGGAGACTGCAGACCCGTGGAAGGGACAGAGGGCTGGAGGAGGAGTACGGCGGGCTGGCAGGGAGACGGCAGGCTGGTGGAGGGGACAGTGGGCTGAAGGAGGGGTACCGCGTGCTGGCCGGGTGGACAGTGGGTGGCGGGAGCTGGTGGGGGCAGGGTCTAAGCAGTCAGCCACCAATCAGATGAAAACGCTCATCTTGTTCAGGAGGTGGGGAGACACGGGGGTCACCGGGCCCACAGCTGGTCTGGGGGTGATAGGCTGGGGGAGTGGGGAGAGGCCAAGGTGGCTGGGGGGGATGGAGGTGAGGAGGGGTTGTGGGGGAGGGCACTCAGGGTGGGAGTGGCTGGGGTCCCCGTTGCCCTTCTCACTAGCTGCTCGGCCACCCCCACCTCTCCCTGGCCCATCCTTCCGGGAGACCCTGCCGCTCAGCAGCCAGCCCCAGGCCCCTTGCAGAAGCAAGACCCCAACCTGTGCCCCACCAGTAACAGCCCACCAGACTCCACATTCTCCTCGGTGGGGCTTCACCTTCTACCTCCACCAGCAGGAGGTGAGGCAGGGAGGAGGAAGGGAGGGAGAGAGAGAGAGAGAGAGAGAGGACCCTCACCTTGCGGGCTGATATCTGGCTCTTGGATGTCTGTCCTGGCAGAGAAAGAGACGAGGCAGAGAGGTGAGGGGAGAAGAGGCAGGAGAAGGAGGGGAAAGAGGAGGGGGAGGAGAACAGGAGAAGAGGGGCACGGAGAGGAGGTGCGACTGTGGCGCAGGGCCGGGGCTTGAGGGTCCCTGCAGAGAGTGGGGAGCAATGCAGTGAACAATCAATCCATAGTATTTACTGAGCACTTACTATTGTGCTGAGCACTGCACCAAGTGGGTTGGGAAAGTACAATACAATAGAGTCAATAGACACGATCCCTGCCACAAGGAGCTTACAATCTAGAGGGGGAGAAAGACATGATATAATTACATAGAGGGGAAACGGCAGAGGGTAAAGGCTATGGACATGCATGCCGCAGGGCTGGGGTGACTATACAGTGCTTAAAGGGGACAAATCCAAGTGCATAAGCAACACGGAAGGGGAGAGGAATAGGGAAAATGAGGGTTTAGTTGGGGAAGGCCTCTTGCTGGAGATGTGATTCGGGGGGGCTTTGAAGATGGGGAGAGAGGTGGTCTGTCAAATTTGTCTCCACTTCCTCTTCTCCAGTTCTCTTCTAGATCCCCTCCAATCTGGCTTCTGCCCCCTTAACTCCACAGAAACCAGCCTCTCCAAGGAAACCGATTAGCCTTCTTACCAAATCTGATGGCCTCTGCTCCATCCTAATCTTCCTAGACAGCTCAGCCCCCTTTGACACTCCCTTCTCATAGACACTTTATCCAACCTTGGCTTCACTGACAGTGTCCTCTCTTGGTTCTCCTTTCTCCTTGATCCCTCCTTCTCAGCCGCCTCCTCTGCCTCCCACCCTCTGACATTAGGGGGCCCCTCAAAGCTCAGCTGTAGTTCCCCTTCTATTCCCCATCTAAACCCACTCCTTTGCAGATCTCATTTGCTCCCATGGCTTCAATAACCACCTATAAACAGATGATTCCCAAATCTACATCTCCTGCCCTGACCTCTCCCCTTCCCTGCAATCTCGCACTTCTCCCTGCCTTCAAGGCATATCTACTCGGATGTCCCATCTCAAATTAAACAAGTCCAAAACTGAACTCCTTTCCTTCCACCCAAATCCTGTCTTCCCCATCTTTCCCATCACTGTAGATAACACCACTATCCTCCCTATCTCACAAGCCCGTAACCTTGGCTTTTTCCTTGACTCATCTCTCTCATTCCAACCACATATTCAATCTGTCACAAAATCCTGTCAGTTCTACCTTCACAACATTGCTAAAATCTGCCTTTTCCTCTCTATCCAAACTGCTACCATGCTAATTCAAGCACTTATCCTATTCCGCCTTGACTACTGCATCTGCCGCCTCCCTGACCTCCTGGCCTTCTGTCTCTCTCCACTCCAATCTATATTTCCACATAATCTATACTTACATATTACTTATCTGCTGCACAAATCATTTTTTCAACAAAAAGTTCAGTTCATCTCTCTCCACTCCTCATGAACCTCCAGTGGTTGCCCTTTCACCACCACATCACCCAGAAGCTTCTTACCATTGGATTAAAAGATTCACTCAGCTCTCCTCCCCCTAGCTCACCTCACAGATCTCCTAATACAGCCTACACCATACACTCCACTCCTCTAGCGCCAGTTTACTCACTGTGCTTCGATCTCATCTATCTAGCTGCCTACCCCTTTCCCACCCTCCCCCCAGCCTGAAATTCCCTCCCTCTCCACATATGCATATTAACACATCTCGACCTGGCAGAGCACTACTAAGGTCACATCTCTTCCAAGAGACCTTCCCCAGTTAAACCCTCTTTTCCCCAGCTCACTGTCCCTTCTATGGCAACTATGCACTTGAATCTGTGACCTTTGGACACTTAATATTAACCCCAACCCCAAGACACTTATGTACGTATCATTAAATATTGTAAATTACTTATTCATATTAATATCTACCACGTTAATACAATCACTCATCCTAACCTGCCTGTATTACAGCTTTAAGCCTCCTTGCTGACCTCCCAGCCTCCTGTCTCTCCCCACTCCACTTCACTCTGCTACCCAGATCATTTTTCTATAAAAACGTTCAGGACATGTCACCCCGCTCCTCGAAAAACTCCAGTGGTTCCCCATCTACCTCCTCATCAAACAAAAACTCCTCACCATTGGCTTTAAAGCACTCTACCACCTTGCCCCCTCCTACCTCACCTCACTTCTCTCCTTCTACAACCCAGCCCACACATTTTGCTCCTCTACTGCTAACCTTCTCACTGTACCTCCATCTCGCCTGTCTTGCACCAACCCCTTACTTATGTCTGCCTCTGGTCTGGAACATCCTCCCTCCTCAAATCCAATAGACAATTACTCTTCCCGGCTTCAGAGCCTTATTGAAGGCCCATTCTCCTCCAAGAGGCCTTCCCAGACTAAGCCCCACTTTTTCTCATCTCCCATTCCTTCTGCCTCGCCCTTACTTGCTCTCTTTGCTCTTCCCCCATCCCAGCCCCACAGCATTTATGTATATATCTGTAAATATATTTATTTATATTGATGTCTGTCTCCCTCTGCTCTAGACTGTAGCTCATTGTGGGAGGGAAATGTGACTGTTTATTGTTATATTGTACTCTTCCAAGTGCTTAGTACTGTGCTCTGTACACAGCAACCGCTCAATAAATGATTGAATGAATGAATGTCTCCCCCTCTAGACTGTGAGCTCGTTATGAGAAAGGAACATGTCTGCTAATTCTGTTGTATTGTACTCCCCCAAGAGCTTAGTACAGTGCTCTGCACATAGTAAGCACTCAGTAATAATACTAATAATGGTATTTGTTAAGTTCTTACTCTGTGCCAGGCACTGTACTAAGCACTGGGGTGGATATAAGCAAATCAGGTAGAACATGGTCCCTGTCCTATGTGGGGCTCACAGTCTCGATCCCCATTTTACAGATGAGTTAACTGGGGCCCAGAAAAGTAAAGTGACTTGCCCAAGGTCACACAGAAGACAACTGGTGGAACCGGGTTTAGAATCCACGACCTTCCAAGTCCCAGACCCATGCCCTATCAACTTTGATTGATTGAAGTGGGAGGGAGTTCCAGGCCAGAGGGAGGACGCGGGCAAGGGGTTGGCGGGGCGATAGATGAGATGGGGGTAGAGTGAGTAGGTGGGCGTTAGAGGAGCCAAGTGTGTGGGCTGGCCTGTGGTAGGAGAGCAACGAGGTGAAGTAGGACGGGGTGAGCTGATTGTTTGGAAGAGGGACGAGGAAGAGAGGCAAGTGAGCCTCGGGTCGGCCCTGTCCCCACCTTTGGGGATTTTGCAGATCCAGTCCAGCTGCGTCTCGCACTGCATGGGGACCCACTGCAGAGAGCCGAGTCCAGGACCACACAGCTCCTGATGTCAATCGTCGTCGTGGCGGCTGCGGTCGAAAGGTTGTGGTAGGAATACTGGGCGGGCGGGGGGGAGGGGCGGTGAGAGGGTGACTCTCCTCTCCAGCAGGGGAGGCCAGGGACGGCCCCGGAGCCAGTGGCCAAGGTTCAGAGCCAGGGCGATGGCTGGGGTCGCCGGGGATCGAATGGCGAGTCAGTCCCTGCCCCAAACCCAGGGTCGGGGAAGCTGAGCACCCACTGGCCCAGCCGGGAACCTCTCTGCCCTCCTCCAGCCTTGGGCGCCCCATTTGTAAAATGGGTACAGGAGGCCCTATCCCCTTACCTCCTTCCGAGGTCCACGGCCCAGCGCTCCAAGCTCTACCGATGCCTAGTTTCACCACCGGGCCCCCCGCCTGCCTGCCGGGCCGCCCCTTCCCCCCAGCTCTCCGAGCTCGGTGCCCCTTCCCTGACGGCTCACCCCCAGGCCGTCGCTCCAGCGCCAACTCCGCTCGGCCCTAGGATCCCGTCGGTTGAGGCCGATCCAGAACCAGTGCTGCTCGTGGTTCTCAGGCTCCGACTCGCTGCCCGTAGGAAGGGTCAGGAGGTGGGAAGAGAGAGGGAGGCCAGGGGACAAGGTGAGGACCCCGGAGAGGGGGAGAGCGCAAGGGGCATCCCCCTGCAAAGTCCTCCACGGGTCCATCACCACCCACCCAGCAACGTCCCCCGGCAACACAAGGACCCAAACAGTGTACACACAAACTACATGTCTACTCTCATGCATGTACATACCATAGATTCACACCCATGCACAAATGTGCATAAACATACATGCAAAGAGCACCCGCGTGTCCTCTGAACACACACTCCCCGCTAGTGCCACCCCCCTCGCTCCCAGCTTCGTACCCGAAGACCTTGTTGAGCATGTTGGCCACAAAGTGCTCCTCCTGGGAGCTGGCCAGGCTGAGCAGCTGAGCCCCCAGCTCCCCGGCACGCTCCCCTGGGCCAGGACCCAACTCTTCTTGTCCTGCAGCCGATCGGAGCCAAACACCTGTGGGGGCCACCGGGAGTTGGTGGGAAGGCCAGGAAGGGAGTTGAGGGTTGAGGGGAGAAGGAAGGAAAGAAGGAGGGCATCAGGCTCCGGGGGCCTCCGCCACAGCGATATCTGCTGCCCTCCCCCTACCCCCACAGTCCCGGGGATTTACCTGGAGCTGGAACCACTGTCTGGTCCAGGAGAGTTCTCCCCCCAGCACCACCCCCAGGCTCCAACCAGACGGGCAGCAAGGAGGGATGGTGGGTTCGGCGTTGGGGGTGGGGGAGGAGCAGAGAAAAAAAGCCACCCTTTCCCTGGATTCCAAAGGGGCAGCCAGGGTCCCAGTACTCAACAGACCACCCCTCCCAAGGGTCCAGGCAACATTCCCCATTTGACCTGCAATCAGGGAAGGCAGGGGCTGGGGAAGGGGAAGGGCTGGATGAGGCGGAGGAAGGGGGTGGGCAGACGGATACCGCCTGGATCCTGGGTTGGTCCTGGGGCATCCGGCAGCCTCCTACCTTGTAGCAGTGGCGGAGTTTAGGGTCCGAGGTCCAGCCACTGGGGCAAGAGGCGGTGAGGCTGGGCGTGGGGTCGGGACCGGGTGGCTCTGGGGCCACAGGGGTGCCCAGATTCTGCCGGCAGATGTAGCGGGCCTGGAAGGTGGCGCAGTCCTTCACCTCCCACAGCCCCGTGGCACTGCCCGTGGCCAAGGCCACGCAGCCCCCGCGGCTGAACCCTGGCCAGGAGACAGACATCATCAGGGTGTGGGTGGGTCGTGAGTGGGGGGTGAGCGGGCTGGGAGCAGCTGGGAGCAGGGGTGCGCACTGCCCCCTCATCTCATTCCCCCTTGCCTCCATCCTGCCCATAGGGAAGCCACAGTGCCCAGAGCCCACGGAGGCCCCTTGAAGCAGGATGGGCAGGAGTGCATTTGGGCAGGCTAAGCAGACTGCTCTGTGGGGCAGGTGTGAAGGGGCTTGGAGGAGGGGGCAGGTTGGGGGAGGGGGCGTGACACAGGCCCCTGCGGGACTCTCCAGGCTGGGAGTGACCTGATGGGGTCGTAGTACACTCGATGGGGTTGGAGAAGCAGCATGGCCTACTGGATAAAGCATAGGCCTGGTTATGGGAAGGACCCGGGTTCTAATTCCAGCTCTGCCACTTATAAAATATAATGTTTGTATTTGTTAAGCGCTTACTATGTGCAGAGCACTGTTCTAAGCGCTGGGGAAGACACAGGGGAATCAGGTTGTCCCACGTGGGGCTTCACAGTCTTCATCCCCATTTTACAGATGAGGGAACTGAGGCACAGAGAAGTGAAGTGACTTGCCCACAGTCAGCTGGCAAGTGGCAGAGCTGGGATTCAAACTCATGACCTCTGACTTCTTGTGTGACCTCAGACAAGTCATTTAACTTCTCTGTGCCTCAGTTACCCCAGCTATAAAATGGGGATTAAGAGTGCGAGGCCCATGAGGGACGGGACTGTGTCCAAACCTTGATTTGCCTGTATCCACCCCAGCGCTTAGTCACAGTGCCTGGCACATAGGTAAGTGCTTAACAAATGCCACAGTTAAGTATTTCTATTATACGAAGTAGCTGTAGTATAGTTCATGGCTCAGAGAACATGGCTCCCCACCCCTGCCCTGGGACGGCCTGTCTAGGCCAGGGCCTCACCGGGCTGGTCCCGGGTTCCAGTGGGTGTAGGAGACCTTCGTCTCCGCTGAGCCAATAGAAGGCGCCGGTCCCGTTCAGGTTCCTGTAGCGCAGTCCAAAAAGTGCCTCTCCGCTCCAGCTGAAGATGGAGGCTGCTGACATAGGCCTGCTCGAACCTGAGCGGGAGGAAGCAGGGGCACTGCCAGCCGAGGACTGGGGACAAGGGGCTGGGGACGGGGCCCGCGTCGGGTGGTGGGGAGAGATTGGTTTGGGGGCTGGGAGTTAGATAGACCGAGTTATAGGGAGAGACTGTGACAGATTGGGGGTTGGGCGGTGGGGAGAGACCCTGATGGACTGGGGATTGACAGGTGGTGGATTTACTGGGGGTTGGGTGGCGGGGAGAGACTGGAAACTGGGGATTGGACAGGTGGGGTGGTGGGGAGAGACTGTGGCAGGCAGGGGACCCTCACCAGGGGGTAGACCAGTCTCCCCCATCCCCACCAACAGAGGTCTTACCTGTTGGTGATGGTGACCAAGGTGGCACCCTGCTCCATGCAGAGCCGCCGGGCCTCGCTGTATGTCACGTGATCTTCTCCCAGCCAATAGCAAGAAGGGCTGTGCCACTTCCAGCCCTGGGGGAAAAGTAGAGCAGGGGCGGGAAGCTGAGCCTAAGGCTAGAGGAGGCAAGAGGAGGAGGAGGAGGAGGAGGAGGAAGCAGGGCTCTGGCCAGGGGGACCCCCAGGCAGGAACCAGCTGATCTCACTGGCCTAGGCCTGGCACTGCCAGAGCAGGCGAAGACAGGAGCTGGGCCAGCGGGATTCCCCAGCCCGCACAGCCAGTCCCCCAAATCAGGCTTTGCCCCCCACAGTTCTCCACAAGCAACCTCTTCCCCAACTCTCCCCCAAAATCATCTTCTCAATGTAGTCATGAAAGAGAAAATATCTCCATTCAGCAGAGAGGGAAACTGAGAGATGGGTTAAGTGTTTCCCAGCCAACCCTAATCCCCCAGGCTGCCTGCTGGTTGAGGAGGCTGGGCACTGGGCTTAATAAAAGGCAAGGCATAAATCTGGGGAGCCAGACCTAGCACCGGCCCCCACCCCACCCTGGGGAGGTCTCACCTTGCGACAGCCATGGTCCTCCTCTGCAGACCCCGGGCTGACCTGTCCAGGCTTCTTGCAGACGGCGGGCAGAGTCTGGTTGCAGGGGCTGTCATTCCAGCGCCCCTCCTGTGTCCGGCAATAGGACTGAGTGCCCGATCCGCCACCCCTCCCACCCCCTTCCCCCAAATCCGGCTTCCCAACCCACCCCCAGTTATCCACCCTTTCAGGGCTCCTGTGGGCAGAAGCACAGAGCAGAGCCCGGTGGAGGGGAGTTGGAGAAGAGTAGAGGGAAGAGGTACAGCCTTGGGGAAAGAACCTGGGGCTGGGAATTTCGAGAGCTGAGTTTTGATCCCTGCTCTGCCATGTGCCTGCTGTGGAACCTTGGGCAAGTCATTTAACCTCGCCGTGCCTCCTTTTCCTCATCTGAAAGAGCGGATAAGATCCTCCCTCTCAGACTTAGGCCTGGCAGGATGGGGACTGTGTCTAATCTGATTATCTTGTCTCAAGCTCACTGCTTAGCACACAGTTAAATTCTTGGAGAATAAGATCGTCGAGTCAGCACTGTACTGGTCTGCTCAACTGTATATATTTTCATTACCCTATTTATTTTGTTAATGAAATGTACATCGCTTTGACTCTATTTAGTTGCCATTGTTTTTACGAGATGTTCTTCCCCTTGACTCTATTGCCATCGTTCTTGTCTGTCCGTCTCACCCGATTAGACTGTAAGCCCGTCAAACGGCAGGGACCGTCTCTATCCGTTGCCGACTTGTTCATTCCAAGCGCTTAGTACAGTGCTCTGCACATAGTAAGCGCTCAATAAATACTATTGAATGAATGAATGAATGAGTGGGAGGTTGGAGGAAGAAAGACAAAACCTGCCCACCGACGGAAAGGGGGCAGGGCCAGGTTCTCACCGGCCCCCAGAGGGTGACGCAGTCCTCTAGGTTGTCCCGGAAGTTGTTGGGCTCGAAGGGGTGCCAGTGGGTGAAGCGCACGGGGCTTCCGTCTGACCACTCGAAGCTCATCTGCAACTTCAGGTCATTCAGGCCGATCCAGAGCTCCTCCACATCTGGGAGGTGGAAACGGGCCGGGGGGTGCCGGGGTCCCTCCGTCAGGCGCCCGGGCACCGGAGGGTGGGGCGCCCGGGGATTCGGGGGCCACCTGGGAGGATGGTCCATCCCTGCCCTGTAGCGGCTGGGTGGTTCAGGGCCCACCCAAGAGGGTGGCTGACGCCTGCCTTGTAGGGCTGGAGGTTCATGGGGCCCCCCAAACAAACGGTCCACCCCTACCCTGTTAGGGCTAGGGGTTCAGGGGCTACCTAGGAGGATGGCCGAACCCTGCCCTTGAGGGATTGGCGAAGACCAGGATGTGGGACTGGGGAGAGGGAATGTCCCACCTCGGGCATTAAGGACTGGCAGACACCCCGGCACCCCAAACGCCTCACCCTGTTTGACCTGCTTGGTGACAAACTCGAGCTCGGCCAGGCTGTGGACGCTGAGCAGGTCCCCCCCGCCTCGCAGACAGGCCTTGCGGGCCTCGGGCCAGGATCGCTTCTCCCCCAGCAGGCGGTAGCACGACGTCTGGAAGGGCTGCCAGGCGGGCTCACACTCCACCCGCACGTCCGCCTTCGAGTCGCCCAGCACTGCAGGGGTGGGATGGGGGCGTGGGCGGGAGCAGACTCACCACCCCAGACCTCCCCTCGCCACGTCACGCAGCCCCCCACCCTCACCCCACCCCCGGTCCCAGCCAGCCGGAGAGCTTCAGGGGTCTGGGGCTCAGCCGGGGCAACTAGTCTCCAGTGCCGCCTGGGACAGATCTCTGAGATGGGTACAGCTCCAAACCCATCCTGAGCCACCGGACTCCACGGGGGCCAGAGAAGGGGATTGTCGAGGCATGACTGTCCTGAGACCTGTTGGGACTACTAAATCCCAGCAGGCCCTGCAGACATCTGAGGGGGCAGAAAGAACAGGGGGTAGACACCAGTATCCAGTCCTGGGCCTGCATCCCTGGCCCGGCCTGGCCTGGCCCTAAGCTATTTATCTGAGGGAACCACTCCCTAGATGGAAAAGGGACAGTTTTCTGGGGGCCACATCAACTGGATTCCAGCTGTCTCTTCCTAACACCTCCCAGATGGTTTGGGTCTGCCCTGGGCCTTTCCCACCCCATCCGCCCCTGTCCCGCACCCACTAAGGAGACCATCCCTCCATTCCACCCACAGTGGGACCTGGCTCCCCACCCCGCACCCACCAGGGGGCTGGCCCGCAGCTCCCGCCCCACACCCACCAGGGGATGAGCCCACCCCCCTACTCCAGCCCCGCACCCACCGGGGGGCCCGGCCTCTAGCGTGGCGTTGGGCCTCTTCTTGCAGACATAGGGCAACGCAATGCTGCAGTCCCGGTTCTGCCATCCTCCGGCGGACTCGGTCCTGATCACCCCACAGTTCTCCTCGCTCGGGTTGTCGGGCTGATCTGCGGGCGGGAGGGCAGACGTCTGTGGGGACAGCCTTCCCCTGGCTGGCCCAACCCACAGCCCTCCCGGAGAAAGACCCCCCCCCACCACCACCACCATGACCCCTGAGGGCCAGGGTGGTCTGTCCACCACTGGAAATCTTCCCTCTGCCCTGGCCCAGCACCTGGTGCTGGGCTTCTTTGGGTATGGGCAGGGGGCTCTGGGCCAGTGCTGCCCCTGAAGAATTCCCCCACCCCGTCAATCTCTTCCCTCTCCCACACCAGGCCATCCCCTTCCCCTCACTCCCTCTCTTGCCCAACAACTCTCTCCCTCCCCTCTCCCCAACCAGACCATTCCCTCCCACACAATCCCTCCCTCTTCCCCAGCCCCCTTTTCCACCAGTCCCTCCCTCCCCCTATGCCATGCGGTATCCACCATATCCAAAGGCTTCCCAACTCCCCACCAGCCCTCACCGCTCTCCCAGTTCAGGTATTTGAGGGGCGAGTTGTCAGACCACTGCCAGCCTCCACTGACGTCCAGGTCATTGAGGCCGATCCACAGGGTGGAGCTGTAGCCGGTCAGGAGTCCTGGGAGGCCAGGGGTCACTCAGAGGGTGCAGAGACCCTCCTGCCCAAACCCCTTACCCCGATGCAGGAGGCTGGGGTGGGAGGCTCCTGAGAGGGGCATCCTGGGGCTGGAGTTGGCATCCTCACCCTTAGGGCTGGTTGAGTTGGGGAGAGGGGGAGGTAGCCAGGTTTGTTGCTGGGTCTGGTCCTGCCTGGCAGCAGCAGCATCATCATCATCACCACTATCAACGGTATTTATTGAGCACTTACGGTATGCAGAGCTCTGTACTAAGCGCTTGGGAGAGGACAATATAAGAGTTGGGCACCCAGGGGAGGGGAAACGGGAAAGCGTGGGACACCCCCAGTCTGCTCCATGCCTAGGCAGTGCCCTGCTAGATGTGCAGTCACAGCTAAGGGGCAGACCCAGGCCCCCCTCACCCCCCACGACCCCCAACGCCGGTCCCTGTGGGGTGAGGGGCTACAGCCCCCGGCAAATATGTGACCCTGCACTCTTGCAGGAACTAAACTGCTGGAACTAACCCACCACCCTGGCCCGGTCACACAGCAGGCAGTGGACAATGGGACAGGGTCTTTCAACGGTGCCCTGATTGTCCGGGTGGTGGAGGGTGGATGGGCTGGCCGGGGGGGTATGGAGGCAGAGATGGGTTCAGAGTGTCAGGGAGAGCCTGGGGTCCCGGAGAGCGGGCACTCGCCATTGATGTAGGTCTGCTCATGGATCTCGGTGATGCTGAGCAGGTCGGCCCCCTGCTGCTCGCAGCTGGCCCAGGCCTCCCTCCAGGACAAGGTGGACTGGAAGTTAAACTGGTAACAGCTGTTGGTCAGGTGGTCCGTGTCCCAGAAGGTCTCGCAGTCATCACCTGGCGCAATGGAGGCCACCCCAGCTCCACCAGACCGTCTCTGACCCTCAGGGGCGGGGGCGGCCCCACCCCACCCAGGGCGGCTACAGGCTGGACCGTGGGGGAGGGGAAGGGGCGGGGAGAGGATGGGTAGATGACACTCCCCCTTTGCTGGGAGACATGTGGAGAGTGCCCAGAGGGATCCCAAGATGCAGCCCAGAACCCAGGGGGAGAGAGGAGTGTCGCCCCTCCTCCTCCGCTTGCACTTTGGACTCTGAGGCCCTGCCAGGCTCCCCTGAAGCCCCCAGTGACTACTCCAGCTCTCTCCCTCCCGAGATCCCTCTCTGCCTCCCCCATTGCTGCCCCCGGCCCTCCATGCCGCTCTGGCCAGAGCCTCTGGGGCCAGCAGAGAACCCGGGCACTCACTCTTGATGGGGCAGAAGCCCCAGCGCTCATCCTTGCCGTAGTCCTGGGTGGTGGCGCACCAGACGTGACCGTCCTCACGGCCGCTGCTGGTGCAGGCATGAAACCACTGCCCATCATACTTGAAGGGGATGGTGCAGGGCTTCCCATGGGCATTGCCCTGGATGGTGTAGATCTCTGGGGGCGGAGGGAGAAGGAGAGGGAACAGTGGGGCTCAGCCTAACCCTGGCCCAGCCCTCAGCCCCCCCCCACACACAGGGGCAGGAGGGCAAAAGGCATCTAGCAGTCACAAGCGCTCAAGAAGGAGAATGGTCTAGTGGAAAGAGCACAGGCCTATATGCCGGGGGACCTGGGTTCTAATCCCAGATCCCCCACTTGTCTGCTATGTGCCTGTTACCTCATCTGTAAAATGGGAATTAAGACTGTGAGCCCCAAATGGGACATGGACTATGTCCAACCTGATCATCCTGAATCTATCCCAGTGCTTAGTTCAGTGCCTGGCACAGAGTAAGCACTTAACAGATGCCTTTAAAAAACAATAACAACCACCACCATCAACCTCATCGTCCCCTTTGCTGGGCGGCCGGACCTTGGGAAATGGGACCCTCGGGGGTTGGGGTCCTGGGATCAGGGTCCCATGGTCGGGGTGGGGGCTACGCCCTGCCCTATATCCTGTCCCCCCGCCCCCCCGGCTCTCACCGTGGTAAGGCACGGAGCACAGGTCCCCGTCGGTGCCGTAGACACGCCAGGGCCCACCCCGGGCCTGGTCCCCACGCTCTGCGGCCCCTCCTTGGGACCCGTTGCCCAGCTGCTGGGTCAGCCGGTCACCCAGGCTGCGGCAGTTCCAGCGCAGGCTCAGGGCCTCGCGATCACACTCGTAGGTGCCCAAGGCAGCTGAGGCGTTGATTCCCGGCCAGGCCGTGCCCAGGCACTGCAGGGCACCCACGTTGAAGAGCCGGTTGCGGGAGACCCATTTCCAGTGCTGAGAAGGGGCGCTGGTGTTGCAGGAAGGGGTGACCCTGACCTGCCCGCCCTGCGCCTCCAGGCAGCCCTGCAGCCCCTGGCCGAAGATCAGGAAAGAGCTGGGGTCTGGAAGGAAACAGAGGCGATGACAGTCAAGGGTGGCCGGGCACAGCGGACATGCCATCTTGGCCCTCCAGGGGCACAGAGCCTTGATCAAATAAGGCTCTCCCACACTCTCCCCGACCTCACACCCCGACACCCTGCCACATTCGCACACCCTCACAATCTTCCCACACCCTCATACACCGACACACACCCTCATACACTCCCATACTCTGACACTCCTGGATCCCACAGCCCTGGATCACCTCCTCCATCCTCCTCTTACGCTCCTATGCTCGAGCTGCTGAGCGCTGCTGGAGAAAGTCCAAGCACCAAGCCGACCTCACACACTTCAAATTTATCCTTTCCTGCCTTGACTCTGCCCTCTCCTCCGCCAGGCAAAACTTCTCCTCCTCCCTCATCGACACCCATGCCCGTCACCCCCGCCGATTGTTCCAGACCTTTAACTCTCTCCTTAGGTCCCCTGTTCCGCCCCCTCCCCCATCTCTCACCCCCAATGATCTGGCCACCTATTTCCTCACGAAAATCAACACAATCAGGTCTGAGCTCCCCAAAGTCACCCCTCCGCCTCTCCCCTCCCCCCCACCGACCCTCTCCCCTACTTTCCCATCCTTCCCTGCGGTATCCTCAGAGGAGATCTCCTCCCTCCTCGCGAGTGCCACCCCCTCCGCCTGCGCCTCGGACCCCATTCCCTCTCACCTTCTTAAAACCATCACCCCTGCCCTCCTACCTTCCTTAACTTCTATTTTTAACCACTTGATCTCCAATGGCTCCTTCCCCTCTGCCTTCAAACATGCCACGTCTCCCCCATCCTAAAAAAACCCGCTCTCGACCCCACGTCCCCCTCCAGTTATCGCCCTATCTCCCTACTACCCTTCCTTTCCAAAATCCTAGAACGTGTCGTCTAGAATCGATGCTTAGAATTCCTAACTCCCATTCTCTCCTAGACCTCCTCCAATCTGGCTTCCGTCCCTTCCACTCTACCGAGACTGCTCTCTCTAAGGTCACCCGTGACCTCCTTCTTGCCAAATCCAATGGCTCCTACTCCATTCTGATCCTCCTTGACCTCTCTGCTGCCTTTGACACTGTCGACCATCCCCTCCTCCTCCGTACCTTATCTCACCTCGGCTTCACGGACTCTGTCCTCTCCTGGTTCTCCTCTTACCTCTCTGGCCGGTCATTCTCGGTCTCCTTCGCCGGAGCCTCCTCCCCCTCCCATCCTTTAACTGTTGGAGTTCCTCAAGGGTCAGTTCTTGGCCCTCTTCTGTTCTCCATTTACACTCACTCCCTCGGTGAACTCATTCGCTCTCACGGCTTCGACTACCATCTCTACGCAGATGACACGCAGATCTACATCTCCACCCCTGTCCTCTCCCCCTTCGGGCTCGCATCTCCTCCTGCCTCCGGGACATCTCCACCTGGATGTCGGCCCGCCACCTAAAACTCAACATGAGCGAGACTGAGCTCCTCATCTTCCCTCCCAAACCCGGTCCTCTCCCAGACTTCTCTATCACCGTCGATGGCACGACCGTCCTTCCCGTCTCTCAGGCCCGCGATCTCGGTGTCATCCTTGACTCGTCTCTCTCGTTCCCCCCACACATCCTATCCGTTACCGAGACCTGCCGGTTTCACCTCTACGATATCGCCAAGATCCGCCCTTTCCTCTCCACCCAGACGGCTACCTTACTGTTACGGGCTTTCGTTATATCCCGGCTAAGACTACTGTGTCAGCCTTCTCTCTGACCTCCCTTCCTCCTCTCTCGCCCCGCTCCAGTCTATTCTTCACTCCGCTGCCCGGCTCATCTTCCCACAGAAACGATCTGGGCATGTCACTCCCCTTCTTAAACACCTCCGGTGGTTGCCTATCGACCTCCGCTCAAAACAAAAACTCCTCACTCTAGGCTTCGAGGCTCTCCATCACCTTGCCCCTTCCTACCTCTCCTCCCTTCTCTCTTTCTTCCACCCACCCCGCACGCTCCGCTCCTCCGCCGCCCACCTCCTCACCGTCCCTCGGTCTCGCCCATCCCGCCGTCGACCCCCGGGTCACGTCCTCCCGCGGTCCCGGAACGCCCTCCCTCCTCACCTCCGCCAAACTGATCCTCTTTCCCTCTTCAAAACCCTACTTAAAACTCACCTCCAAGAGGCGTTCCCAGACTGAGCTCCTCTTCTCCCTCTACTCCCTCTGCCACCACCCCTTTACCTCTCCGCAGCTAAACCCTCTTTTTCCCCTTTTCCCTCTGCTCCTCCACCTCACCCTCCCCATCCCCACAGCACCGTACTCGTCTGCTCAACTGTATATATTTTCATTACCCTATTTATTTTGTTAATGAATTGTACATCGCCTCGATTCTATTTAGTTGCCATTGTTTTTACCAGATGTTCTTCCCCTCGACTCTATTTATTGCCATTGTTCTCGTCTGTCCATCTCCCCCGATTAGACTGTAAGCCAGTCAAACGGCAGGGACCGTCTCTATCTGTTGCCGACTTGTTCATCCCAAGCGCTTAGTACAGTGCTCTGCACATAGTAAGCGCTCAATAAATACTATTGAATGAATGAATGAATGAACACTCTCGTACATGTTCACACTCTCCCCCACACACCTTCATATACTCTGATACACACCCTCATACACTCCCACTCCCTAATACACACACACGCCCTCACTACATACACTCCTACATCCTCATACTCTCCTCAAACATCCTAATACACCCTGACACCCACTCTCAGACAAACCCACACCCTGTCACACTTCCATATCCTGACACCCTCTCCACACATCCTCCTCACCCTCACACCCTCCCACATTCTGACACCCTCCCCAACCCTTACACTGTCCCACACCCTCACACATTCTACCACACCCTCTCATCTGCAGAGCCCCAAGCAGGCAGACAAAAGGAGAGGAAGCATCCAGTTTGACTCCAGGAAGTTTCTAAAACATTGTTCTGCATACGTACATCTCCTCCTTCCTTAAGAAACTCTGGTGGTTGCCCATCCACCTCCACAGGGAGCAGAAACTCCCTGCCATTGGCTCTAAGGCATTCGATCAGCTTTCCCCTCTCCCCTCCTCCCTCTGGTCCCACTCGACGCCGGCCCACACACTTCATTCCTCTAACTCAACCTAATCTCTGAGCCTTGTTCCCATGTCAATCACTGGCCAACCCTTGCTGACACCCTCAATCAATCAGTTAGTCCAACAATGGAATTTGTTGAGTGCTTATTGTGTGCAAAGGACTGTACTAACCACTTGGCAGAGCTCAATACAAAGGAGTTGGTAGTCACGTTCCCTCAGCCTGGAACTTCCTCCCTCTTCACTTCTGGCAGACCAGGACAATCCCCATCTTCTAAAGCCTTCTGAAATCACACCTCCTCTAAGAAGCCTTCCCTGACTAACCTCTCATTTCCCCACCAACCCCTAAGCATTTATTTATTCATCTTCCCTTCTCCCCAAGTTTTTGTTGCTTCCCCTACCTGTCTCCACCACTAGACTGTAAGCTCTTATGAGGGCAGGAATCATTTCTATTCACCCTACTGAGCTCTCCCAACCACTCAGTACGGTGCTCTGAACGCAACAGACCACAGGCTCCTAGAGGGCAGGGATCATGTCTACCAACTCTACTGTACTCTCCCAACTGCTCAATACAATGCTCTGCATACACTAAATGCTCAGTAAATCCTACTTATTGGTTCTGTGGTATTGACCCACTAAGCATCTGTGTGAGGACAGTTCCAGCCCTGGTCACTTTATCTTCGGTCATCTTCTGTCCAAGTTTGGCTCTGGGTGGTCCCCAGACTGAAACTTCTCACCAAACCCCCAGTGACCCAGTCCCAAGGGGTTGGCAAAGGGAGAGGTGCCCCTCAGGGGCCTCTGCAATGGCCAGCTCTCTTTTCGCCCCTTTGACCTAAACTCGGCCTCGCAAGAGTAGGGAGAGGAGAGGTACCACCCTCTAGGTCCTCATTTCCACTTCTCCCACTCTCTTCTGCATCACCCTTGCACTTAGATTTGCACCCTTTATTCACCCCTCCCTTAGCCCCTCGGTACTTAAATACAGATCCATGATTATTTATATTAATGTGTGTTTCCTGCTCTGGACTGTAAGTTCTGTTACACTGTAACACTATAACTTGTTATATGTAACACTATAACTCTGTGATATTGTACTCTCCAAAGTGCTTAGTACATTGCTCAGCACACAATAAATGCTCAATAAATACGGCTGACTGAAGAACTTCATCTCTGTGGGTGTGCTTTACTGGGGAGAACAGCAGCCCCTTGGGCTCCCTGGAATCCGGGCCGAGCTTGGGCAGAGCTCAGGGGCCCAGGGCCATGAGCTTCCACAGAGAAAGCCCTACACATCTAAGCGAGCAACCTGAATTTCCTGTGCATTTTCTCTCAGCACTTACTATAGTGCTCCATACACAGTGAGCACCATACCCTAGAGGAAAGAGCACAGGCCTAGGAGTCAGAGTACCTGGGTTCTGAGCCTACCATCACCACTTGCCTTCTGTGGGACCTTGGTCAAGTCATTTAGTTTCTGTGGGTCTCAATGTCCTCATCTATAAAATGGGGATTCAATACCTCTTCTCCCTCCTACTTAGACTATGATCCCTGTGGTGGAAAAAGAACTTTATTCGACCTATCTTGTAATAATAATAATAATAATAACTGTGGTATTTTTTAAGCAGTTACTATGGGCCTAGCACTGTACTAAGCACCAGGGAAGATACAAGTTAATCGTGTCAAACATAGTCTCTGTTCCACACAGTCTAAGTGTTGGGGGGATGGGTGGGGGGGAAGAAAGTTATTGAATCCCCATTTAACAGATGAGAAACTGAGACACTGAGAAGTTAAATGACTTGCCCAAGGTCACAGAGCAGGCAAGTGGCAGAGCCAGGATTAGAATCTAGGTCCATTGACTCCCAGGTCTGCGTTCTCTTCACTAGGTCACGCTGCTGCCTTCTCCAGTCTTAGTACAGTGCTTGGCACTTAGTAAGTGCTTAACCAATACCACAGTTATTGTAATAGTAGTAAGTGTTTAATAAACACTATTACTACCACCACCCCCTTCCTGATGTGTCCTTTTTGTGGAAAAGTGAAAAAGGAGAAAGACGAGTATGGAAAGAAGGGCGTGTGGATGATTAAGTGCTTTAACAGTAGAGCCTGTAAGAGTTGCAGGTGGAAGGGAGTGCAAAACTGAAGATATGGCATAAAAGGGCTGAAGGCTTTATTGGGAGAGTGTGACCTGGAAAGAAGAAAAATAAGTCAGGGAAGGCTTCCTAGAGGAGATGGGCTGCAGAAGGACTTGAAAGATAGCGTGAGTGGGGTCCAGTGGACTTGATGAGGGAGTTCCAGGTAATCATTCAATCCATCATTCAGTGGTATTTACTGAGTGCTTACTGTTTATAGAGCACTGTAATAAGTGGTTGGGAAAATACAATAGAATAGAGTTGATGGACATGACCCCCGCCCACAAGGAGTTTAAAGTTTAGAGGGGGAGACAAACATTAAAATTAAGTACAGCTAGGGGAAATGGTGGAGTGTAAGAAGGGAAATGGTACCTAAGATCATAGGTAATACAGAAGGGAGCAGGAGTAGGGAAAAAGAGGGCTAGAGTGGGAAAGGCCTCATACAGGAGTTGTGATTTTAATAAGGTTTTGAAGGTGGGGAGAGTGGGGGGGGGGGGTCTGTCAGATATCAAGGGGGGTATCATTACTGTGCTGATATCAAGGGGGAGGGAGTTCACGGTCAGAGGGAGGACTTGGGCAAGGGGTTGGTACCGAGATAAAGGAGACAGAGCAACAAGGGAGAAGGTCGACATTAGAGGGCAAAAGGAAAGATGTGAGTAGAGTGTAGGAGATAAGAACAAGGCACAGTGAGTAGGCTGGCTTGAGAGGAACCGAAAGTGTGAGCTGAGGTGTAGTGGGAGAGGAGGGAGGACAAGAGAAAGAGGGAGAGCCAATGGACTGACTGTACTAGAGCCTATGATAAGAACTTTCTGCTTGATGCAGAGAGGACTGTGCAACCATTGGAGGTGTCTGAGGAGCAAGGAGATGTGAGCACAGTGACATTTTAGAAAAACGGACCAGGCAGCTGAATGACATACGGACTGGAGAGAGGAGCGGGCCCAGAGACCCCCAAGGGAGTCCTTGGGTTGGGTCTCTGCAGCAGGGCTGGACCTCAGGGTAGGCCCTAGGGGCCCCGGCTTCACCCACACCTGCCTCCTGCCCTAGACTGGCTCCAGCTTGAGGGAGAGGCTGCTGGGGGGTTGAGGAAGGATACGGCCAGGATATCAGAGAGGATGGGAGGGAGCAGTTGGGACTCTGGATGACAGGCAGGGCAAAGGTCAGCCCGCGGAGGGCCAGCCGGCTGGCCAGCACACGGGACAACCAAAGGCAACAGCTGTTTCCAATGAGTGGCCCCGGCCCCCAGAGAGAGGGCCGGAAGGCCCCTGAGTCAGTAGGAGGGGCCGGGCCACCCAGCCCGCCCGGCCCGAGCTCTTCAGGAGACTTCCAGGACCTCCAGGGTCAGCCCCTCAGCAGAAGGGGCCCAGCCGGTCGGCCACACAGCCCAGACAACCCCAGCTCTTAGTAGGAGGGCTTCCAGAACCTCCAGAGTTGGGCTCAAAGGCCGTTCGGCCTACCTTCCCATCCTCCCAGCTCCCCCAAGGCTGGACAACAGGAGAAAAGTTGGATGATAAGGCTGGATGGACCCTTGGGCCCTCCCTCTGCCACCTCGGATCTCAGGACACAATGGCTCCGGTCGAGATCACTGGGTCAGGCTGGCACCCCCAGGGTGGGGTTAATTCCTAGAACAGCAGGGACCCTGAGTGGAGCTTACAGGGAGGAGGCTCCTGGTCCTGGGAATGTTATGTTGGATGCTGTGGGTGGCAGAGTTTTTCTTTCATTCCTTCAATCGTACTTCTTAAGTGCTTACCGAGCGCAGAGCACAAGAGAACAATAAGCCCACGCATTCCCTGCCCGCAACGAACTTTCAGCCTAGAGGGTTAGGGGCAGGTAAGTGATGCCTCCATTCCCCCACCCCGGGACAGATGGCGCTTATGCCACAGGGCCTTGGTCAAGCATTTGGTGCGACTGTGACTGCGACGCCTCCTCCTCCCACTCTGCTCCTCCTCCCCCTCCTCCCCTCCTCCCCAACCATCCTCTAAGGCCCTGCTGAGGCATGCTCTGGGAAGTGGAGTCAGGCATGGCCACCCACGGAGTCCAGGAGTCCCTGGCCGGGCCCTTTTCCAGACCCAGAGGATCTCAAGGCAACAGAAAGCTAGCTGAACCGGGAAGAGGTGGCTGGGGTAGGCGGCTAGGCAAGTGGAGGGGGCAGGGGGTGGGAGCTGTGGTAGTGACCCTTTCTCTGCTTTGACTCCCTGCCTCCTTCTCCCCACCACCACTCACCAAGCCCATCCCCTCTGAAGCCTCCCTGACTGGAGAGGCTTCAGAGGCTTTTGTCCTAACCCCTTTCTGTCACCTCCTCTACCTCAGCTCAGGATTCCTCTCCTCTGCCCTAAGTAAGACCTCTCCTCCAAGAGGCTTTTCCTGAGTAAGTCTGCTCCCTCCTACTTTACCTCACTGATTTCCTATTACCACCCTTCCCGCACACTTCGCTCCTCTATCGCCATCCTACTCACTGTACCTCAGTCTCATCTATCTCGCTGCTCAACCCTTGCCCACATCCTCCCTCCGGTCCGGAACTCCTTCTCCCTTCCGATCTGACAGACCACCACTCTCCCCACCTTCAAAGTCTTACCGAAAATAACATCTCCAAGACGTCTTCCCCAATTAAGCCCTCATTTCCCCTACTCCCTCTCCCTTCTGCGTCATCCTTACACTTGGATCTGTCCCCTGTAAACACCTGATATTTTTCCCACCCTCGACCTTACAGTACTTATGTACATATCCAGAATTTATTTTTATATCTCTCCCTGTCTAGACTGCAAGCTCCTTGTGAGCAGGGATCATGTCTACCTACTCTACTGTACTGTACTCTCCTAAGCACTTTGTACAGTGCTATGCAAACAGTAAGTGGTTGATTTGCACCCACCTTGGCGGGGGACGCAGAAGCAGGAGGAGGAGGAGGAAAGAGGGGAGACCCCCTGAAAATCCCCGCCCCTCCCTCCTTCCTTTACATACAACCAGCTAGAGTCTCCGCGCTCCGCCTCCCAGGCCCAGGTCTGCCCTGACAGGATCAGGGCCTCACTTGCCCCCAAGTTGTGAGGTGACCCAGGTCCCTCAGCCTGGGCGCTCTGACAGAGAGCAGGCTATGAAGTTGCTTTGGGAGGTACTGCCAGGGAGCAGCAACAGGATGGCAGAAGTGCGGGCTAAAAGTACCTGAGGTAAAAGACCCCAGAAGGGCACGATGGCCATGGGGCGCTCTGAGCCACTTGAGACAACATGGAGACTCAGTGCTAAGGGCGGTGGAGGCCTGTGGGGGGTGGGGGAGGTTCAGCCAGCCCCACCCCGAGGGATTGACTCTGGGCTGTCAGCAAAGGACAGGCTGCAGCGTTTATTTGCTTTTCAGAAGATTTAACGGGAGAACCCCAAGAGCCAGTCTGAAGCCCTGCCCCAACCTGCCCCAGCCGCCCCTCCGGCCACGAGAGAGAGCCAAGAGCGAGGGGATGACTCCTCTGACACAGCAGAAAAAAACAAGAGGATTGCTGCTCCCCAGGAGGAAAGGGGGAGGAAGACTTAGAATGTCATGGTTGATTAGCGGCCACATGAGACACTGCCACCCCTACACACAGGATCCTGATTGGGGGCTCCCTCAACCCAGGACAGAAGGATTCTGGGCCCAAATCACCCCAGCTCCTCCTCTAGGTGGGAAGCCTGACCTCGCAACACTTGAAGAACCAAGTTGCTTGAACCAGGAAAGAGGTCTTCTCCGATTCATGACTTTCCCATTCCATCTGAGTTGCCCTTGCACATGGATTTGCCTTGGGAGAAAATGCGTTCTCCAAGGGAGTGGGTGTAGATAGAGAATAGGAGACTCAGAACTGAACCTTGAGGGACACCTATGGTTAAGAGGAGGGAGGCAGGGGAGGAGCCCTTGAAAGAGACAGAATGAGCAGCTAGAGACAGGAGAACCAGGAGAGGACTCTGTCAGTGAAGCCAAGATTGGATAATGTTTCCAGGAGAAGGGGGTGGTTACCAGTGACGAAGGCAGCTGAGAGGTCGAGGAGGATTAGGATGGAGTAGAGGCCACTGAATTTGGCAAGGGGGAGCTCATATGTGACCTTTGAGAGGGTGGTTTCTGTGGAGTGAAGGCGGCGGAAGCCAGATTGGAGGGGGTCAAGGAGAGAATTAGAAGAGAGGAACTTGAGACAGTGGATGTAAACAACTCGCTCAAGGAATTTGGAGAGGAATGAGAAAAGAAAGATGGGGCAATGACTGTAGGGAACCGGGGTCAAGGGAGGGTTTTTACCAACAGAATTAGTAAACCTGTCCCTGCCCACCATAGCACTGTTCTAAGTGCTGAGGTAGATACAAGTTAATCAGGTTGAACTCAGCCTCTGTCCCATATGGCGGGGGGGTGGTCATGGTTTAAGTAGGAGGGGGAACATGTATTTAACCCCTATTTTACAGTTGAGGAAACTGAAGGATGGAGAAGTAAAGTAACCTGCCCAAGGTCACACAGTAGGCAGTGGATAAAGCCAGGATGAGAACCCAGGTTTTCTGATTCCCAGGCTCATGTTCTTTCTACTAGGCCATGCTGCTTCTCATCAACCATATTTTTTGAGCACTCACTGTGTACAGAGCACTGTATTAAGCACTTGGGAGAGTAGAATATAACTGAGTTGGCAGAGATCCAAATCCAAATCCAACAGCCTCCACTCCATCCTAATCCTCCTCTCAGCTACCGTCAACCAAACCCTTCTCCTGGAAACATTATCCAACCTTGGTTTCACTGAAACTGCCCTCTTCTAAGCTCTCTTCCTATCTCTCTGGCCGCTCATTCTCAGTCTCTTTGGAGGGCTCCTCCTCTGCTTCTCACCCCCTAACTATGGGTCAAGTTTCAGGGATCCCCTTCTATTCTCCATCTGTACCCACTCCCTTGGAGAACTCATTCACTGCCATGGCTTCAACTACCATCTCAATGCAGATGATTCCCAAATCTTTATATACTGCCCTGATCTCTCTCCCTCTCTGCGGCCTCGCATTTCCTCTTGCTTTCAAGGCACCTCCACTTGGATGTTCTGCCGCCACCTCAAACTTAATATGTCCAAAAGAGAACTCCTTATCTTCCCACCCAAACCCTGTCCCCCCTGCCCCACCCCAAGCCCGACTTTCCCATCTACTCCATTCTGCTGCCCAGATCATTTTCCTTCAAAAATGTTCCAGACCATGTTTCCCCACTCCTCAAGAACCTCCACTCGTTGCCCATCCACCTCCGCATCATGCAAAAACTTCTTACCTTCTGCTTTAAAGCATTCATTCGCCTTGACACCTCCTCCCTCACTTCACCTTACCCTACTACAACCCAGACCACACACTTCACTCCTCTGATGCCAACTTACTCACCGTACCTCGATCTCATCTATCTCGCCATTGAACTAACTATGGTACTTGTTAAGTATTTACTATGTGCCAAGCACTGTTCCTCTTGCCTACGTCCTACCTCTGGCCTGGAACACCCTCTCTCTTCCTCTCCGACAGACAATTACTCCCCTTGCCAACAAAGCCTTATCGAAAGCACATCTCCAAGAGGCCTTCCCAGACTAAGACCTCATTTCCTTTTTTCCCATTCCCTTAGTCTCCCTGGCTTGCTCCCTTTATTTGCCCTGCCTCCCCTCAGCCCCAGAGCACTTACGTACATATCTGTAATTAATTGATTTCATTAATGTCTGTCTCCCCATCTAGACTGTAAGCTTGTGATGGGCAGGGAACATATCAGTCAACTCTATTATATTGTACTCTTCAAAACAGTCAATACAGTGGTCTGCACACAGTAAGCACTAAATAAATACAATTGATTGATTGTGTTGTACTCTCCCAAGCACTTAGTACAATGCTCTGCACACAGTACATACTTAATAAATACCATTGATTGATTGATTAGATTGTAAAGTCCTTGTGATGCATTGACAGTGTCTTCTCTTTCTATTGTATTTTCCCCCATGCCTACCTTAGGGCTGTGACCACGGGGATGCTCAGTAAATACTGCTGAAAGAAGGTGTGAGGCACCACAGTCTTACTGCTCAGGAGCTGTGATGGCATAGCCCCAAAGAAGCCGAGGCTGGGGCAATTATCTGGGCACCCCTCACCCTCAAACACCAAGCTTCCTATTGTCTTTCATCGGGAGTTGCCCCACCCCAGGGTTCTAATCCCAGCTCTACCACTTGTCAGTTGTGGACCCGCAAGGTTCAGTAGAAAGAGCATGGGCTTGGGAGACAGAGATCATGGGTTCTAATCCCGGCTCTGCCATTTGTCAGCTGTGTGACTTTGGCCAATTCACTTAACTTCTCCTTGCCTCAGTTACCTCATCTGTAAAATGAGGATTAAGACTGTGAGCCCCATGTGAGACAACCTGATTACCTTGTAGCTACCACAGCGCTTAGAATAGAGCTCGGCCCATACTAAGCACTTAATAAATACCATCATCATCATCATCATCATCCCCTGGGCTTCAGTTACCTCATCTGTAGCATGAGAAGTAAGACTGTGAGCCCTGTGTGGGATAGGGACTGTGTCCAACCCAATTATCTTGTATGTACCCCAGCGTTTAATACAGTCTCTGGCACACGGTGAGAATTTAACTAATTCCATTTTAAAAAAAAACAAACTGTGCCCTTGAGCACGCCCAACCACCTGGGGACGTTAGCTAGCATGCCTGCTATGCTCGCCTGCTATGCACACATTCATTCCCTCCCCTTCATTATCCACATCTTCCCCTTCCTCCAAACCATGTTCCTTTCCAGCATCTGTAGACTGCAAACTTCTGGAAGGCAGAGAGTAGATCTAGTCTACTCTCTCAGGTTCTCAGTACAGTGCTCTGTACACATTAGGATTGAGACTTGAGCCCCACATGGGACAAGGACTGTGTCCAATTCGATTTACTTGTATCTACAACAGCGCTTATTACAGTGCCTGGCCTATAGTAAGTGCTTAACAAATACTATCATTATTATTCAAAAGAATAGCACTGATCGATATTATTGCAGGTGCTCAAGTTACAGTTGATTAAGGATGTAATAAATACAAATGATTGGTTGATCAGTTCGGCTCTATACCTTGCCCCCATGAGACTGGCTCTCCAAGCCCAGTTAAGGCTGAAATTCTGGGGTTTGGGGGTCCAGGCTGGTTTGGGAGATTGGGGTGGGCTTGGGAGGTTGCCCGTTCTGTACTGGGATTGGTGGTACAGGGGAAAGACTGCCCACCTCCCGGGGGTCCCATGCAGCTCCCAAATTCCTCGCCGGGAAACCTCCCAAAGGGGAGATCAGGTCCTAGTGCCCAGTGGCCCAACCCAGTTCCAAAGGGCCTTCCCTCTGCCCACCCCTGCCCCTGCGGACCCGGAGTCCACCCACCTCCAGGACTCCTACAGAATCGAGGTTATCCAGTCCAGGGTCCGGGGGGCACCTCGATCGGGCACAGAGATGCTCCCCCACCCTGCTAGCAGCACAGTTCCTAGAGAGGAGCCAGGAAGAAGCCCTGGAAAATAATACCCGAACCCTACCTCGCAGGGCTGCCGTGAGGGGCAAATTAAAATACGTATTGTAATGTGCTTTGGTAATAAAACAGAACTCAGGAAAGCAGTGTGACTTCGTGGAAAGAGCACAGGTCTGAAAGTCAGAGAACCTGGGTTCTAATCCCTGCTCTGACAGTTGCCTGCTGTGTGACCTTGACTAGTCGCTTAATTTCTCTGGGCCTCAGTTTCCTCAACTGCAAAGTGGGGATTCAATACCTGTTCTCCCTCCTACTTAGACTGCGAGTTCCAAGGGGGACAGGGACTGCATCTAAACTGATTACTTTGTATCTACCCCAGTGCTTAGGACAGTGCTTAGCCCATAATCATGCTTAACAAACACTATAATAAACAAAGAAAAAAAAAGGACGAGCTCCCAAGCTCTTGGGTTCCAGATGCAGAGCTCTGTGACCCAGCGGCCAGCAGCCCAACTGGGCCCAAAGAAGAATCAATCGATTGATCAATGGTATTTATTGAGCACTTAGGAGCGTACAATACCATAGAATTAGCAGATTTTTTCCCTGCCCAAAAGGCGTTTTCAGTCTAGAAGGGGAGACAGACATTAACATGAGTACATAATTTGTAATATATAATTTAAAGCTACATAAATAAGTGCTATGGGGTTGGGGTGACTATCAAATGTCCAGAGGTCACAGATCCAAGGGCACAAATGATGCAGAAAGGAGAGCGAGCCGGGAAAAAGACAGCTTAACTGGGGAAAGAGGGGTTAATGGAAGAACCCGGTGGATGACAAGTCCCCCCCACCCACCCCCACCCCACCAGCTATCCGGGCCCACTGGATTTGTTCACAGAAGCCGCCTGCAGGGCACCAGATTCCCTGGGACGAGTCATGGCAAGCAGCTAAAAGTCAGTCAGCATTTATGAGACGCAGCATGAGAAGCAGCATGGCCTAGTGGGTAGAACACACGGCTGGGAGTCAGAAAGTCATGGGTTCTAGTCCTGGCTCTGCCACTGGTCTGCTGTGTAACCTTGGGCAAGTCACTTCTCTTCTCTGTGCCTCAGTTACCTCGTCTGTAGAATGGGGATTAAGACTGTGAGACTGATGTGGGATAAGGACTGTGTCCAATACGATTCGCTTTCATTTCCCCCAAAGCTTAGTACAGTGCCCGGCACATAGTAAGCGCTTAAGAAATACCACAATAGTGTTTTTTTTTAATTGAGCACTCACTGTGTGCAGAGCACTGTGCTAGGCGCTTGGGATAGTACAATATAACAATAAACAGGCACATTCCCTGCCCACAGTGACCTTACAGTCTAGAGACGAGCTTAACAGTCTAGTCTAAACTGACTGGGGGGGGGAGGGGGGGGCTGGCCTACAGCACCGTCCCATCCCCTCCCCCACCAAGCTCAGCTCAGCCTTGGCTCTCAGTGACCTGGGGTGAAGGAGACTGGGGGGCTCAGCCCCCAAGCCTACAATGATTAATCAACCCATCAATACAACTTTAGTATTTGTTAGGTGCATATAAGATCATCAGGTCCCACATGGGGCTCATACTCTAAGTAGGAGGGAAAACTGATATTGAACCCCCATTTTGCAGATGAGGAAACAGGCACAAAGAAGTTGAGTGACTTGTCCAACGTATTACCACAGGAGGGTGGTGGAGCCGGCATTAGAACCCAGGACCTCTGTCTCCCTGGCCCATGCTCTTTTCACTTGGCCACGCTGCTTGTCAATCACATTTAGGGGTTGCTTTGGCCCAGGCTGGGACCCCACGGGATCTGCTTCCCCCAGGTTAAGAAAGTCCCCGAACCCCACGCAAATGGAAAAAGTAAATTTTTTTGTCCCAGACCTGCTGGTGGGCTGGGTGAGGGCAGCTGGAGGGAAACTTTCTTGGGAGTTGGGCCTGGGTAATTTACTCGCCCATCTGCCCAGAGGCAGGATGGGTGGTGGGGACGTCTGGCTGGGAAAAACTGCAGCTCTCAACCAGCTCTCTTCATAACCTACTCATCTTCTTTCATTATTATTATTATTATTTTGCTTGTTAAACTCTTACTATGTGCAAAACACTGCTCTAAATGCTGGATTAGATACAAGTTAATCAGTTCCTGTTCCACATGGGGCATACACTCTTAGCCTCATTTTACAGATGAGGTAACTGAGGCACCGAGAAGTGAAGTGCTTGCTCAAGGCCAAACAGCAGACAAGTGGCGGAGATAGGATTAGAACCCAGTCTTTTTGACTCCCTGATCCATGCTCTATCCACTAAACCAGGCTGATTCTGCAGTGAATGCACTCCTGGGAAGCTGCAGGGCCTAGTAGAAAGAGCTGGCGCCAGGGAATCAGAGGACCAGGGTTCTAGTCCTGCTTTGCGACTTGTCTCCCCTGGGACCCTGGGCAGTTACTTAACTTTCTTGTGCCTCAGTTTTCCAATCTGTAAAATGGGGATTCAGTACCTGTTTTCCCTCCTTCTTAGCTTGTGAGCCCCTCATAGGACATGGACTGTGTCTGACCTGATTATCTTGTATCTACCCTTGTATCTTGTATCTATCTTGTAGAGAAGCAGTGTGGCTCAGTGGAAAGAGCACGGGCTTTGGAGTCAGCGGTCATGAGTTCGAATCCCAGCTCTGCCACTTGTCAGCTGTGTGACTGTGGGCAAGTCACTTAACTTCTCTGTGCCTCAGTTACCTCATCTGTAAAATGGGGATTAAGACTGTGAGCCCTACGTGGGGCATCCTGATTCCCCTGTGTCTACCCCAGTGCTTAGAACAGTGCTCGGCACATAGTAAGCGCTTTACAAATACCAACATTATTATTATTACCCCAGTGATTAAAACAGTGGTTGGAACATAGTAAGTGCTCAAGAAATCATTATCACCACCATCATCATCAACAACCTCTCCCACTAGACCTCAGTTCACATTCTGTTCCTCCCATGCCAGCCTCCTCACTGGGCCTTGTCCTCATCTCTCTGATGCCCAACCTCTTGCTCACCTCCTGCCTGGAATCCCCTCCGCCTTTACATAATAATAATAATAATAATTATGGTATTTGTAAAGCGCTTACTATGTGCAGAGCACTGTTCTAAGCGCTGGGATAGACACAGGGTAATCAGATTGTCCCACGTGGGGCTCACATTTTTTTTAATACCCATTTTGACAGATGAGGTAACTGAGGCACAGCAAAGTTAAGTGACTAATCTTACTTCTCTGACTACACCTCTGTCTCTTTTGCTGGCTCTTCTTGCATCTCTCCCCTCCCTTAAGCTCCTATCTGGGTCCCTAACTCAACCCACTTTACACTGACATCCGGTCTTGTGGCTTCAGTGATCACCTCTAGCAGGACGACTCCCAGATCTATCTTACTAGCCCTGACTTCTCACCTCATCCAGTCCCCGCTCCAGTCTATTCTTCACTCCGCTGCCCGGCTCATCTTCCTGCAGAAACGATCTGGGGACGTCACTCCCCTTCTTAAACACCTCCAGTGGTTGCCTATCAGATAGGTCACTACTCTCCCCATCGTCAAAGGCCTGCTACAAATCACATCTCCTCCAGGAAGGCTTCTAACCTCCCATCTCCTCACTCTAGATCTTCCCTCAACTGCCACTTCAACAATTCCTCAACATTATGGACAAGGAACGTGTCTACCAATTCTGTTGTATTCTACCCTCCCAAGTGCTTAGTACAGTGCTCTACAAACAGTAAGTGCTCAATAAATAAACTGACTGACCTAAGCACTTGGGCAACACTACTCCCCCAGCAGCACTAAAATATACATATCTTTGTAATACATAACATAATATATGTGGCCTAGTGGATAGAACACATGCCTGGAACTCAGAAGGACCTGGGTTCTAATCCTAGCACCGCCACTTTTATGCAGGATGAATTTGGACAAGTCACTTAACTTTTCTGTGTCTCATTTACCTCATATGTAAAATGGGGATTAAGACTGTGAGCCCCATGTGAGACAGGACTGTATACCACCTGATTAATTTGTAACCACCCCGGTGCTTAGAACAGTGCTTGACACATAGTAAACACTCAATACCATCATTATTTATTTATTTATTATTGGATTCCACCTCTCACCTTCCTAGAGTTTCCCTTGTGCCTCTAGTTTGCAGTACTCTGGCTTGGATGCTGCTATTGGTTTATGACAGCATTTGTTTGGTACTTCCTATCTGTGGGTAAGCACTGTGCCAAGCCCTAGGGCAGATGCCCAACACTCAGATTCAACACATACAGATTGGAGAAACAGCACTGCCTACTGGAAAGAGCACGGGCCTGGAAGTCAGAGATCCTGGGTTCTAATCCTGGTTCTGCCATTTGTCTGTGTGACCTTGGGCAAATCACTTAACTTCTCTGTGCTTCAGTTACCTCATCTGTAAAGGAAGGGTTAAGACTGTGAGCCCCATATGGACCAGGGTCTGTTTCCAGGCTGATTATCTAGTATCTAGCCCAGTACTCAGTACAGTGTCTGGCACATAATAAGCACTAATAGCACTAATGGTAACAGATACCACCAAAAAAGCCAAATAAAAAAAAAAAAACAACCAACCCTCAGTCCCTGTTCCTCACAGGACTCACGGTCTAAAAGGGAGGGAAAACAGGGATCGAATCCCCATTCAATCAATCATATTTTTTGGGCACTTACTGTGTGCAGAGCACTGTACTAAGCATTTGGGAGAGTACAATACGACAGAGATGGTAGATACGTTCCCATTTTACAGATGTGGAAACTGTGTCTCAGAGAAGTGAAGTCATTTGCCCAAGGTCACAAAGCAGATAAGTGGTGGAGTCAGAGTCGGAACCCAGGTTTCCTGACTCCCAGCCCCGTGCTCTCTCCCCTGGGCCATGTTGTTTGCCCATGTCCGTCTGGCCTTCCCCTTGGACAGACTGTAAGTGTTTCGAGGGCAGGGAACGTATGCTTTGCTTCCCCGGTACCTCCCAAGTGCTTAGTACAATGTTTCACCCTCAGTGGGTGCTCAGAAAGCCTCACTGATTGACTGAAGTTGTGCACCGCTCTGCCCCAACCCTCAGCATGTGGCACTGACCCTGTGAACCCTAGAGGAGATGACCCCTCTGCCACCTCTCCCTGCTCCAGGCAAGCAGACCCCAGATAGTCGCCACCTGAGCTGGAGGTCACCAGAATGGGAAAGCAGTGATGCGGCCAAAATGTGTGGGATCATGGAGATTCTGGGGGCTTTGGGGTACAACTGTCCCCCTCTATTCCTCTCCTCGGCCATCGCTGGCCCATGTAGAGTCTTGCCCATGGGTGGGGGGCCGAGGGCCTCTCTTGGTTGCAGGGCTTCCCTCCTTATCCCAACCAAGAGGCAGAGCACTGTATTAAGCACTTGAGGGAGTCCAACAGAATGAGGAAACATGGCCCCTGCCTGCAAGGAGAGGGTGGCAGATGCTCAAATTATTTATAGACGGGAAGAAGAAGGATGAAGGCAAATGTACCTTAAGTTAATGCTTAAATAGCAGGGTTTGTAAATCAATATGTTTAGCATTGCGGCTGGTGGGTGTGCAAACACAAAGCACACAGCCCGCAAAGAACTACCAATGTGGCCGCTGGTGGGGAAGATAAATTACTCAGGGAAGGCCTCCTGAAGAAGGTGGGATCTCAGAAGGGCTGTGAAGATGGGCATAGCTGTGATGTGCCAGATGTGAAGGGAGAGGGAGTTCCAGGCTAAGGGGGGAGGAGAGGCGGGGAAGGAGGAATGAGAAGTAATAATAATGTTGGTATTTGTTAAGCGCTTACTATGTGCCGAGCACCGTTCTAAGCGCTGGGGTAGACACAGGGGAATGAGGTTGTCCCACGTGGGGCTCACAGTCTTAATCCCCATTTTACAGATGAGGGAACTGGGGCACAGAGAAGTTAAGTGACTTGCCCACGGTCACACAGCCGACAAGTGGCAGAGCTGGGATTCGAACTCATGAGCCCTGACTCCAAAGCCCGTGCTCTTTCCACTGAGCCACGGGGCGGGCTACTGGATACAGCACGGGCCTGGGAGTCAGAAGGACCTGGGTGCTAATTTCGGCTCCTCCACCTGTCTGCTGGGTGACCTCGGGCAAGTCACTTCACTTCTCTGGTCCTCAGTGTCCTCGTCTGTTAAGCGGGGATTAAGACAGTGAGGCCTGTGTGGGGCGTGGAGTGTATCCCATCTGACTAATTTGAATCTACCTCAGCACTTAGTACAGAGCCTGGCACACATAAGCGCTTAATAAATACCATAAAAGAAAATGAGGAGAGGAGTCAGAGTGGGGAGAGATAGGAATGGGTTACATCGAGTAGATTGGCTACAGATGGATGGAGACTGTGTGCTGGGGTGCAGTGGGAGAAGAGAGTCGACAAGTAGGAAAGAGAGAACGCTGATGAAGTGTCTCGAAGCCGACGGTCAGGGGTTCCTGTTTCTGTTCTGAGGGGGAAAACCGGTTGGGGGTTGGAATGATCAATCTCCTACTACAATCCAAACCACACACTGCGCTCCTCTAGTCTTGAACTCATCTACCTCACCGCTGACCCCTTGCCCACATCCTTCCTTGGACCTGGAACTCCCTCCCCCTTCATAACCAGCAGATCATCCCTCTCCCCACCCTCTTAAAATCACGTCTCTTGCAAGAGGCTTTTCCCGACTAACCCCTCATTTTCCGAGATGTCTTCCCCTCTGCCTCACCTAGGCACTTGACTGTATACCCTTTAAGCACTTCGATACTCACCTCAGCCCCACAGCACTTATGTCCATATCCTTACATTCTACTTCCCTTATCTGTAATTTATTATAATGTCTGTCTCCTTCTAAAGATTAAGCTCCACTTGGGCAGGGGTCATGTCTACCCACTCTTATTATATCGTACTTTCCCAAGAACTTAGTACAGTGCTTTGTGCACAGTGAGAGCTCAATAAATACCGACTGACCAATGGATTGATTAATGGATGACCACTTGTGCTATCTCAGGGTTCTCAGAGGGTACTTCTTGGTGTAGTTCAGAAGTAATAGCGAAGCAGCATGGCTCAGTGGAAAGAGCCCGGGCTTGGGAGTCAGAGGTCATGGGTTCTAATCCCGGCTTGGCTGTTTGCTGGCTGTGACTTTGGGCAAGTCACTTAACTTCTCTGTGCCTCAGTTACCTCATCTGTCAAATGGGGATTAAAACTGTGAGCCCCATGTGGGACAACCCAATCACCTCATATCCCCCCAGCACTTAGAACAGTGCTTTGGTCATAGTAAGCGCTTAACAAATACCACCGTTATTATTATTATTAGAAGATTCTGGGTGGACAAGCTTTAGAAGAATATAGAGCATCCAGAATGTAAGCTTGTTGTGGGTCAGGAATGTGTCTGCCAAATCTGTTGTACTCTCTGAAGAGTTTAGTACAGGGCTCTCCACACAGTAAGCGCTCAGTAAATACGACTGATTGATTAACCTGTGTATCCCTCTGCCCCTCGCCCTCAGCCGGCCCCCATTCTCAGGGGGTGAGGAAATGTGTCCCGTTATTAGCCACCTGGGCCTGGGCCCCTCAGACCGCAGACTGGTCACTCGGCGGCCACGGAGGTGCTGGCTAGCAGAGGAGACTGTTTTTGTCAGTAAAAAGTAAGCAGACACTGAGTGGCTGACTCATGAGATTCAGAGGGAGCGGAGAGAGGAAACCCTGGATTAGCCCCACTGAACCAGACATCCGACTCCGCCAGCTTCGGACCAGGCCAACCGCCACCCCCGGAGGGAAAGGGCCACCGTGGCCTCATCGAATACCTGCTGCCCTCAGACAAAACTCTCTCAGTCACCCATTTTGTGGATTCATTCTCCACTTTGAGATCCCTGGGGTGGTCAGTAAGTGTCTTCCTGCCCCGCGCTGCTGCTCCTTGGCTCTGAGACAGCCACACCCAGCTGCCGGGCCCAAACGCTTCAACCTCCACAAGGGCCCGGACAATCCAGGCCCTGGTCCAAGCTCCGAGCCTCCCCGGCCCCTCAGCCTCCCACCTCCCCAGAACCTGCCCTCCAGCTCCTAGGTTCCGATTTGCGGAGGTGCCAGCACCCTGGCAGAGGCTGCTGTGACTCCCCGGAACATTCCCCAGGAGCCAACGCATGTTACGCCGACGTTTTTATATAACCCCATTTCCCCTCTAAATCCTGAAGCGAAGCAAGCTGGATTCTGACCCACCACCCCCGCAAAAGTCTGCTACATTTTGAAGTGGGGCCACAATCGCTGACCCCCTGGTTGCCTCATCTGCAGCCCCAGATTCCAACTCTTCGTCCCCATTCCCTTCTCTGGATGCTGACGCGAGGTCTTCTCCTCTTCGGCTATAAAATGGGATTTTTTTTTTCCCTGCGCATTCCTGGCACGGGCTGACCTCCCCACGTTAATGGTATCCCTCTCAAGGCCCAGCAGGAATAGAGAGCCACATTTTTTTGGAGTTTTCTGTCCGACGGAGACTCAGATTCATCAAGACGACTGTTGAGTGGACTGGAGCCAGTTTGGCCAGAAACACGCACACCCTTGCACACAGTAACACGCACACATATACATATGCATACACATGCACACGCCCTTACATATAGGCACACGCCCTTACATATAGGCACACACACACACACACACACACACACTTTCTAAGTCTCACTTGGCATTTTTACACGCCCCCCACCCCCGGCCCGCAGCTCTGTCATTGAAGCAAACGTCAGATTTTCTGTTGAAGAATGAGGAATGCCACATGCTAACATCTGTCCTGGATGTCCGAGTGGGAAAATTTGGCAAATGTCAAAAAGAAAAACGTTGGGAACCCCAAGAATCACCCCCAAGCGGTTCTGCAAGGAGGCTGGTGTCCTGGGCCTGGGTCTCCGCGGGCAGGCGGGCTGACCTTGCTCTTGGGGGGACGGGGTGGGACGGAACGGGACTGGACGGAGGGGACAGTCCAGGAGACGGGCGGGCCAGGGGGAGGAAGGGGGGGCTGCGGACCGGCCTCGGCGAGCAAATTTTCTCCTCCCCCGTTTCCGAAACCCTCCCCCTCCCTCTCCCTCCACATCTGCTTCCACTCAGATCCCCGCTGGATTCCTCCTCCTCCTCCTCCTCCTCCTCCTCCTCCTCCTCCTCCTCCCACCCCCCTCCCCGGCCCCGACCACCCCCGCTCGGGGCAAAGCCCCCAATGCCTCACTTTGCTTTCGGAAAGGCAGGGGAGGGAGTTAGGGAGCCTAAAGAAGAACCCACCTCTACCCGCCACGCACCCAGAGTGGGGAGGGGAAGGACCAGCCGGAGGAAAAGAGGAACAATCGAGGCAGGAGGGAAAGCGCCTAAAAGATGCCGCGAGTCCGGGCCGCCCCCCACCCCAAGTGCGGGCGGGGACTGAGCGGGGGTCGCGGGGGGACCTACCGGGGGCGGCGGAGGTCCAGCGCAGCAGAGCGCAGAGCAGCAGGTGAGCGCAGGGCGCGGGGTCCCGGCCCCCGGGCCGCATTCCCGAGCTGGCGCCGCCGCGGCTCCGGCCCCGGGACCGGCCCCGGGACCGCCCGGGACAGCGACGGCCGGAGACAGGCCCGGCCCGGGGGGAGACAACAGAGACACGGACGCAGACACCCGGGGGGGACGCAGGCAGAGACACAGGCAGACAGGCAGACAGGACTCAGTCCGGGGGCCGGGCGGCTCCGCGGGGCTTTGGGGGGACGGGTGGGGCTCCTTCCCCCGGCCCGGACCGAATGATGCCCCGCCACCGACGGCGGGACGGAGCGGGAGCGGGAGGAGGGAGGAGGGAGGAGGGAGGAGCAGGAGCAGGAGGAGGAGCAGGAGGAGCCAGAGCGCGGGACGGACGAGGAGGAGCGGGGAGGGGGCCGGGGAGGAAGGGGAGGGGTGCGGAGGAGGGGCCGGGGGAGAGGGAGAGGAGGAGGAGCGGCTGGGGATGGGGGGGTTGGGGGAAGAGAGGGAAGGAGGGAGAGGGGACCCGGGACGGGACAACGGACGGGGGAGGGGCTGCCGGGACCGAGGGGAGGGGGGGAAGGAGGATGGGGGGGCAGAGACAGAGTGTGTGCGTGTGCGTGTGAGAGAGAGAGAAAGAGAGACCCGGCCCCCGCCCGGCGCCCCAGACGCTGCGTCACATCGCAACCGCCCGCAGGAGGGGCCGGGGGCCGGGGTCGGGCTGGGCCGGCCCGGGGGGGGCTGCACAACTTTGGTCAGACTTCCCCGGCCCGCGCAGGAGGGGCCCACCCCCACTGCCCGTGCCCACCGGACCCCCAACCTCCGGCCCTCCAACCTCCCAACCCCCCACCCTCCCACCCTCCCAACCCCTAACTCCCCAAACCCCAACCCTCCCAAACCCCAACCCCCCAACCCCCCAACCCCCAACCCTCCCAACCCCTCAACTTACAACCTCCCACCCACAACCTCCCAACCCACAACCTCCCAACCCCCCACCCTCCCACACCCCCAGCCCCCCATCTCTCACCCTCCCACCCTCCCAACCCCCAACCCCTAACCCCCCAAACCCCAACCCTCCAACCTCCCAACCCCTCAACCCACAACCTCCCACCCACAACTTCCCAACCCCCCAGCCCCCAACCCTTGACCCCACAACCCCACAACCTCCCAACCCCCAACCCCTAACCCCACAACCTCCAAGACCCCAACCTCCCAACCTTCCCACCCCCGACCCCCCACCCCACCCCAGGCGGTCCTGCCTCAGTCTCCCCACCCCCCGGGAGTAGGCCGGGCAGGTCGAGCTCTGGGCCTGGATACATCGCCTTGATTCTATTTAGTTGCCATTGTTTTTACGAGATGTTCTTCCCCTTGACTCTGTTTATTGCCATTGTTCTTGTCTGTCCGTCTCCCCCGATTAGACTGTAAGCCCGTCAAACGGCAGGGACCGTCTCTATCTGTTGCCGACTTGTTCATTCCAAGCGCTTAGTACAGTGCAATGCACATAGTAAGCGCTCAATAAATACTATTGAATGAATGAATCCACTCCCCTCCCGGGCGGGGCGTCCGGGGGGCGGGGGAGGGTCAGTTCTTGACAGGAGAACGGTCGTTTCCCTGGAACCCCGAGAGACGGGTCAGGACTCCTGGGTCCCTGGCCCTGTCCTTCTGGACCCTCAACTTGCTGGCGTCATTCATTCAATCGTATTTATTGAGCGCCTACTGACTGCAGAGCAGTCGACTAAGCACTTGGAAAGTACAATACAGCAATAGAGAGAGAGAATATCCCTGCCCACAACGAGCTCAGAGTAGAGAAGCAGCGTGGCTCAGTGGAAAGAGCCCGGGCTTGGGAGTCAGAGGTCACGGGTTCTAATGCCGGCTCTGCCGCTTGTCAGCTGTGTGACCTTGGGCCAATCACTTAACTTCTCTGTCCCTCAGTGACCTCATCTATAAAATGGGAAGCAGCGTGGCTCAGTGGAAAAGAGCCTGGGCTTCGGAGTCAGAGGTCATGAGTTCGACTCCCGGCTCTGCCACTTGTCAGCTGTGTGACTGTGGGCAAGTCACTTAACTTCTCTGTGCCTCAGTTCCCTCATCTGTAAAATGGGGATTAACTGTGAGCCTCACGTGGGACAACCTGATTACCCTGTATCTCCCCCAGCGCTTAGAACAGTGCTCGGCACATAGTAAGCGCTTAACAAATACCAACATTATTATTATTAAAATGGGGATGAAGACTGTGAGCCCCAAGTGGGACAACCTGATTACCTTGTATCTACCCCAGCGCTCAGAACAGTGCTTGGCACATAGTAAGCACTTAAATACCAACATTATTGTTATTATTATTAGAAGGGTCGCTCTCCCCTAAGTCCGGCACAGCCTTCAGAAGCTTTCTGGGCCCAGAAACACGGGTGTCCTGGGGCGGCGAAGAAGGGAGGGACTCCCCCCAACCCCATGCCCGAGCCCCAGCCTCTCAGGGTCCCCGCAGGGAGGTTCTCACCTGGGGAAGAGGTAGCCTCTGCAGTCTAAGGAAGAATCAGCCTCCACAGGTTGAGGAAGGGTCAGCCTCTGCAGTCTAAGGAAGAATCAGCCTCCACAGGTTGAGGAAGGGTCAGCCTCTGCAGTCTAAGGAAGAATCAGCCTCCACAGGTTGAGGAAGGGTCAGCCTCTGCAGTCTAAGGAAGAATCAGCCTCCACAGGCTGAGGAAGAGTCAGCCTCTGCAGTCTGGGGAAGGGTCAACCCTCCACAGTCTGAGGAAGGGTCAGCCTCCCCAGTCTGAGGAAGGGTCAGCCTCCGCAGGCTGAGGAAGGGTCAGCCTCTGCAATCTAAGGAAGAATCAGCCTCCGCAGGCTAAGGAAGGGTCAGCCCCTGCAGTCTTTGGAAGGGTCAGTCTCCTCAGGCTGAGGAAAGGTCAATCTCCAGAGATTGAGGTTTCAGGGAAGACTTTTCCTGGCAGCCTGCGCCTGTCTGGGCTCCAGTCAGCCCATCCCGCTCGCCAAGCTGCAGCTGGGCCGCTGGCAGGGAGGCAGTGGAATTTAGGCCTCCCCCGCAGAATAGCCTCTGACCCTGCCCCGGTGGCTGTGAAATGATACTACAAGTAATTATTAGTAATAATTATAATGACATTATCAATAACGGTGAGAAGAGTGTGGTCTGTTGGCTAAAGCACAAGTCTGGGAATCAGAAGGTCCTGGCTATTGATGTCTGTTTCTCCACCTCTAGACTGTGAGCTTACTGTGGGCAGGGAATGTCACTGTTTATTGTTGTATTGTACTTTCCCAAGTGCTTAGTACAGTGCTCTGCACACATTAAGCACTTAATAAATATGATTGAATGACCATTCATTCATTCAATAGCATTTATTGAGCGCTTACTAAGTGCAGAGCACTGTACTAAGCGCTTGGAAAATACAATTCGGCAACCGATAGAGACAATCCCTGCCCAATGACGGGTTTATAGTCTAATCGACTAATCCTAACTCTGCTACTTATCTGCTTATAAGCGACCTTGGGCAAGTCGCTTTACTCCTCTGTGCCTCAGTTACCTCATCTCTAAAATGGGGAATAAGACTGTGAGCCCCATGTGAGACATGGACTGTGTCCAACCTGATTATCTTGTATCTATCCCAGCACTATGAACATCACCCCCAGCGCTTAGAAGACAGCCGGGCACATAGCAATCGCTTAACAAATACCATAATAATGGCATTTGTTAAACGTTTACTCTGTGTCAAGCACTTCTTCTAAGCAATGGGGTAAATGCAAGTTAATCAGGATGGATGCAATCCCTGTTCCACATGGGGTTCACAGTCTGTGTAGGAGAAGAGGTAGGAAACGGGACCAGAAAAATGAATAGATTTGCCCAAGTTCACATAGCAGGCAAGTGGCAGGACTAGAACCCAGGCTCTCTGACTCTCAGTCCTGTGCTCTGTCCAGTAGGCTATGTTGTGTCTTGCCTCACTTGCTACTTGCTACAACTTGCTATGACATGCTACTAGAACTCTGACTGTAATACAGTAGAGAAGGGCCCCAAAATGGGAAGCAGCATGGTCTAGTGGAAAGAGCATGGGCCTAGGAGTCAGATGACCTCTGCTCTAATCCCAGCTCCACCACTTGCCTGCTGTGTGACCTTTGGCAAGTCACTTAACTTCTCTATGCCTCAGTTTCTTCAACTGTAAAATGGGGATGAAATGCCTGTTATCCCTTCTACTTAGACTGTGAGCCCCGTGTGAGAGAGGGACTATATCCATCCTGATTAATTTGTATCTACCCTAGCATTTAGACCAGTGTTTGATATATAGTAAAGTGCTTAACAAATAACCTAAAAAGGGTCATTAATGTGCAATGCCCTTTTCCCTCTATATCCTGTCTGTAATTTAATTTAACCTCTGTCTCCCCTGCTAGATTGCAAACTCCTTAAGGGAAGTGATCATGCCTACTAATCAGACAGACAATTCTGAGCACCTACTCTATGCAGAGTTTTGGACTAAGCACTTGGGAGAATACATTGGACAAGTTGGTGCCTTTAAGGAGTTTGCAGTCTAGCTGGGGAGACAGACAAAATAATTTGCAGATAGAAGAATAATAATAGTAATACTCACAAAGCGTTTATGCATGAGGAGCACTATAGCCTAATAGAAAGAGCACGGCCCTGGGAGTCAGAGGACCCAGGCTCTAATCCCAGCTCTGCCACTTGCCTGCTGTGTGACCCTGGGCAAGCCACATCAGTGCCTCAGTTCGCTCATCTGTCAAATGGGGATTCAATACCTGTTCTCACTCCTACTTGGACTACGAGCCTCACGTGTGACAGGGGCCGTGTCCCACCTGATTGGCTTGTATCTACCCCAGTGCTTAGAACAGTGCTTGACACACAGAAAGTGCTTAACGATGACCATAATAGGAAGAAGAAGTTGAAAATAGAAGGGTCGTAGTATAATTTAATAGTACTTATTAAGTGTTTGCTGGAGGAGCAGGGAGACTTAGTGGAAAGAGCATGTGCCTTCTTCATCTTATTTCCCAGCGCTTAGCAATATTATTATTATTATTACTAATGTGCTGAGGAATAATACACGGGTGGGAATTAGCCACAGTCCTTCACGGGGCTCACAATGAAATAATGAAATGGAAGAGTAGGGCTGGCCGACAGACCCAAGGAGAGAGGAAAAATGCATTTGTAAGTACTGAAGGAGCAGGGCTGTAAGGGGTGAATCGCACAGTGGCTATGGGAGATAGGCTAAAGAGGGGAGAAGCTCGAGGCAGCAGATCAATGAAGGGGTGGTCCCAGACCCCTAGGGAGGAGATGAGATATCTGGGACCAGAGCCCTAAGTGAAAGGGGGAGAGGAAGGGGTGGATCTGTGAAATGTTAGGGAGGAAGAAGAGAGACTGAGTAAATGTTAGGGTCCTCTGGGCCTGCTGCCAGGGGGTACTAGAGACACAGAATACCAGAAATGCTCTTCCCAGAAGTCTGGGAGCAGTCCAGTGCCCGAGAGCTGGATTTCTTCTTTCATTCATTCATTTAATCATGTTTATTGAGCCCTTGTGTGCAGAGCACTGTACTAAGCGCTTAGAAAGTACAATTCAGCAATAAAGAGAGACAATCTCTGCCCACACCCAGTTTACGGTCTAGAAGGGGGAAGACAGACATCAAAATAAGTAAACAGGCAGCAATATAAATTCATGCATTCAGTTGTATTTATTGAGCACTTACTGTGTGGGTTAGCGGAAAGAGCACGGGCTTGGGAATCAGAGGTCGTGGGCTCTGCTGCTTGTCAGCTGTGTGACTTTGGGCAAGTCACTTCTCTGTGTCTCAGTTACCTCATCTGTAAAATCAGGATGAAGACTGAGCCCCATGTGGGACAACCTGATTACCTTGTATCTACCCCAGCGCTTAGAACAGTGCTTGGCACATAGGAAGCATTTAACAAATACCATCATCATTATTATTATTATTATTATTATTATTATCTGGGTTCTAGTCCCAGCTCCGCCGCTAACCTGCTGTGTGATCTTGAGCAGGTCACTTCACTACTCTGTGCCTCAGTTCCCTCATCTGCAAAATGGCTCAATGGAAAGAGCCCGGGCTTGGGAGTCAGAGGTCATGAGTTCGAATTCCGGCTCTGCCGCTTGTCAGCTGTGTGACTATGGGCGAGTCACTTCACTTCTCTGGGCCTCAGTTACCTCATCTGTAAAATGGGGATTGAGACCGTGAGCCCCAGGTGGGGCAACCTGATTCCCCTGTGTCTACCCCAGCGCTTAGAACAGTGCTTGGCACATAGTAAGCGCTTAACAAATACCAACATTATTATTACCTGTTCTCCCTCCTACTTAGACTGTGAACCCCATGTGGGATCTGATTATCTCGTATCTACCCCAGCACTTAGTACAAAGCTTGGCATCTAGTAAGCGCTTAAGAAATACAACAATTATATATGAAGGGGGAGGGAATTCCAAGCCAGAGGTTATGAACAAGAGGTCAGCAGTGAGCCAGACGAGATCGAGGTACAGAGAATAGGTTGGCATGAGGAGGAACCAGCTGTGTGGACTGGGTTGGAGTAGGAAATCAGGGAGGTAAAAGAGGAGGGGGTGGAGTGATGTGAATGCTTTAAAGTCAATGGTAATGAGTTTCTGTTGGATGCAGAGGTGGAGTGGGGACATGTGGATTGAACGTTTTTTGGAAAAATGATCCAGGCAGCAGAATTAAGTAAGGCCTGGAGAGGGGAGAGAGAGGAGCCAGGTAGGTCAGCGAGGAGGCTGATGCGGTGGCCAATCAATCAATGGTATTTACCGAGCACTTCCTGTGTGCAGAAGATTGTACTAAGCACTTACTTGAGGGCGGTTACAAGATCTTGGCTTAACAAGGTGGTAACTGCTTAATAAATGCTTAATAAATGCCATCAAAATTATTAAGGCCATCAGCACTCCAAAACAGTGCCCATGAGCGACATTTTTTGTCTTTTTTTAATATGGCATTTGTTTAGCATTCATCATGTGCCAGACACTGCACTAAGTGCTGGGGTAGATACAAGCTAATCAGTTTGAACGTAGTTCATGTCCCACTTGGGACTCATAGTCTTTATTCCCATTTTACAGATGAAGTAACTAAAGCAAAGAAAAGTTAAATGACTCGCCCAAGGTCACACAGCAGACAAGGGGGGCAGCCAGGATTAGAACCAGGTCCTTCTGACTTTCAGGCCCAGGTTCTGGGGAGTCTGGGGTCACCAGTAGGTAAAGAAGCAATGTGGCTTAGTGGATAGGCCATGGGGCTAGGAGTCAGAAGGACCTGGGTTCTAGTCCCAGCTCTTCCACATGTCTGCTGTCTGACCTTGGGAGAGTCACCTAACTTCTCTGGGTCTCAGTTACCTCATCTGTAAAATGAGGATTAAGAGTGTGAGCCTCATGTGGGACAGGGGCTGCATCCAACCTGATCAACATATATCTACGGCAGTACTTAAAACAGTGTTTGGCACATAGTATGTGCTTAACAAGTGCCATTATTATTATTATTATCAATATTATGATTATTCCCAAGGAGGCCCAACACAGACCACTGCCTAATTACCAAAAGGCCTTCCTGCTCATCTCCAGGTTGACCAGGCTGGGTGGCCTCAGGAAACCTTAATAATAATAATAATTGCAGTGTTTGTTAAGTGCTAACTATGTGCCAGGCACTGTCCTAATCGCAGAGGTAGATACAAGTTTATCAGGTTGGAAACAGTCTCTGTCCCCTATGGGGTTCACAGTCTCAATCCCCATTTTACAAATGAGGTAGCTGAGGTACAGAGAAGTGAAGTGATTTGCCCAAGGCCACACAGAAGACAAGCGGTGGAGCCCTCCCAGGCCTGTGCTCTATCCATTAGGCAGTGCTCCTTCTCAAACACTAGTTTCCAGGCATGCTGTGCCCAGGTTGAAAATAAGGTTGGACCTTTTTGGTCTTTAAACCTAGCTTTTCTGATTCTTTCATTTTTTCTAAACTACCCACTACAGAGAACTTAAGTGAAGTGCCCAAGGTCCCACAGCAGACAAGTGGCAGAGCCGGAATTAGAATTTACATCCTGATTCCCAGGCCCGTGCCGTTTCCACTAAGACACTCTGCTCCACTCCCCTTCGACCACCAGCCCCGGCCGCCCTCCACTCCGGCCACACTCTCCTCCACAATAATAATAATTATGGTATTTGTTAAGCGCTTACTATGTGCCAGGCACTAAGTGCTGAGATCGATACAAGATAATTGGGTTGGACACAGCCTGTCCCATATTTAGCGCTCACAGTCTTAATCCCCATTTTACGGATGAGGGAACTGAGGCCCAGAGAAGTAAAGTGACTTGTCCAAGGTCACACAGCAGACAAGTGGCAGAGTCAGGATTAGAACCCATGACTTTCTGACTCCCAGGCCCGTGCTCTATCCACTAGGCCATGCTGTTTCCCTGCCCCGGCCGCTCTCCGCTCTGGCGGCCGTTCTGTGCTTCCCCTGCAACGTGCAATTAGAGGGGTCGAGGCCTCGCCACCTCCGGGGTGGCCGGTGGAGCTCCGCGGGGGCGGGGGCGGGAGGCTGCTAATTACTGCCCTACTGCCCCACCGCAGCCTCTGCAGGAAGCGACCTCGGTGACCTCAGGGCCGGGTGGGGGAAGGACGAGCAGCTGCCGCCCTGGCAGGAATTCTCATTGCAAAAGGGAGAATTGAGAGCAAGCTAAAGGTGAGGGGTTCTTCCCCAGGTGGGTACTGCCTATTTAGCGGGCACCTGCATGGGCCAGGGCAGACCTGGCACTCCCTTCAACCACTTCTTTAAACCAGGGATAGTAGCCTTGTTCAAAGACCCCTGATCTCCCTCTGATTTTGGATGTCACTTAATACTAATAATAATAATGGTATTTGTTAAGTGCTTACTATGTACCGAGCACTGTTCTAAGTGCTGGGAGGGATGGAAGGTAATCAGGTTGCCCCACATGGGCCTCACAGTCTTAATCCCCATTTTACAGATGAAGTAACTGAGGCACAGAAAAGTTAACAGACTTGCCCAAAGTCACACAGCTGACAAGTGACGGAGCCGGGATCAGAACCCATGACCTCTGACTCCCAAGCCCAGGCTCTTGCCACTGACATCTCTGGGCCCCGGTTTCTCCATCTATGAAATGGGAATAAGATTGACAGTGAATCCCATGTGTGACAGGAACTGTGCCTGATCTGACAACCTTGTATCTACTCCAGTACCTCTTGGCAGAAAGTACTTAATAAAGACCATCATTAAATGAATCAATGGTATTGCAGAAGTTACCTCATCTGTAAAATGGGGGTTAAGACTGTGAGCCCCACATGGGACAACCTGGTTACCTCGTAGCTATCCCAGCACTTAGAACAGTGCTTGGTACCTAGTAAGTGCTTAACAAATACCATTATAAAAAGAAAAGTGGAGCAGGTTGAAGCCAGGGCTTGAAGGGGAGGGGTGAAGGGCTAGGGCTGTGAAGAGGGGAGGGGAGGAGAAAAGGGAGGAGCTGAGGTGGCCTTGCCCCCTGGGCAGTGCCAGGCAGTTTCCAGGCGCAGCCCCGACTGAGCTGTCAGTGGCACCCGGGTCTCCAGGATCCTGGGGTTGATTGCCCAGCCTCGTTGGAGCCATGCAGCCGCTCCGTCCTTCCATCTTGCCTGTCTGGTTCCATCAGACTTCCACAGAGCACAGTGTTCTGTACAGAATAAGTGGTCAGTAAATACCACCGGTCGCTAACCGCCCCACTTTTGATAATCTCCTACTGCCACTTCTGCATGGACCTTTCAGTCCATGTGTCTCCACTCCTCAAGAACGTCCAGGGGCCGTCCACCCACCTCCGCATCAGACAGACACTCCTCACCCGTGGCTTTAAAGTTCTCAGTCAGTTTGGGCCCTCCTACCTCACCTCGCCACTCTCCCACTACAACCAGCCGGCAAACTCACTCCTCTAATGCCCACCTACTCACTGTAACTCGATCTCGTCTATCTCGCCGCCAATCCCTGGCCCACGTCCTTCCCCTGGCCTAGAACCTCCTCCCTCTTCATGGACGACAGACCACCATTCACTCATTCATTCAATTGTATGTATTCAGCGCTTACTGTGTGCAGAGCACTGTACTAAGCGCTTGGGAGAGTATGCTAAAACAAAACACAGATACATTCCCTGTCCACAACGAGCTTACCATCTAGAGGGGAGACAGACATTAATATAAATACATTACAGTTATGTATATTAGGATGTGGGGCTGGGACCTTTAAAACCCTGCTGAAATTACCTCTCCTCCAAGAGGCCTTCCCCACTCAGCCCTCCATTCCTCTACTCCCTCTTTTCTGCATCACCCTTTGCCTTTGGATCTGTACCCTTTGAACACGTGATATTCGCCCCACCCTCAGCCCCACGGCACTTATGATATACAAATCCGCAATTTATGTTACTCACTGAAAGATCCTTTTGGGCTGGAACGTCTCTTTCAACTTTGTTATATTGTACTCTCCCAACCTCTTAGGACAATGCTCTGAAAACAGTAAATTCTCAATAAGTCAATCAATGGTACTTACTGAATGGTTACTATGTGCAGAGCACTGTACTAAACGTTTGGTAAATATAATTGTTTGATTCAATTGCCCGTTCAATTATTTGATTGTTTGTAAATACTTTTAGGTCTACCGGGAGGCTCCCTGAGAGCACCTTTCTCCCGCCCCACCCCCAGGACTCGGGGCATATTGATTCCGATAACCATCCCCCTCCGCCCTGGACCCACCCTCTCCCAGCCACCAGCCCCATGGAGCCGGGGAACCCCTTAAAGTGGGGGAACAACATGACCGGGGGGCAGTTGGGAGGGAGGAGAAAGAGAAAAATAATAACTGTAGTTTTTGTAATAATTGTAGTACCCCCATTTTACCGATGAGGTAACTTCTGCAACACGATTGATTCATTTAGGTGTTTACTATATGCCAATCACATGAAAGCACACAGAGAAGCTGAGTGTCTCAGTGGACAGAGTCTGGGCCTGGGAGACAGAGGGCCCTGGGTTCTAACTCCGGTTCCGCCACATGCCTGCTGTGTCACCTTGGGCAAGTCTATTCACTTCTCTGCGCCTCACTTCCCTCATCTGTAAAATGGGGATTAAGACTGTGAGCCCCATGTGGGACAGGGACTGTGTCCAACCTGATTAACTTGTATCTACCTCAGTGCTTAGAACAGCGCTTGGCATATAGTAAGCACTTAACGAGTACCATTATACTAATACCATTATACAAATACCATTGTACTAAGTGCTGAGTTACAGTATGCAGGCAGATCAGATAGAAAGCATCCAAGGGACGGGTCGGGGGGCGGGGGGGGAGGGTGTGACCCCGGGAAGGCCTTGAAGCTTGCGGTGGCAGAGGGGGGGTCAGGGCCTGAAGGAGCCCATTCTGGGGTCCAAAGATGCCCAGAGAGGGATGGGGGAGATGGAGGGGAGGAGAGGGAATAAAGCAAGCGGGGGTTGACCCCTGCTCCCCTCTTTTCTCCCATTCAAGAGGGCTTGATCCCAAATGGAGGGGGGGGGGGGGGCGAGCTGGTAGGCAGCAGGAACCTTCCCGGTCCCACAGCCCCGCCCCCCTGCTCCGCCTCCCACCCCTCGTTCTCCCAGTACAATCAAGCCCTTGTACTTCCTGCCTGTTTGCTTAGCCTCTGGCCCTGCTTAGCTCCCTTCCTGTAGCCAGCAGAGCCCACCCGCCCTCTCCACACCCATGTCCCTTCACCTCCACATCTCCCCACCCCCAACTCTCCAACCCTCACAGACACGGGCCCTGTCCGCTCCCTCCTCTGCCCCAGGGGGACCTCAGGCTGCCCTGAGGAGAACCAGGTTCTGATGAGGCCCACTGCAGCGGCTCAGTCCCTTCAGTTCCACCCGAGTCCTTGGGGGATCCTAGCCCCTCCCAGGCTCCCCATTCCTGCCTCCCTCAGAAGGACCCCCCAGATTAGCTCAGAGAGCATCCTGCGGCTACTCGGTCCCGTTTTCCTAGCTGGGGATGGATTCCCCCTCGATAGGCAAGGCAGTCCGGCAGGTCAAACAAGTCAGTGGGCTGGTAAGTCTTGGGTGGATGAATGAAAGGAGCAGCTACCCTGTCTGGCCTAGAACAGTGGGGCCTCAGGACAGCCACCCAGCTGAGCGGGATTCCTCCGGGCCCATCCGACCACCGCCTCCCAGTGCGGAGAAGGACTGAGGCCCGAGCGTCGGCCCCGGCTCCCACTTGCCCGCTCCTTCCTAGAATTAAAGCCTTGAGCCCCCAGCCCCACGCCCCAAGGCCTTTGCTCATCCTCCAAACCTGAGCAGGCACCTGGACAGAGCAGCAGTTTGGCCTAGTGGAAAGAATGTAGGGCTGGGAGACCGGAATCTTGGGTTCTAATCTCCCTTCTGCCACCTGCCTGTTGTATGATTTCGGGCAAGTCGCTAACTCCTCTGTGCCTCAACTTCCTTTTCTGCAAAGCGTGGCCTCGTGGATGGAGAACGGGCCCGGGAGTCGCCCGTTCTTAGACTTGGGTTCTTATCCCAGCTCTGCCACTTTTCTGCTGTGATGCTGGGCAAGTCACTTCACTTCTCTGCGTCTGTTACCTCATCTGAAAATGGGGTTCAAGACTTTGAGCTTCACTTGGAACATGGACTGTGTCCATATCTATTCCAACATTTAGTACAGTGTCTGGCACATAGGAAGAGCTGAACAAATACCATTCAAAATGATCTCTTCTCCCTCCATTGGTGAGCCCAGGGTGGGACAGGGACTGTGTCTGATCTACCTCTGCTTAGCAGTGTATGACACAGAGTAAGCACTGAACAATACTACAATTGAGAAGCAGTGTGGCCTAGTGGATAGAACACAGGTCTGGGAGTCAGAAGGACATGGGTTCTAATCCCAGCTTTACCACTCTTCTGCTGTGTGACCTTAGCCGAGTCACAACTTCTCTGGGCCTCTGTTTCATCTATAAAATGGGGATTAAAGCTTTGAGCCCCACATGGGACATGGACTTTGTCCAACCTGATTAGCGTGTATCTACCCCAGCGCTTAGTACAGTGCCTGGCACATAGTAAGAGCTTAGCGAACACCATAAAAAATATAAAATCAGAGAATGTTTGGATTGGGGATCATCGCTCATGCCACCAATAGGTCCCGAGCTGGGAGGGAACCAACTGCTGCACTTCTGGCCCAGGATTCACCCGCTAAAGCAGAACAGGCCAGGAGTCTGGCAGGCAGAGAGTCCGTGGAGAGGCAATTTTCCGGGCCAGGTCTCCCCGGAGACTCTCATTCCCAACCTGTCTGCAACTCCCACAACCAACCGATGAGCTGGCACTTCGCCTGTAGCGCCTGGCTCTTCTCTTTCCCTCTCACCCCCACCCTCCAACACACGCACACCCCCAGCAGCTGAAGGGGGCAGCCTGTGGTGAAATCAAGAGGCCGGGAAATTCACTTCTTAAAACTTATTTTAATATCCATGTTTTCATCTGTTGGGTAAAGTCAAAACAGTCTGGCTGGGTTGAAGTTACAAATTAATACACATTTATCAGTAAATGAACATGGTGGCGGTAACAGACTTCCCTGGAGAAAGTGAAACCCATATTAACAAACCACGTCGTGGGCACAAGCTTGCCAGGGCCCTGGACTGGCTTCTCCATTAGCACTGGGAAAGGCCAACAGCATCCGCACCACCTCTGGAGTGGATGAGGAGACCCAACCTCCATCCTGGGGAGGTTCGGGGGTGCGCCTCCTCCTTCCGGGGCCAATGGAAGCCCAACGGTTGCCCTTCCTCGATACCCAGAAGAACAAGACAAGATCCCAGACCTGAGCAGGGGGCTGGTTACGGGAGCAGAGCGCAGGAAACCACAGAGGAGCATTCAGAGACATGGCCCGGGCACAAACAGTTCAAATAAACGGTGGACTATGGAAACAGCTCGGCGGATTAGACGCAGAAACTGCTCATGTCAACACCCCCGGGGGCCGGCTCTCCTCTGCGCGTCTCCCCCACCCCCACCCGATCTCGGGGGACCACGGCCTCAGGTCTGCCAGGCAGCGACCAGAGACGTCCGCTGGCCCCAGCACCGTCCGGGGGAGTAGCCCCTGCCCCGGGACCTGCTGGAATCTCGAGTCCAGGATGTGGGTTTCTCCTGTGTTGCCTGAGGCCCGGTCCCCCTGACAGCGGTGGACACAACACAGACAGTATGCTGAGAAAATGTGCCCCCAGGCGCGGCCTGCGCTCTGGGACCTGAGGGCTGGACTCTGATCCTTCCCCCATTGGCCGCTCTCTCTGTCTCTCTCCCTGCGCCTCCTCCCGCCCCCGCCATCCTCCCTCCCTCCCTCCGCTCCTCCGGATAAGGTTCCTCTCTCCCCGCCCCCTCCTGAAGGCTGCATCTTTAAACATTTTTGGCCAAGCCTCCTTGCCACATATGAGCAGCATTCCAACCTGGCTGCCACATGTTCAGGCGCCAGGCTCCAGGCCCCCGGCCTCCCGCTTCGCCTCGGCCTCAGGCGGGTCACCCAACTCAGAGGTGACCGATTCAAAAAAGATGACCGCCAAGGGCCCCCTCCTTCAGGAAAAACCATCAGCCCAGGGTGGGGGAGTGGGGAATAGGGGGTGGGGATGGGATGGGGGAGGGGCCTGGAGAGTCAGCCGGATCAGACAACTAAGGCCAGTGAGTCAAACCCACCGACGCTCGCCGCCGCACCGAGCACATGCGCACATACACACACGAACCCCTCACCACCCCCAAGGCCGAGTGTGTGCCGGGGAGACGTTGGGAGGGGGGCCCAGTTTCCCTGCCAAAGATCTCACAGAGGAAAGCTGACGCGCTGCTCAAGTTTTAATAGTGAAGTTAACAAGAAACGTACAATGTTTAGTGAGCACAGAAAGATCATGTGTAAGAACTACTGATCTCTCAAACGAAATGTTGCTCCCAGCCCGTTTTCTGACTGCCTTTTGAATATTCAACAGATACTATACTCACAGAATCCAAGAGTACTGCATGGACAGACCAACCTTTATTTAAAAAAATAGCACTTCAAATAAATTAAAAGGGACAACCGTCATGTGTTCCAAGTTGTGGAGAAACAGTTGCAAACCCAGAGAGGCTCCAAGCCGCGGTCTTCCAACCCCGTTCTCTGTCTGACGGCAAAGACCCTCCCGGGCCCTGCTACCTGTGCTTCGACCCGAATCCCACTCAACTCTTCCCCCGCCGAGAGGAAGGGAATCGATCGCACACAGGCCGCGCCAGATGGAGGACGATGAGGAGGAGGAGGAGGAGGAGGAGGAGGAGGAGGAGGAGGAGGAGAAAGCTGCATTTGACTGGAATGAACTTTGCCACGTACCTGCTAATACGGGTTTCACTTTATGACCAAAGTCTTTTTTTATTTTTCTTCAAAATAAAAAAAAAGGGGGGAGAGGGGAGAGAGAAAGCTGCATTTAAAAAAAAAAAAAAATTGAAATCATTTGGGGGGTAAAACACTACCTCTAGTGCCTTGAACGGACATTAGCAACTTTTTTATTTTCCTCCAAAGGGCAGAGAGTCAAACGCCATCCCCAGCTGAACCCTTGTGCTGTGGGGCTTCCCCGGAGATGTTACCTCAACTTTATTAAAAGAAAAGACCCAGTTTAAATAGAGGCCCTGGACTAGCCCAGTCCGTATGCCAAGTCCACATTCTTCATCTGAAGCGCTGCTCGCTTGCTGTCAGTGCCCCCCGAGCCCATTGCTCATGAGTTCACAGTCCGGGAAACCGGTAGCTTTTTCTCCCTTAGAGCGGCCGGCGCCGGTGATCTGGACCGGTAATCTTGACCGGCACAGAGTGCGGGGGGCGGGCTGCCTCCGGCCAGGCCCCATCCCCCGAGGCCGGGGGCCGGAGGTCCCTCCTCGGTGAGAAGTGATGGCTGTCATGCTCTACGGATGGGAACAAAGCAAGGAAAGAAAGCACCTGGTGCAGGTTCCGGGAGGTCCACTGGGATTCTGCCGGTCGGGGGGGGTGCCCCTACTGTGTCCCAAGTCCGTCTGGGGGCCCCGAGGCCCGGTGGTTGGTGGGGAGCGGTTTTTGGCCCAGTGTCCGCCTCAATTCGAAGCGCTGTTATTGGACGCCCCGGAAGTGGACGCCAGGGCAGCGCCCGCGGGGCTGCTGGTGGAGACGGATTTCCGGATGTGGGGCAGCAGGTACAGGTCGCACGCCAGTTGCTGGACGTCGATGCGGTCCTCCTTGCGGTAGGCCAGGCAGCGCCGGATAAAGGCCTGAGGCGGCGAGGGCAGACAAGGGAGCAGCTCAGCCAGAGCAAGGGAGAGAGGGAGGGAGCGTGGGGGTGGAGGGGGCCCAACTGCTGGAACGAAAAAAGACTCGGGCCGCCTGGGAAGGGAAGGCCAGGGGCAGTAGCCCCGCTGCGGCCCACTGCCCCCGAGCTGGCCGGCCTCTTTACCGCTCTTCCCAGGCAGAGCCGAAGCCGGGGCTGCTCTGCATCCCTCGACACTGCTGCTTCGTGGCAAGCCCCCCCCGCCCCCAACGGTGACAACAGGAACGGGTCACTCCCATGCCCCGGGCCCTGCCCGGCTCCTGCTTGGGGAAACACTGACCTTTGCCTCGGGGGTGACCACCGGCTTTGGCGGGAACTGCACCTCAGTAGCTTTCAGAATGGTGTTCTCCTGTAGAATGTCTTGCTGGGACTGGTTATGGCCAAAGGGCTGCGAGACAGGGTGGAGGAGGGAGCGGCTGAGGCTCGGGCCGGACCCAGCAAGCAAACGGAAGCAACTAAGACACGGGCGGACGGACTGGTGGGGTGAGGGGTGGGGCGCTCAAGGGGAGGGTTAGCACGGCTGAAGCCATATCATTACGGATCTGCCCCCGCCCCTGCCTCCTGGGGCTCCTTTTCCCCTAGCGAGGGAGGAAGGAGTGGGGATGAGCCCTTGACGTTGCTCCTTCGCTCCAGAGATCAGCAACCCTCCCAGGACCGGCTCCTGCTCCGGGTGGGGGCACCCCACACCAAAGAAAAAGGCCCGTTTCTGGGCAGCAGGCCCGGCCCGGCCCACTCGGCGTTCCTGCCGGCCCCAAGACCACGAGGGGCAACGAGGAGAGACTGCGAGCCCCATGTGTGTCCAACTCGATTTGCTTGCATCCAAAGAAGCAGCGTGGCTCAGTGGAAAGAGCCCGGGCTTGGGAGTCAGAGGTCATGGGTTCTAATCCCGGCTCCGTCACTTGTTAGCGGTGTGACTTTGGGCAAATCACTCAACTTCTCTGGGCCTCAGTTACCTCATCTGTAAAATGGGGATTAAGACTGAGCGCCCCATGTGGGATAACCTGATCACCTTGTACCTCCCGCCCCAGCGCTTAGAACAGTGCTTTGAACATAGTAAGCGCTTAACAATTGCCATCATTATTATTATTATCCACCCCAGGGCTTAGTACAGTGCCTGGAAAATAGTAAGCACTCAAATACCACAATTATTATCATCATTATTATTAACCCAAAAATGTCCTTACCTTTCTGCCATAGAGGCACTGATAGAAGATAACGCCGACAGACCAGACGTCGACTTTATTGGAGATCTTTGGAGGTTCCTTCCCCACCACAAAACACTCTGGTGGCAGATACCTAAGGAAGAGAACAGAAAGGTTCTTAGGGCCACGACCGTTCAGGCCAAGGGCTCCCGAGAGATGAGGCACGGAGACGGAGATGCCCTGTTTTGATGGGGCAGAGGACAGGAGACTTGGGCTTGTATTAGATTAGGCCCCAGGACGTGTAGAGCTCGGGGCCTTGCTCGTGCTCCGCGGTGTACTGGGTCACGCCCGGAAGCCGGCTGATGTGCAGACTTCAGTCCCCAACAGTCCACACGAGGTGGAAGGCTCGTGAGCACGGGCCTGGTCACCCCAGTGCGCGCTCGAGCCCCGGGTCCAGAAAGTCCCGCCTATCCCCAGCTATAGGAAAAGAACGGTCAAGTCGAATTCGCGACCCACAGGTGGAGAATTTGGCCCAGGCTGGTTCTGGCCATGGAATGCAGTACACCTGGGAAGGGAACCCTAGTGGAGAGAGCAAAGGGCTGGGAGTCAGGAGACAGAAGCTCAAATCCCGGCTCCGCCCCTGGCCCGCTGGGTGACTCTGGGCAAGTCACTTTACTTCTCTGCTCTCCTCTCTTCCTCCTTCTTAGAACGTGACTCCCGTCAAAGGGCAGGGGATGTGTGCGACCTGATTCTCGGGCACCTGCTCCAGGGCTTGGCACAATGCTTACCCACAGATAATAAGCACCGAACAAATACCGTCTTAAATGAGTAACATCGTCCAGAGTACTTCAAACCAGAGGCGTAAGTGAAACTCCACCCAGAGAGACGTGAGAGGTGGAATCCAGCGGCCTCGCCCATAAGCCCCAAGACTGGAATCTCTTGTCCAGCAATCTAAGGCTACCAAAGAGCTTCGGGCCTGGGAGTCAGAAGGACACGGTTCTAATCCCAGCTCTACCACTTGTCTGCTGGGTGACTTCGGGCTAGGCACTTCACTTCTAGTCAGAGGTCAGGAGTTCTAATCCCGGCTCCGCCACTTGTCAGATGTGTGACTTCGGCCAAGTCACTTGACTTCTCTGGGCCTGTTACCTCATCTGTAAAATGGGGATGAAGACTGTGAGCCCCACGTGGGACAACCTGATCACCTTGTATCCCCCCCAGCGCTTAGAACAGTGCTTTGCACATAGTAAGCGCTTAACAAATGCCATTATTATTATGATAAAATGGGGATTAAGACAGTGAGCCCCATGTGGGATAGGGACTGTGTCCAACTTGATTAACTTGTACCTACCCCTGAGCCTAGTACAATGCCTGGCACATAGTAAATGCTTAAGAAATACCATTAATTTTTTTTAAAAAAAAGAGTTCCCCATTCGCCCCCCCATCCCACCAGGCTGTGGCTACATCCCCTTTTCAGGCTCTGCCTCAGTTTCCTGTGATCTTTGCCCAACTAGGGGTGCTGATGGATAGAAGGTCCCACAGACCGACCCCCTGGAGGCGACCGTTCTCAGTGACTCAGGCCAGCATCTGGGGCCGTGGCTCATCCTGAGCGGGTGAGGGCAGGGTACGCCATGGCCACGCCACTAGAGCCGGACCGCCGCCAGCCCGGCACAGTGTCTATTTATAAAGCGGCTCCGGCTTCCCTTCTGAAACGAGAGTGCTTCGTCACCCCCGGTCTGCCCCTCTCTAGCCCCTACTGCCTTACTCAGCCCAGTTCTACACCATCAACTCTCCCCATTTTCTCAAGGGCAGGGGGCAGACACCCCCCTAGCCCAGGAGCTGCTTCCCAGGAAGAAACACCCAGGGCTTGTGGGCGCAGCTGGGTTTTCCACTGATCGGGTGTCCACTCGGATGGAGGACTCAGGACCGACTTCCAGGAGGAACAGGCGCAGCCAATATTGCAAATCCATTAATGGCTATTTACTGAGTGCTTACCGTGTGCAGAGCACTGTATTCCCTGCCCACAAAGAGCTTACAGTCTAGAGGGGGAGACAGATCTTAATTAAGGATTCAGACATGTGGGGCTATAGTCCTGTGGGGCTAAGAGTGGGATGAATGAATGGTATAAATCCAAGGGCAAGGGTGATGCATAAGGGTGAAGGAGCTGGGGAAATGAAGGCTTGGTCTGGGAAGGCCTCAGAGGAGATGTGATTTTAATAAGGCTTGGAAGGTGGGGAGCGTGGTGGTCTGTCGTGTATGAAGGGGGAGGGAGTTCCAGGTCAAAGGGAGGACTTGGGCACGGAGTCAGTGGGGAGATTGACAAGATCGAAGTTCAGTGAGAAGCGAAGGATGCAGAGGATACCTTGAAGATTTTTTATATCTATGTCTCCCACTAGCTCCCAAGCACTTATTGGAGTGCTCTGCACACAGTAAGCACTTACTATTTATTAAGCGCACTGATTTAGCGATAGGGCACGGGCCTCAGGTTTCTGTTGCCCTTTCCCAAAGACAGTGCCTGGCACCCCGGGGGATGTTCAGTTCAGAGGGCCCCCACCACCTCACCCACTCCAGAGGAGCAGCGGCTCTAGATCTCGAACAATCTGATCCAAGGCCCTCGTCTGCTCATCTCCAAGGTGGATGAGGGAGGGACCATTGGGCCCTAGTTAGCAGTAAGAGCATGGGCTTGGGACTTAAGAGGACCTGGGTTTTAAGCCCGCATCTACCAGTTGTCTGCTGTGTGACCATGGGCACGTCACTTCACATCTTTGTGTTTCAATTACCTCATCTGCAAAATGGGGATTCAATCCTATTCCCTCGTACTTAGACCGTTAGCCCTGTGTGGGACAGCGACTGTATCCAAACCGATTATCTAATATCGATCCCTGGGCTCTATTCCGTGAGAAGACGCGTGGTGTAGTGGATAGACCACGGCCCCGGGGGCCAGAAGAACCTGGGTTCTAATCCGGGTTCCGCCACCCGCCTGCCGTTTGACCTTGTGCAAGTCAGTTTGTGCCTCAGTTACCTCATCCGTAAAATGGGGATGAATACTGTGAGCCCCACGTGGGACAGGGACTGTGTTCAACCTGATAACCTTGTATCTATCCCAGGGCTTGGAACAGTGCTTGGCACATAGTAGACACTTAAATATCATCATTATTATTACTACAGTGCCTGGCACATAGTAAGCTCTTAACAAGTACCCTTTAAAATTAAAAAAAAAAAAAAAGAACAAGCACAGTTACTTACAGCTAAACTCTGTCAGTAAAGTCAGTCAAGCCCCACTGGCTTTGTCAGAGCAACTCGGTCCTGATGCAAACGCTCTCGCCGGGCCCCTGTGGGGACAGGCCACAAAACTGTCCCCAGCAAATCGGCCGGGGCGGCCACCCAGAACCCCCTAGCCTGTCCGGGGGCCAAACATCCCCTCCTTTCCCCGGGCCGGTCCAAGCCAGAGCACACTGCAATTTAGAACTCACAAAATGACCCATCGACCTCTGCCGACAGCCAGCTGGGAGGCTGATTCTGCCAGAGCCGAGGCCACTCCCAGCCACGAACACCAAAATGCGCAGCTGGAAGGGCAGGGAAGCTGAGGGGCGGGAGCAAAACCGAGCAAATCCCTCACTCATCCCAAATCGGCAAACTCTTAACTCTGTCTGAGACGACCCTGGAACTTCCCTGCCCCAGGGTTTCAAATATTTGGGAACAGAATCTGGTTTCTTGTTTTTACGTGACTTTTTTTTGCTGACCGAGGTGTTCAACTGCAGAATTATTTCACAATGAAAAGCTTCAGCCAAGAAACATGCTGGAAGAAAGAAACCTCAGATGCAGAGTCAACGAAGGAGGAAGGGGGAGTGAGAGAGAGAGACAGAGAGATCACAAGAGAGAGAAAGCACAAAAGAAAGAGAATGCGAGAGAAGAGCGAGAGCATACACCACTCTTTGCTCTTTCATGCCTGTTACAGATGCATTTGGAAGTCCAAATCTCCTGGTTTGCTACTCTTTAGGACACAAAATTGCAGCAGAAAACCACACTAGGGAAAATGCAGATGGTGGATCTGTTCAAATGGAACTTCTCTTTTGGGGGGTGGGGAATTCATTTATTTGCAGAAAATATCAAGGTTGGGGGAGGCAAAAAGGTGAACTTTTAAAAAAAAAATTAACGGTATTTGTTAAGCACTTACTATGTGCTGGGTACTATGTACTGGGGTGGAGAAGCAGCGTGGCTCAGTGGAAAGGGCCCGGGCTTGGGAGTCAGAGGACGTGGGTTCTAATCCCGGCTCCACCACTTGTCTGCTGCGTGACCTTGGGCAAGCCACTTAACTTCTCTGTGCCACAGTTACCTCATCTGTAAGATGGGGATTAAGACTATGAGCCCCATGTGGGACAACCTGATTACCTTGTATCTACCCCAGGGCTTAGAACAATGCTTGGCACATAATAAGCGCTTAACAAATACCATTATTATTATACAAGATAATCAAGTTGGACATAGTCCCTTTCCCACAGAGGGCTCACTGTCTCAATCCCCATTTTCCAGATGAGGTAACTGAGGCACAGAGAACATGGACTTGACCAAGTTCCCAGAGCAGACAAGTGGCGGAGTCAAGATTAGAACCCAGGTCCTTCAGACTCCCAGGGCCATGTTCTATTCACTAATAATAATAGTACTTGTTAAGTGCTTACTGTGTGCCAGGCACTGTTCTAAGCGCCACGGTAGATACAAAATAAACAGGTTGGACACAGTTCCTGTCCCACATGGGGCTCACAGTCTTAATCCCCATTTTACAGATGAGGGAACTGAGGCCCAGAGAAGTGAAGCGACTTGCCCAAGGTCACACAGCAGACAAGTGGGGGAGCCGGCATTAAAATCCATGACCTTCTGACTCCCAGGCCCATGCTCTTCCCACTAAGCCATGCTGCTTCTCTAACCAGAACATCTAACCAGAAAAGAGATGACTTGATAAATGGCAATGGACCGGACACACAAGGAGATCCACTGCAGCTATCTGGCAAGGTCTCAGCACAATCGAGAATCTCTTCCAACTCTACTATCCTCTCCCCAAGTGCTCAGTACAGGTTTCCATCCGCAGTGGGTGTTCGGCAAAATCTTGCAGTCAAGAGGGCCACAAGGCTCCTAGGGAGCCCACGGCGCCCCTCACATCCTGCTTTGAAGTATTTTTCATTTTAATCATGGAGAAGTCTGCCGCAATTGTCCACTACACGTCCCCCTCCTCCGGTTCCTTCCCAAACGAGACCCCTACCCCCCGATCCTCAGAGGACCAACGTGGGGTCCGGCTGACCCTCCGTGTCCGTTCACGACACGGACCGGCAGCTTCTCGGGAATCGGGGGGAGGCTTCGGGCCTTTATCCTCTTTCCTCATTACAGCAGCAAATCACAGAGATCCCCAGATCGAAATGGACAGTGAGCTTCCAAAGAGTTGTGCAGGAGGCAGAGTACAGCGGACACTAGAGCTCAACACACAGTAACACCCAGGGAATAAACACCCGAAGCGCGGCTTCCGTTTTTAACCTGCCACTTGGCAGTTTTACTTAAGTAACACTTTTGACTGTCGATTCCACCCCCACAAGCCCTTTGGAATCAAAGCTGGGTTAGAAGAGCCTCCTGGGGTGGGGCAGAAGGGAGGTTGAGCGCACATCGCACTGATTATCATCAACAAACACGTGTTCAACATCTGCCTAGGCGAAGCACTGGACGGAGCAATCAAGACCGTGACTTAGCCTGTGAGCCCCACGTGGGACGGGGATGGTGTCCGACCTGAATAACTTGTATCTACTCCAGTGCTTGGAATGGGGCTAGACACGCAGTAAGTGCTTAACAAACACAATAATGATATAATAATGACAAGAGCAAGTCAGACATGATCGCTGCCTTCTAGGAACATAGACAAAGAAACACAATGCAGTCAGACAAGGGGAGAAAAATCTGTCAACTTCATTTTAACCCCCTTGGGGTCCCGGATCGTGTCTTCTATTGTACTCTCTCAGAGTGTTTAGTGCAGTGCTCTGCACAGAGAAAATGCCCAGAGAATATTAATGGTGGACAGGGGACATAAACTAAATACCTAAACTAGTGGAAGGAGTATGGGATTGGGAGCCAGGACACCCAGCTTCAGGACCCAACTCTGCCAATCACCTGCTGGGTGACCTTCGGCGAATCACTTAACCTCTCGGTGCCTCGGTCTTGTCAGCTGGAAAATGGGGACTGACTTCTATACTTACTTACATACTTACAAACATACTTGCTCTATCTCTAAGGCTGTGAGCACTCCCCGGCACCCTGCCTTCCTCGAGTGGGACAGAGATGAGTCTGATCTATTTATCTTGTCTCCCACCCAGTGCTCTAGCACATCGTGCATGTTTAATAGCCATCATTAATATTGATGAGGAACATTAATATGCAGTTGGATTCTCCCCTTGAAGCTCCAGCAAGTTCAAGCCAAGAGCCCTTTGCTCCCTTCTGCATTGTCAGTTTAAACAGCGGAGATGCCATCTCCAAGGGCCCGGAGGACGGGGGGTGGGTGGTGTGCCGTGTTGTTCCCTGGGAGGCTGGCCAATGTAGCAGCAAAGAGTGTACCCTGCTTGGTCATTTAGCTTACCCCAGTCTCCAGTGATGACCCCGGCAAGGGGAAGAGGAAGAAGAGGGCAGAGAAATGAGGCCAGTTTATGGCATAGTAATAACAATGATACCTGTATTATTTTTTAAGTACTTACTATGTGCCAAGCACAAAGCGCTGGGGTAGATACAAGGTAGTCGGATCGGACACAGTTCCTGTCTCACGTGGGGCTCACGGTCTCAATCCCCATTTTACAAATGAGGTAACTGAGGCCCAGAGAAGTAAAGTGATTTGCCCGAGGTCACACAGGAGGCAAGTGGCAGAGCTGGAATTAGAACCCACGTCCTCTGACTCCTAGGCCTGTGCTCCTTCCACTGGGCCATGCTGTTTCCATAAGCAGCCAGTTTATGGAGGGACGGGGGCTAAACGGAGGCCAATGGTGGCTCAAAGTTGGAAGGGGAGGAGGGCCAAGTAACCGGCCAGCAAATCCAGAAGTCTGGTCGTCTCGGTGGCTCACGGGGCTTCCACTGAACGGAGGCACCTCGGCTACCTGAAAGGAGGTTCTAGGCTACATACCAGTAAGTACCGGCCCCCTGGGATGTCAGCTCCATGCCATCCACTGAATTGTAGCTATCGTCGTCCATGATCTTGGAAAGGCCAAAATCGGTGATTTTTATCTCCCCGCATGCGGTACCATTGACTAGAAGAATATTACCTGAAAGGGCAAGAACATTAAGATTGAGTAGACTCGCCTGCATATGGGCATAGAGAGAGGAGAATGACACCCAAGCTCCAAACCCATGGAGCCTCAAATCATCTGGGAGAAGGAGCAAGACAGCAGGCCAGATCAGAGTACCTTGCTCCGCACCTCTAATTTCCAGAAATGGTAGGCCCAAATGTTGAAAGAAGCAAAAGAAATCAAACGGTCTGGTACAGTTGTTCAGAAGTCATGGGTAGTGGGACAATTCAATCAATCAATTTGTATTTATGATTGCATTAAGCTCTTGGGAGAATAGCCCTAGATCAGAGTAGGTAGACATATTCCAGCTGAAACTTCTGGAGGGGCCTCCAGAGAAGATTAGGGGAATACAGAAGTGAGGAAACTCCATGAAAAATCGAGAGGTCAGCCAGAGCTGGGATCGGGATCAGGGTCAGGGCCGGGCTGACATGGGGCCCGAAGTTGCCCGCTCCACAGAGGTGTGTGGGATTCCTCCAGCCCCCTGGGATGCCCTTGACCAAGGCTTAGTTCCAGCTGGCCGCTGTGCCACTTCAAGGCTGAGGGAATTGGGTGGAAGAGGTATGGGGCTGGGATCGGGGGTCCTCAGCCCACATCCCCAGCTAGGAAATCCAGACCACCAAGGACCATAAGGCTCAAGCTGACGGTCTGGGAGGAGGGCCAGTGGCCCTCAGAAGGGGGTACCTATCAGCCCCTATGGATTGACCAGTCCAGAAAGCACAGAACACGGTGCTGCTGATTAGGTAGAGATTCTGAATAATTGAGTGTTTCCAGTAAGGTTAGGCATTCATACCATCTCGACTCAAGAATAATATGTCCTAAAAAAACAGGGACCTGGGCCCTGCAAGCAGTCCCACGGTGTCTGTTTTATATGCCTATCAACCACCACATGAAACAAAAACTTCTCACTCTGGGCTTTAAGGCTCTCCATCACCTTGCCCCCGCCTACCTCTCCTCCCTTCTCTCTTTCTACTGCCCACCCCACACGCTCCGCTCCTCTGCCGCCCACCTGCTCACCGTCCCCCATTCACGCCTATCCCGCCGTCGACCTCTGGCTCATGTCCTACCGCTGTCCTGGAATGCCCTCCCTCCTCACTGCCGCCAAACTAACTCTCTTCCCCTCTTCAAAGCCCTACTGAGAGCTCACCTCCTCCGAGAGGCCTTTCCAGACTTAGCTTCCCCTTTTCCTCTCCTCCCTCTCTGCGCCCCCCCCACCCTTTCCCCCCTTCACCTCCCCTCAGCTAAGCCCCCTTTCCCTATGCTCCTCCCCCTTCCCCTCATCATTTGTATAGATTTTTACTACCCTATTTATTTTGTTAATGAGGTGTACATCCCCTTGATTCTATATATCGTGATGACGTTGTCTTGTTTTTGTCCGTCTCCCCCGATTAGACTGTGAGCCCGTCACTGGGCAGGGATTGTCTCTATCTGTTGTCGAATTGTACATTCCAAGCGCTTAGTACAGTGCTCTGCACATAGTAAGATTAGACTGTAAGCCCATCAATGGGCAGGGACTGTATCTCTTGCTGATTCGTACATTCCGAGTGCTTAGTACAGTGCTCTGCACATAGTACGCGCTCAATAAATACTATTGAATGAATGAATAGTAAGCGCTCAATAAATACTATTGAATGAATGAATGAATATCGTCTCTGAGCCCGGCATAAGTGTGCAGTTTCCTCCCCTGCCTTATGGTGCCTTTTCGCTCCCGGCTCCCCTGCCATTTCCAGTGTCTTTTTGACAGAAATTCACCTCCATAACGGTGGCACACGCGGCTACCCCCGGAAAGGGCCGGGCACCCGGGCCGCCTGGACACCGGAGTTCGTTCGGGAGGAGCGAAGCCGGTGCAACAGCGCCACCCGTAGCCACGGTGGGCGGGCCGGGAGCCAGGGCGCCCGGCCCCACACGTTCTCCGGCTCAACGGAAAGAGGCTGGGCCTCGGGCTTTGCGGAGGCCTGGGCAGCACTGGCCAGGAAGGGTGAGCTCCGGTCAAGGAGCCGGGGGAGAGAGGGCTGCAAGTGACCGAGCAGGAGGTCACCCCACTCTCCCGGCTCGCCAGATGCCCCGTCCAGGGCCCCGCTTGCGGATGGTGGACGCTGGATCTCGACGTGGCCGCTCCGCAGAGACGCTCACCTGGCTTAAGGTCATAGTGTATGATGGGAGGCTTGATTTCATTCAGGTACTTTAAAGCATTGACAATCTGCATGATGATGGACCGGGCCTCCTTCTCGGACATTAGCTTGTGCTGTTTCAGGTAGAAATCCAGGTCGTTTCCCTCACAGTACTCTAATACTGTACAGAACCTAGAGGGGAAAAAAGGGAAACGACATGAAGGCACCCGGTACAACCAGCTTCTGGCCTTCGCCGACAAAGGGCGACGTATGGTCACGGAGGCGCTCGGCCGGAGTTCTGGGAGAAGGCTTCCTCCTCCTCCTCCTCCGTCCCTCCCTCTTTCCTCCTGTTCTCGCCGCTCTCCAGTCCCCAGACCGACTGGGGAAACCTGCGCTCTGCCGCACCTTCGCTTTAATGGCTGCCAAATCCACCGGGGACTAGAGTTGCAATCGTTATTCTAGAAATGGGAGTTCTGGAAACTGCCCATCATCAGGTGGCTCTTTTGAAACCTGTCTGAGAATTCTGATGACACCTTATCTGACTCTTTTAAATGGTAATTGTTAAGTGCTTACTACGTACCAGGCAGTAAGCACTGAGGGAGATAAAAACTATTCAGGTTGGACACAGGGCATGTCCTACAGTCTTAATCCTCTTTTTCAGATGAGGGAACTGAGGCACAAAGAAGTGAAGTGACCAGCCCAAGTCCACAGAGGAGACAAGTGATGGAACTGGGATTAGAACCCAGGTCCTTCTGACTCCCAGGCCCGTGCTCTTTCCACTAGGTAGAGCTCCTTTTCATGATCTGTTCTTTACCTGAGCAGCTGGGGCAGACCTGGGCCCAGAGCAGCTCTCCGATACATATCCGAGACCACCATGCTCTGGGGCAGGGACGTTGATACCTGAGAGAGTGACACTCCCTGGACACCTCTCTGGAAGGGTCCGTTTACCCCCTGAAGTTTAGGCTGTGGAAATGCCCCCAATCTGACAATCTTAGGAATCGACAATGCTGGGAAGCATCTATGAGCGAAAAGGTTAAGTCGCCAGGCACAGGGAGTTTCTCCTACCAGCCTTGCATTGCCACCGGTATTTGGAGGACACAATGGTTGAGCCTACCGATATACCGAGGCTATAGATGGACTCGCAAAGCACAATTTTTTGTTGTTTTGGCCCAAGCGTCAGTACTTTTCCCACGAGGCCACCTGGATGCCCATGGTCCAGAGCGACGGTCCGGAACCCAACCTCTTCTGGAAGCCCCTGCAAAAGGACTTCTCCCTCCCCCAACACCCTGCCAAGCCAGATCCTCAGTCCCAGAAGAACCCGAACACCCAGTAGGCACCTGTGAACTCATGCTCTTTCCGAGCCGCTTCAGTTCCTCTGTCACTTAAGATTCACACTCTTGCCCCAAAACAATAACCGGCAAATGGAAATGACACTCTGCCCTACCGTGAGCCCCAGAAACTCTGACCCCCAAAGATTAGCTCCCGGGAATGGGTTGAAGAAAGTGCTACTGCCTGCCCTTGCCCCACACTGAACTCCCTGTCCTTCCTGGAGGTTAAAGCCTCCATCTTGGGGTTCAAAATCTATAATAAAATGGCTTTGCTGGGTCAACTCTGGCCATGCCCCTGGGAGAGTTATCTAGGAGAGGTCTGGGAGGCCCAGGACTTACGAGTCGGTGTCCAGTGAAAAGTAGTCGTACAGCTTAACGATCCGGGGATGGTCCAGCTCCTTGTGAATCCGGTACTCCCGACACGCGTGCCTGCGAACGATGCCGGGGGTTAGCAAGAAACTTTCTTACCTGCGGTTTCAAGACCTGTCCTCTGTGCAGCCCCACCTGCCTAGTCTCCCTCTCCCAAAGATGCCAGCTTCCTTCACTCTGGTGTACTACATTCTGCTTACCCCGTTCTGAGTAATCTCCTTTAGGGTTTAAATGCTTGAGGTTGGGGACTGGATCTTTCGGTTCTCTAATGTGTGGTTTTTTTTTCTTTTAAATGGTATTTGTTAAGCGCTTACTATGTTAGGCATACGTAATAGATTCTGGATACTCAACCTTGGCATGGAGAAGTGACTTGCCCAAGGCCACAGAGCAGACAAATGGAAGAGCAAGGATCAGTAGCCAGGTCCTTCTGACTCCTAGACCTTTTTTTTTGGGGGGGGGGTATTTGTTAAGCGCTTACTCTGTGCCGAGCACTGTTCTAAGCGCTGGGGTAGATAGAGGGCAATCAGGTTGTCCTACGTGAGGCTCACAGTCTTCATCCCCATTTTACAGATGAGGGAACTGAGGTACAGAGAAGTTAAGTGACTTGCCCACAGTCACACAGTTGACAAGTGGCAGAGTCGGGATTCAAACCCATGACCTCTGACTCCCAAGCCCGTGCTCTTTCCGCTGAGCCACGCTGCTTCTCTAGACCTGTGCTCTATTCACTTGGACAAGTTGCTTCCCTAAGCATTCCCAAGTGCACAGTGCAGTGTTATGTTTAATGATCGTTCCACACCTGGCACCAAGGTCTGCATATATATGAAGTGATCCTTCAGTCATATTTACTGAGCACTTACTATGTGCAGAGTGCTGTACTTGGGAGAGTACGATGCAACAGAATTAGCAGAAGCAACGTGACCTAGTGGAAAGAGCACGGGCCTGAGAGTCAGGGGATCTGGGTTCTGATCCTAGCTCCGTCACGTGTCTGGTGCGTGGCCCTGGGCAAGTCACTTAATTTCTCTGTGCCTCAGTTTCCTCTTCTATAAAATGGGGATTAAATTCTACTCCGTCTACTGAGACTGTGAGCCTGTGTCCAAACTGAATATCTTGTATCTACCCCAGCATTTAAAACAGTGCTTGGCAATCAATTAATTGATCAATGGTATTTATCAAGTGCTCACTATGTGCAGAGCACTGTACTGGGCACTTGGGAGAGTACAACAGAATTAGCAGACACAGTTCCTGCCCATAACAGGCTTAGTAAGTACTTAATAAATACAATTATTATCATCATTAAAGACAACACATAATAATAGACAAATAATCTTGATGATATGATAATAATAGCATTTGTTAAATGATTACTATGTGCCAAGCATTGTACTAAGCGCTGGGGTGGATCCAATTCAGTAAGATCGGACACAGTCTCTGCCCTATTTGGGGCTCACAGTCTGAAGGAGAAGAAATGGTACTGAATCGCCATTTTACAGTGGATGAGGAAACTGAATCCTAGAAAATTTTCCGAGACTTGTTCAAGGTCATCCAGCACACAAGTGGCAGCGCTGAGATTAGAAACCAGGCCCTCTGACTCCCAGGCTTGTGTTCTGTCCACTAGGGCACAATGCTTCGCTGATGGTAGCATTCACTTATGGTGTGTGGATGCAGCCAAAAAGGCCAGAACGGGAACCACAGTCCCACCTGTGCATACAAAAAGGGGGCCCCTTATACACTGTCCCATTTAATGATTACAGTGCCTGGTGCTGTTTTCTATTTTGCCTCATTTCTCATTCCTTATGAAGCTTTTGCTTGGAAAGAGCCCACCCTTTCTCGATGGCAGTGCTCCTTGTTGGTCTGTCCTCAGCAGCTGACTCCCATTTTCTGTCTGGGATGTAGCACCGAGTCCTCAAGACGCTTCCTCTGCCCTCCTGGCTTGAATTTCTCCGTGCCAGCTGTCCGCTCGGCTTGGATATCCTGCTGTTGTCTATTTCCTCAAGAGTCTGCATGGTTCTGTTGAAGTGGGCTGTGCTTCAATGCTAGGAGATGCGCTCTGCTGCAGATAGTCATCGCTTGGGAACTTATCTTGCCACTGGCTACTAAGGGGCTAGTGGGATTTCTTTCTTTCGCGTGAAATGCCTGCCCTTCCGGCCCAATGAAGATGTGGCACCGAAGTGGAATCTGTGTGGTATAGCAGGTTTGGGCTCTAAAGTTGGGCTGCTGGGGCAGGATCGGCTTCACTGCCCCGTGACCCTCGTCTTACTTTTGGGTGGTGGGAGGAAGAAGCCTGCCTCCTCTGAGAGGAGGTCAAGTTAAATCCACTGGGGAGGGACATGGCAGTAGCGGAGCAGGGTGGCCCTTTTGAGCGCCTTGTGGGAAGAGGACATATCTATCAAGTCTGTTATATTGCACTCTCCCAAGAGCTGAGTAGAGTGCTCTGCACCCAGTAGGTGCTCAATAAATTGATTGGAAGCCAACCTCTTTGCTCTTTTAAATACAGGGGAGGGTCTGCAGTGGTGGGCAATTTGGGAAGAGGGAGAGGCTGCTCATCAGGAGTGCTAGATAGGGAACTCATGGCCCACCGGGCTTTCTTCACAGAACAGAACTGTTTAGCATGAACACTAGTGGGTGAGCTGGAGGTATGGACACAAGAGAGGCCCTGGCCTGTCAAATGGTGACAGTCACATCTGCTGTGCAGCTGCCGCCCGGCCTGTCCTCACAATGGCTTGAGAAATGGCTTCTCTGAGCCGCTTTTTTAAGGTGTAGAAGCCAGCCCCCCTTCCCCCCACTCCACCCCCCCCCCCCAAATTTTAAACTGGAATATAGTCCAGAATTTTATAACATTACTCACTTGTGGTAATTCTCCTTTTTCTCATCCCTCCAGTTTTTGTTTAACTGGTGGATTTTCACAGCTACGTATCTCTGTTCCGTTAAATCGAACGCCTGCAAAGAGAAGGGGAAAATCGGGTCAAGTCGCTGACAAAAAAGTGCCGGCAGGAACCACAGGTGTGGGAAAGGGTTTCCGAACACCCTTTGGCAGATAGGTCTGGTCAGGACAGAGCAAAGATGGAACCAGAGCCGAGGAGCAGGAGGTCCTGCTTTACAATAGTCACTTGTTTCCACACTGCAACCAACTACTCCCAAACTTGAGATGTGATAACAATTCAGAGGCCTCCAGACTTACTGGCACCAAGGGGTTTAGAAAACACAAACACCACACACACCACAAACAGCAAGACAGGCCATGGCCAAACAGCTATTACAAAATAACAATCCCCTTTCTGTACCAACCACCCAAACTTTATTTTTAGGAACTTTTTTTAAGCAGCCTCCTTACTAGGCAGACAGTTGGGGGCAGGAGGCTGAGGGAGGAGGGGTGGCGGGTGGTGTCGGAGAGATCTGGGAACTGCCCTGTGATCATCACCCCAGGCTCTCATAGGCGGGGTGCAAGTTCCCTACGGCTGCCTGCGGACAGCCAGAAGCACCACTAACATTCCCGCGGGAAAACCATTCTGTTAGAAAACCTCCCCTTCGGGCGCTGCTCTCTCCGGAAGAAAGTGAGACGTAAAATGACTCTGGGATCTACTTTACCACAATTGAAAAATCACCCCGCAACTTGAACCCCGAACTTCATTCCTGAAAATGCCCACTGAACGCTCTGAAAGATCCCAAATCAGACTGAGCATTGACCCTGTGGTGGCCTGGCAATGACCCAACACCCACTTCACGACTGCTAAGGGCAGGTAGAGCACGGCTGCACTAGGGCCTCTAGTGCCCTCAAGGAAGCCCCATGGCAGAGCAAAGAGGAAGAGTGGGCTAAATGCCCTAGAACCATTTCTCACTGCCCAGCAGAAACTGGGTAAGACTGTCTGCGACTGACTAGCGATCAATCTGAGTCTATGCTGGAAGGGGGGAAGAAATGTCTCATCCCAACCACTTGATGCTGACTCCAAAGGGACGCATGCTCCGGGCATTGTATGGCTACCCAATGGGTCTCGCATCTCAGCGGGAGCCCTAGGGTAGAAGGGACCCAGTGAGGAGAGGGGATGGGGTGCCCTCTGGCAAGGGAGCAGGAATTGGGGTGCTGCCGTGAGGGTCCACCAGGTTCATCCGCGAGGCTGGTGCTCGGGGCCACTGGGGTTGCGGCTAATGAGCCGGGCTCAGTTCCGGGGGCCACTGCAGAGGGCCCTCTCTCACTCTGAAGAAAAAGAGGACCGAAAAGCTATGGCCAGGCTGGCCCGGGTCGGGGGCTATTAAGTGGCACAGCGAGCCCCAAAACAGCCAGCCCCTTTAAACTGCTGCTCTAGCTCGATCCTTCGACACCAGGGCCCTGACCGACAGTGGTGGGTTTGCCAAACTTGGGAAGACGAATTTGTGGCTTCTAAATCTGAGCCAGCAGCCACACGCATTCCTGTGGCTTGGTCTCTAACAGTCTCGCAGAGTCAGATTTTATAGTGCTTCCTCTGCTTAAAAGGTTTACCGACAGCCGACTTACCTTGTACACCTCACTGAAACCTCCTCTTCCCAGAAGATGTAACAACAAATATCTGTCATTTAGCGTGGGGTGATCTTTAAATCTGTGGAAATAAAGAGATGGAGAGCTCTAGGAAGGCAGAAACTAGGGTCCTGTCCCCTCTCAAACCTGGAAAAGCCCCAGACAGCAAAACATGATGACACCTCACCAAGTGACTGCTCAATGGACATTTGGGGGCAACGGGGCTCCCTCCCCCACAATTAATGCTGTGTTATCAATTGTTTAATAGGTCACAGTGGGAAGGTCGAATGCCCTCATGAGAAAGTCTCCTGGAGTGCACTAACTCGACGTATCTGTGGACACCACAGTAGAGAAGACAAACCCTAGCAACAAGAGGGAAAATATCATTATTTCCCTTCCGATGGCCAAGAAGCAAGAGAGACCGAGAGTGTAGCAGGAAGAGAAAAGACAGGATTACATAACTCCCTGGTTAGGGCAGGAAAGCAAGCAGCTACACAAAAACTCTGCTTGGGATTCATTTACTTCAGGAGGTGATGGGTTCTTCAGAGGTGCCAAATGGTTATCAGGAAGTGGAGCTTCCTAGTTCATCATCACTGATATCTATTGAGCACTTACTGAGTGCAAAGTACTCTACTAAGCACTTGGGAGAGTACAGTAGAGTTGGTAAACATATTCCCTGCCCACAACAAGCTTACAGTCTTACAACGGAGCTATCATTTCCTATTTTCTACCGAGGACTATAGGGTCTCCTTCTACTTCAGTCTCTCACTTTGCCATACCTCTAGGTAGATGGGCTTTTATTTGGTGCACGGCGCTTTCAAGTTCAAACAAAATACATTTTGAGGGGGGTGACTTTTTTAAAAAATACATTAACTGAAAAACCAGGTTTAAATCGTGAAAAACTTCAGGTTTCACTTTCACACCCAAGATCTCCGAGTCAGTGTTTCTTCAGTAAGGGGGCTCTTCTCCGGGGTATGCAAGTCATATAAGTGGCTGCATGGATGTGGACCCAAGGTACCCACCGGCCTAGGTGCACGGTCAGGTTGTGGCACCCTGGCTTAGCGCATCTCGGTTCCAGGCCCAATCTACATCTTGAATACTCAAGTCTCGTTTTGGGGGGTGTGGGACTAGATGGGGGAGCATGAATTAAAGACAACACTCCCATAAAGGCAAGCCAAAACCATCCCCTCCGCCCCACAAGGACACTCCAGGTTTCACAGGATGGGGGGAAACTAAACCTTCCAGAACAAGACATCTGCCATGTGATATGACCAATCCTTCCAGCTATGGCATTCATCATACACAACGCTTCCACTTTTAACAGGGGAGAAAACTGACGATTCACCAACCCCCACAACCCTCACCTCTCCACCAGACATGCTAAAATCTGACTGCGGCGACTGTGATGGAATTAGGACTGATTCTCAAACCAGGAATCCTCTGCCAGTGAAAGCATTAAGAAAACTTAAAAGTGCCTTTTTCAAACTTAACCCTACTGACAAAAAATGATCCACGAGGTAGAAATAGGTAGAATTGGGTAAACCCCCAGTTGTGTCACAAAGCGCCACAGGTTAAATGGTGCAGCCTACTGACAGGCCGGTTAGGTCTTCTAATTGCCGACCATGGAGCGGATCAGATTGGCCCCGAGATCCCCCCCAGACAATGCATCCCCAAGGGGGCCAAATCTTCAGAATCTCGGGGCAGGCCTGGTGCTCCAGTGCCTCTGTCATGGTGACAGCTCTCAGAGAGCTCCCCACCCCCCGCACCCCACCGGTGGCTCACTGTGAATTATCTTCATTGTGTATCCTTTTTAATTCCCTGATGTGTAGATTTCTAACCCTCTCTAGTCTCTCCAGTTCCGCCTGGATCTCGGCTTCCTCCTGAAACAAGAGACAAAAAAAGGCCAAGGTGATTCAGTGCATGGGGTTTTTCTCAGTCTCATCCCCTGAGGAAGCAGCAGACACTGGATGGCCTAAAGAGACTGCAGGATGTCCATCTGTTTGATGGCAGGAAACCCCGGGCTGAGCTCTCCAAGAAGGGACAAAAAAGATCAGGGTATTCACAACAACTCAGGCTCTCATGTGGGAACCTGAAAATCACCTGCTGATGACCTGTGTTTCTTGGGAAGGCCTGGGGTCCTCAGGGAAGATGGAGCTGAGAAATTGGGAGCGGGGGCCACCAGCTGTGGGTGTTGGCCTCTTTCGGAAACACCCTCCCCCACCAGGAATTACACTTAGACAAAGGGAGAGAAGCAGTGCGGCCTAGTGGAAAGAGCCCGGGTCCAGGAGTCAGAGGACTTGGGTTCCAATCCCGGCTCTACCACTGACTGCTGTGTGACCACAGGCAAGTCCTGAACTGTTCTGGGCCTCAGTTTCCTTCTCCTTTAAATGGGGACTCAATACCCGTTCTCCCTCTGTGAGGTCCAAGTGGGGAAGGGACTGTGTCTGGCTTGATTATCCTGCAAGTATCTCAGTACTTAGGACAGTGCTTGGCACAGAGTGCTTTAGCAAATATCACAGTGGTTATTATTATGACCTCACCACTTTATCGCACCTCTCCTTCTGGTAGAGAGCACCATAAGGAACCTGGTGGCAGTCGGGTCGTGGTTTAACATCTTCCCGCTCAGTTTGGGTTGCCCAAGGGGAAAGATGAGGGCTGCTTCTCTTTCATGGGGGCTGAAGGTTTCTGACCCATCTTATCACTTCTACTCCTCTTGCTCGTTAATTATCATCACAGAGTCAACTGGGGGAAGCCTACTGGCAGTTGGCCGTACCTACTTCCTGATGGATGAATTTAAGGCTTGTTTTCAAATGGGAAACTGCATTGGTGAGAATTGGCCGAGGCTCTCTCTGGAGCCAGGACATCTGAACTCCACACTAATTGTTAGAGGGGAAGAGGAGGGAGGAAAGGGGGCGGTCCATTTTGCCCCCTTAGGCCCTGGGACATAATCCCCAGCCAGGGTTCCACAGATTTAAGCCTAGGTTGGACCCCTCCCTGCCAGATTCTTTACCTTTTTAAGATGACCTAGTCTGAGTTTGAAGATTTCTTCTTGCTCGTGGTATTCAGCTAACGTTAACCTGGGAGAAGAGAGAGCAGAATTTTAGCATATGAGTCTACTCGTTGTGAACCGAAGACAGCAGGATAATTTACCACAGGTGCCGGGCCAAGACAGAAGACACCCATCCGCCCAGGCTCAGCTTTGGGCTTAAATCAGGCCAATGAGGAAATGATTCTGCAGCTCAACTTGGAGAAGTAAAGAGCACTGGCTAAGTCCAGGATGGGGAGGGAAGATGGATTAGCCTGGGGAAACGGGCAGCCGGGAGCCCAGTAGCTTCCATCTCACTGGGCAGCGATAGTCTCCACTTCATGCTAGTGCAATTTCAAAGAGAATAGAAAAAGTCAGTTTTAGGGCTGGGACTAGCCTCACGTTGGGTGACTATCTGGGCAGTTCTAGGGTCTCCAGGGAAGTGCTCAAAACTCTGGACAACCACAGAGGTTACTCCTGACCTCCACCCCCGCCACAGACAAGCATGGGGATACAAATAGTACAAGATTGGGGAGAGGCGTTGGGCTCTCCCCTCTCGATGAACAGATCTACCGCGCCTGGCCGACGCTCAGGGCTGCCAAGAGCGAACCCGCCTCTGTGCTTGGACACGGTGGGCCAGGAGACTGCTGCTTGCATTTATGTAGGCCCCTGAGGGCCAAGGGGGCTTCCGTCACCACGTACGTTTCGTTTTCAGCTCCGTTGGTCTTGCTCTTGCGCTGTTTCTGCTCGTTGTTGGCGGGAGGGGTCTGTCCCATGGCAGGCGGTTTCCGTTTGGCTAACATTTTTCGTTGTCGCTCAATCTCTTCCCTCTGTGAGTTTATCCTCTCCTGTTGCCTAGAAAGAGGAATGCGGTTCAGGGAGAAAGAGGAAAAGCTCCCTTAACACATCTACGGAATAGATCGTGTGGATTACGGAGCTAATGCAAATGCTTAGACTTGTGTTACGTTACAGCAAAACCTCCGAAAAGCCAACACTTTAAATAGAGATTAGGCTTGATTAGCCCCTGGAAAAAGCTGAGGGCTCAGTTTGGGAAACCGTTGGACTGAATTTGGGAAAAGTGCAGGGATTCCAAGATGAGAGAAGGGATATCTGGATTTGACAACCACTTCAGAATGAGAGATGGGAGAGGGAAAAAGGGGGCAGGAAGAGGTGTTGGTTGGGTTTTTGCGGAGAATCTTTTGAGGGAAGAGACTTCCAGGGATTCGTCCAAAACCATTCTGTGATCCAGCGGATGAGCTCAAAAGACAAAACAAACTCGAGTTCTTCTCTCAAGTGAAAATCATCCTGCGGTCACTGGAGATTACAGAATGCTGACCCAGAGCTCTGGAGACACGGGGAAGAGTCCTCAGTTTCACCACCCCGAAATACTAAACAAGTCACTTGAGCTCCTGAGCTTCCACTTCCTTATTGGTCAACTTGCCTTCCTCTCCAGACTGTGAGCCCCATGTGAAATAGGGGACTGGGGCCCATCCACATACCTTCCATCTGCCTCAGTGTTTAGTACAGTGAGTGGCTGGCAGAAAATGCTTAAGTGCTCGTATTTCCCACAGCTGATCCTTTCCCACATCCTACCTCAGGCCTGGAACACCCTCCCCCTTCATATAAAGCCTTCTTTTCCACAACTCCATCTCCTTTCTGTGTCATCTATACACTTGGATCTGTCCCTTTTATGCACTCCTCAGCCCCACAGCATTTTAGGTACATATCCATAATTTATTTACATTAATGTCTCCCATCTAGACTGTATGCTCGTGGTGGGTAGGGAACATGTCTATCCACTCTGTTGTACTGTAATAATGTTGGTATTTGTTAAGCGCTTACTATGTGCAGAGCACTGTTCTAAGCACTGGGGGAGATACTGGGTAAACAGGTAGTCCTGTGTGAGGCTCCCAATCTTCATCCCCATTTTACAGATGAGGTAACTGAGGCACAGAGAAGTTAAATGACTTGCCCAGTCACACAGGTAACAAGAGGTAGAGCTGGGATTCGAACCCATGACCTCTGACTCCCAAGCCCAGGCTCTTTCCACTGAGCCAAGCTGCTTCTTCTCTCCCCACACATATTCTCCCCCCCCTTTTCTCGCCCCGCACTCTCTCCTCCCCGCTTTCTCTCCTTCCCCCCCTCTGCTTTCCCTGAGCCCCTCTGTCCCCTCTCCCTTTTGCCCTCTCCCCAGCTTTGTTCTAGGGCCTCACTTCCCCCTGCAACTTTACAGTGCTCACCATGTGATAAGTGCTCAATAAGTACCAATGATTGACATATTCTTCTTTCCCCTCTAACTAACGTTGATGTCAGTCTCTCCGATACAGTTGGTAAACTCCTTGTGGGCATGGATTGTGTATACCATGAATTGTACTTTGCCAAGCACTTAGTACTATGCTCTGCACACAATAAGCACTCAATAAATACCACTGACTAACAAATACAATTAATGTTAGCAGTAAGGATGGATTTTTCTTTATTACTATTATTGTTCTGATATTTAGTAAGCACTTATGGCATGTTCAACATTGTGCTAAGTGCTGGGATAGATACAAGGTTGGACACATTTCTTGTCCCACATGGAGCTCACAGTCTAAATAGGAGAGAACAACTTTCTAACGATAGAGAGAGAGAATCACACACACTTCAGAGAGATTGGAAAAACAATTTATCTGGTCAAAATGAAGCATGCTTTCCTGCACCACTTGCCCCCCTCCTATCTCACCTCACTAGTCTCCTACTCACCCAGCCCACACACTTTGCCCCTCTAATGCTAACCTTCTCAATATACCTCCATCTCACCGCCAATCCCTCACCCACGTCCTGCCTCTGGTCTGGAATGCCCTCCCTCCTCAAATTTGATTAATTGCTCTTCCCTCCTTCAAAGCCTTATTGAAGCCTCCAAGAAGCCTTCCCTGACTGAGCTCCCCTTTCCTCTTCTCCCACTCCCTGCTGCGTTGTCCTGACTTGCTCCCTTTGTTCTGCCCTCCTTCCCAGACCCACAGCACTTATGTACATATGTTATTAATTTATTTATTTATAGTCATGTCTGCCTCCCCCCTCTACATTGTAGAGCTACATTGTAAGCTCGTCGTGGGCAGGGGATGGGTCTGTTTACTGTTGTACTGTACTCTTCCTAGCGCTTAATACAGTACAGGGAAGCAGCATAGGGTAGTGAAAATTGCATGGGCCTTGGAGTCAGGTCATGAGTTCTAATTCCAGCTTCACCATTTGTCTGCTATGTAACCTTGGGCAAGTCACTTCACTTCTCTGGGCCTCTCTATAAAATGGGGATTGAGACTACGAGCCCCAAGTGGGACAGGGACTGTGTCCAACCCAATTTGCTTGTACCCACCCTAGCACTTGGTACAGTGCCTAGCACACAGTAAATGATTGACAAATACCATTATTATTAGTTCAGTGCTCTGCACAGAGCGAGCACTCCATAAATACAACTGAATGAACTTAAAATGGAGATGCAGGCTGGCTTTTGGCCTAATGTATCTCCCCCAGAGACCTCTTTAGGCAGCCTCTCCCAAATGTGTAAGGTTCCAGGTGGAGACCCAGTGGTGGGTCAGGGTCTTGACAGGAGTTGGGGCCAGCGTCAGCCGTGGCTAAAGAGAGCCACCAGAGCAGCATGAGAAGTCTAAGGCTCCTGGGGGTGCCCGGAAGAATTCCACAGAACCGGCTACTGCACCTTGTAGACAGGCCACCAGAACATAACGAGAGCTGATTTGGCCAGTGAGAGGTCCTGGCAGGAACACGGCCACTGCAGAAGTCCCCACAATGGGCTGACACACATGGGGCTTTCGTTTGCTGACACACATGGGGCTTTCGTTTAGATCGAATGTTAAATTTCAGGCTTTATAAATGAGGCCATAAGCAGTCACGAAAACCTTATTTTTGATCGAGACTGAAGAACGGAACAGCGTGTGGAGTATTTGAAGGCTAATATTTGAGTTTGAGAAAAGTGACACAAACGTGGAGGACTGCTCCAAATAAATACATCAGTGCTAGAGATGGCTAATGGGTAAATATGGTTGGGGTGCTGGAATTACCTGGAAAAGGTGATGTTTTCGGAGGCCTTTAAATATGGGCAGATGGTGGCCCGCTGGATGGGGGAGAGAGGGGAGGTCCAGGCCAAGGGAGCGACAAGAGAGAGGAGGCAAGCGGCGGGAGAGTCAACAGCACGGAGGTGAGCTTGTGGGGTCTGAAGAGGGCGAGGTGGGGAGTAGTGAGTGAAGAGGTAAATTGGGGAGGGTTGACAGGAAGCTTGAAAGAGTCCACGCAAACCCTACTCCGGCTTTGGGGGACCCATATGTACATACCCGTAAATTATTTCTTGCTATGTCTGTCTTCTCCCCTTAGATTGTCAGCTCCTTTTGGGCAGGGAACGTGTCTACCAATTATGTTATATGGTACTCTCTCAAAGACTCAGGACAGTGCTCTGCATACAGTAAGCGCTCAATAAATACTATTGATTAGCCCCAACTACTTTAATGCAACATATAGCTTCAGAACCAGATTCTGATCACCAAAGTCTCCAGCAAGACACAATGAGGCACATTTTTCTAATACACACCTCTAATGCATTAGATCCCGAGACCAGAATCTGATATCCAAAGGGACAGCCTGAATCCCTACCATTTGATTTAAACAAAAATAAAGAAAAACAGTTAGGATTCTTGTGGGGGCCACTCCTCTCCTGGCAGGAACTGCTTGTTAGAGAAGTGACTACCATTTCCCTGAACTGATCCGGTTCATTCCCTCACAACCCCTGGTTTCTGGAAACTGCTGGGGAAAAGGCTGCTTCAAAAAACATTTCTCATCAGGGGACTCCAATTCCCTGCTTGAAGACAAGTGGGGCAGTTTGGCATTCAGGTGACTGGCAGCGTGACTAAGCGGAAAGAGCACTGAGCTGGGAGTCGGAAGACCCGGATACTAGTTTTGGCTCTGTCAGTCGCTTGTCCACTGTTTGACCTTGGCCAAGTCAGTTAACTTCTCTGAGCCTCAGTTTCCTCATCTGCTGTTTTCCCTCCCTCTTAGAGCTGTGAGTCCCATGAGGGATGAAGACGGTGTCCCATCTGACTATCCTGTTTCTAGCTCAGCGGTGAGTATAGTGCTTGGTAAATAAAAAAAACTTAATATGAACCATCATTATTATTCAAGCACCAACTCCTAAGGTAATAAGGAAAACATACATGCCCACCAGTGTAAGTCTTGAAGGGATGTCACTTGTTCAGCCAGAGGAAAGAGCACTGGCAGAACTGTAGAGTTAACAATAATAATAATAAGGATATTTGTTAAGTGCTTACTATGTGCAAAGCACTGTTCTAAGCGCTGGGTGGGGGGGAATACAAGGTGATCAGGTTGTCCCACATGGGGCTCACAGTCTTAATCACCATTTTACAGATGAGGTAACTGAGGCACAGAGAAGTTAAGTGACTTCCCCAAAGTTATACAGCTGACAAACGGCAGATCCTGGATTAGAACCCATGACCTCTGACTCTCAAGCCCAGGCTCTTTCCACTGAGCCACTCTCCTTCAGCCACTCTGCTGATCAAGGCCAGTGCTGGGCCTTGATGCCTGGCCCCCTGACTCGGAGTCCACCCTGCCTCTTCTTTCTCCCGCTCTCCTAGGCAGCCCACGATGATCTGCTGTGGTCTTCAAACCGTACAGCTCAAAAACTAACTGGGAGGGGAAGAGAAGTGAGAACCAGGGGCACGGCTGTGTCCTCTCTTACCCCTCCAGAGGGAAAATGCCCGGGACTCCACAATGACCACAATTTGAAAACCACCATGTTAGTAAAATATTTGCTATAAAACATCTGGAGAACAAGAGCCATGGGCAAGTTGTCCTTAGAATTGCAATCCTACTTCAGCACCTCCGGGACAAAAGCCCTGAGCGAGCCTGGGTCGTAAAATGCCTAGGACAGGCACAAGGGGATGCCCTTGTTGGTTCTGTATCTCAGATAACAGGGCAATTCTCCCACTCCAGGGTCACTGCAAGGAGAAAGATTGGGCCTGGATTTTGTGCTGCCTTTTCCTTTCCTCTGGGAAAAAGAATAATGGAGTGGAGTAGCTTTAGGATAGGATTCCTTCCTTTTCATCCTCCCTCACTCCAGCAGACAGATGCCAGAAGGCAGGAAGTTCATTTGCTTTTAGACAGCACATCTTATTTGCATAAAGATTAGGTCCAAGCCCTGAATTTGAAAATGTAGGGAAAAGGGCCAGAGCTCCGGCATCAGCCAGCAAGGGCAGCAGATGCAGTGAATTCTAGGGTTGTGGAACCATTTTACTATTGGCAGAAGCCATGGGCAGGTGTCGAGGATGCCAAACCACTGGCTCTGGTCAGCAAGTGGAAAAGGTCAACGATGGTTTCGCTCCCCGGTCGCCGGGTGAGACACCGACTTACTTGATAAGGTTCTGGAAAGCATAGCCATCTGTCCACTGCTCGGTGAACGAGGCCCCGTGCCGGACTGTCGTGAAGTGACCCAACCTCAGGCGATCCTGCATACTCTTGTCCCTGCAGGCCATCTTCTCTTGTTTTGACTAGAGAAACGGGATCACAGTGGGTAAGAAACAATAGTTGGTTTCAGCTCCCCCCCAGCCCCACGAGCAGCATCAACTCAGGGGGGTTGTGGGGTGTTCATGATGCTGTCCCACCCAAAATTTAAAAGCCAGGTCCCCCGGCTCCAAGAGGATCTCGGCCCCAGCCCTAATACAAACCGGGACCCGGTCAGCTGTTCGGGGAGGGCGACTAGCTGCTGAGCAGCAGAGAACTCATTCGGTGTCCCTTAAAATTAAGTTCTTCCTTCACAAATCACCCTAACAAGCAATTAGGTTTATAGGTAAAAGAAATTCATTTGACCTTCTCTCCTCCTTGGCTGAGGCTGAAATACACATATTGGGATTTCAAATGAGAAAGAGAGAGACTCTATTAATCTAGTTCATCTGGGAGTTGAGTCTCTAAAATCACTGGCTCAAATCCTCGCCTCAAAGCAGTAGCACACATCCACAGGTAAACTTTGCAGACAGTCGGTGGGGCCCCTTTCAAATGCAAAGTCCAACTTGATATATTCCACGCCTGCCCCAAATCTTCACAGTTGCGATGGAACACACCCGTAAGCAAATATGCAAACTGGGAATTTGTGCCGGTAGTAAAATCTATCTAAAAACTACATGGGACCCAATCAAAGCGTACATACACATCCCTGATGATTCAATTCATTTAAAAGCACAGGATTATCTGAGTCATTCCTGCAGCTTTCCAAGATGAGTAAAATTAGTTCTAATGGCTTCCTGGGCCATATCTCCCCGTCTAGACTGTAAGTGCTCAATAAATACGACTGAATGAATGACTGACTGAGCCCAGTACGAGACACTCTGTTCTACATGTGGCAAAAGTTTCCAAGCCCATGGTGTAGAGAGGTGTCCTTCAGCTCAAAGATGAAGCGGCTGAAGGCAAGACTGTGCCTGTGAGGGAAGTGTCTCTAGAAAAGAGACTCCCTTGCTCAACTTGTCCATGACAATACAGTAATTCTCTAAACACAAGATTCTCTTCTAAGAACTGCCAAATGCCAAGGGATTAAAGGAAAACCGAATCTGCCCTGGTGCCCGAGCAGAAGGAAAGTTCAATGGAGGAAGAAATGCACTGTCAAAATAAATATTTGAACTTCACATGCTACTCTCTGATGACATTTGACAAGCCTGAGACACTTATGCCCAGTGTGTAGGGGTGATGAAAAAGACCAACGTACACCCCAGATGCCACACGGCCCCAAACACCGTCCTCTCGGGAGCTTCAGTCGACGTGGTGCCGAGCGGAGTTCTGGACTCGGCATTGTGAATGTGAGACAACTGGAGTCGGGGCTTCAAGAACAGAACGGACAACTGGCCTTTGTTCCTCACCACAGAGAGCAGTTTTTCTACAAAAGGGGAAGTATTCTGACGCAGCCTTCAAATCACAAGTTATTGTGTTTCACCATTTCAATTAGACAGTCCAAGTGGAAGATGAGGCTTACCGGTGAGAGACCATTCAAAATTACCCTTGGCAGGACACCAATGAACGAACATGATCTCATAATGGGTCCAAGGCGTTGTTGCATGAGGGGCTACACAAGACCCCAGATAGGAGAGGGGGCTTTCAACCACTCTGGCAGAGTGCTGGGAGGCCTGAGTGGGGGTTGAGGAGGACGTTGTCATCCCCGGAAGGGCCTTGGAAATCCCAGAAATCCCTATTAATCGATGGTATTTATTAAGCGCTTAAACTGTGTGCAGAGTGCTGCACTAAGCACTTGGGAGAGTATAATAGAACAGAGTTGATAGATGCGTTGCCTGCCTATAAGGAGCTTAGAGTCCTAGAGGGGGAGGCAGGCATTAAAATAAATTATGGCTATGGACATGAGTGCTGTGGGGTTGGGGTGAATAAAGGGTATAAATCCAAGGGCAATACAATGGTTGACTTTACTGCGCACGTTTGCTCTCAAGCTTGACCTCTTTCTTTAAGCACTTGATAGTCACCCACCTTCAGCCCCACAGCACTTGCGTAGAAATCTATAATTTATTTTCATGTCCGTCTCCCCATCTACACTGCAAGTTCCCTCACCCACTTTGATGATCACCCCAGGCCCACGGTAGTAATAAGAACTGTGGTTTTTATTAAGCACTTACTAAGGGCCAAGAACTGTGCTAAGCGCTGGGTAGATCCAAAATCATCAGGTCTCATATTGGGGCTTACAGTCTAAGAAGGTGGGAGAAGAGGAATTTCTAGGATTGCACTCTTTCCACTGGGCTACACTGCTTCTCATTTACGTAAGTATTCTTATACTTTACTTACCCTCTCTATAGTCTATTTTAATGTCTGACTTCCCCCTGTAGACTGTGAGCTCCTTGGCGGGAGAGATAACGTCTACCAACTCTGTTGTACTATACTCTCCGAGGCACTTACAAGTGCTCTGCACACAGTAAGCACCCAATGAATACGACTGATTGATTGACTGACTTGAGTCCATCCCGGGACTCCACTGAAGACATGAGGGGGGTTTGGAAATGTACTCAGATTTCCACCGGCCCCTCTCCTTTAACCCACCTAAGGGGTGGGTACCTACAGAATCCTTCTCACGAGAAAAGCAGGAGAATAGTGCCACAGGCTTTGGAGACTAGACACAGTTATGGAGTTCAGTCTGAATAACGGCCACCTCCCACCCCTCCAGCTGCCCCACGCACTGATCTACACCGAGGAAGCATTATACATGAACAACCGGGGGTTAAAAGTGGGGCCCTGGGAATTCCGTTACCTAATCAGCACAATCATCCAGTGATACCACGGAAGGAAAGCCTGCAGAAAAACCAACCCAGAAAGCAGGCCAGCTGGGAGGTTGGGAGGAAAAAACAACCGGGGGAGCTGCATGGGGTGAACCGTCAGGTCCAACAAAAGGCTTTCAGGGCAGTGATGTTGTCCAACTTTCTCGACCCAGAACCTCCTATCCCCAGATGCTACAACCAACACCTTGACTGAGCCACCGGCTTCATTTCTGGCTTAAACTCGACATCAAATGACAAGACAGGATCACAGAGAGGTTCTGGAAAGGAGTCGGTCTCCTAGCACTGACTACACTCCCCTTGGCAAAGCTCTGCCGGGTCTAACACATGTAGAGACTAGACGGCAACAGGACATCTGAGCAGCCCCTATACAGTGAGCTGGAATTGGGGCCCCGAAAACAAGGCGGGCAGAGGAAATATTTTAAGGATACAATAAAGCAAGGCCTCAGATCCCGCTGCATCCCAGCTGAAGGCTAGGAGCTGACTGCTAGATAGACCAGCCCAGGCCCCTGCCGTCAGAGGAGCAGAAGCTTCCTAAGGACAAAAGACACGTAGTCCAAAGTGAAAGCCCCACCAGGCACTGCAACAAACATGAGATAACAGAGCAGCGTGGCCGGAGAGGCAGAGGATCAGGGTTCTAATCCCAGTTCTGCCACCTGCCTGCTGTGGGAACTTGGGCTAATCACTTCACTTCTCTGTGCTTCAGTTTCCTCCAGTTTAAAATGGGGACTAAATCCCTGTTCCCCCTCCCCCTTATATATGCAGGGACTGTATCTGACTAGATTACCTTGAACCTACCCAAGCTCTTAATACAGTGCTTGGTCCATAGTAAGTGCTTAACCAATGCCAGAGTTAACAACACTATTAGTCTTTGGAAGGAGAGAGTTTGGTCAGAATGTGGGCCTTGCACTCGCCTTTTCGACCTTACCCTCCATTAGATTATAAACCTCTCATAGGCAGGGAATGTGCCTCTGCTTCTGTTCTATTTTCCCAAGGGCTTGGGGGGTGGCGGGGGAGTGTGTGTGTGTGTGTGTGTGTGTGTTATGGTATATGTTAAGTGCTTATTATGTGTCAAGCATAGTTCTAAGCACTAGGGTAGATACAAGTTTATTAAGGTTAGACACAGTCCTTGTCCCTCACGGGGCTCAGAGTCTAATCTGGACGCAGCAAGTGCTTGATAAATACCGTCTCCACTAGTACACACGCACCTACAGGTGAATTTTACCATCCCCGTCTGCGTCTCTGAGCATGAGGGACAACTGGAAAGGGGATAAGCCTCATCCAATCAGTGATGTGCTCAGGGCAGAGGGAAACTGGAAAAAGGAGATGTAGATAACACCAGCATCAGTAAGTCCTCCTCTGCCCTTTGCATGGCAGTGTAGGTGGAGGCAGAGAGGAGAGGGAGGCAGTGCAGCCTTGTGGACTGGGAATCAGGACACTTGGATTCTAAGGCTGGCTCCGCTACCTGCCTGCTGTGTGACCTTGGACAAGTCAATTAATTTCTCTGAGCATCTCTTTCCTCTCCCATAAAGTGGGGATAAGAAACCAGTTCTTCCTCACTCTCACTATAAATCCAGGGTTGGACAGATACTGGGTTTGATTTGTTTTACACTGAAACTAATGCAAGTTTAGCATAGTGCCGGGCACCTAGTAAGCCCTTAATAAACACCATAATTATTATTTTTGTTATTATTGGAGGGTGGAAGAAGCAGGGCTAATTACTCACCTCTCTCCTAGGATATTACAGGCTAAAACGACAACAGTGACCAGTCTTACAAACACTTGACAATTAGTTGTGTGTAGACAAATATTTACAGTACAGTAACTCTCCAGGCCTTCTTTCCTGGGATATTAGGATGACACATGAGATACAACATGAGAATGACTTTCTGATCAAGACAAAAAGATAAATCCAAGAAGGAATGGTAGTGTGCACGGCATTTAGCTTGCAAATACTCCTGGGCAGATAATTACAAGATGGTAGCCCAAAGCAGTCTACTACACAGCTAAGTGGGATAAAAGGAAATTCAAGTTGCAGGATATATATGGGAAGATAGCATTTAGCACTGTGAACCTGATTAGTAGCCACAGTGGACTGACTGGGATTTTTCCCTAAACTTACTAGTGTAACTAGCTCTGGGCCGTGAGATCCAGGCAAATTTTCAGACAGAAGGCCTGCTTAGTGTATGGCCAATCTAGGCCTGATGGCACTAATCAGTGGTATTTATTGAGTCCCCTCCTGGAGAGTTTCCAGTACTCTACCAGTCTCAGCTAAGGAAGGGAGAGTCAAGCAGAGGCCTACCTATTCCACCTGTAGCTTGGGCAGTGGCTAGTGAATGGAAGGCAATCTGCTACAAGTCAAAACTCACCCACACTGGGCAGCAGAGGCATGGGAGAGAGTCGAGGGCAGAGACTCGTGTTTACTGCGTGGAAGGTGGTAATGGTAAACTACTTCCATATTTTTACCAAGAAAACTCTAGGGATACACTACCAGAATGACTGCAGATGGAGAGTGGGGCATTCTGGGCGAGATGCCCCCAAGGTGTCGTTATGGGTCGGAAATGACTCCACGGCATAAGCAAGACAATTTGAGTGCTGACTCTGCAAAGAGGACTGTACTAAGCACATGGTGTTCACACCTCTTTCACCCTCTCCTGAGCAACCTAAGTGCTCCTCGCTCACCAGCTCCTTTCCCTCCTGACCCCGTGGGCTCCTCATTTCTCACAGAAATCCCACTTAACTGTGATTTTACCAACAGTTCTCTCCCAGTTCGAATCTTAATAATAATAATTATGGTTTTTGTAAAGCGCTATGTGCAGAGCACTGTTCTAAGCGCTGGGATAGACACAGGGTAATCAGATTGTCCCACGTGGGGCTCACATTTTTTTAATACCCATTTTGACAGATGAGGTAACTGAGGCACAGCAAAGTTAAGTGACTAATCTTACTTCTCTGGCTACACCTCGGTCTCTTTTGCTGGCTCTTCTTGCATCTCTCCCCTCCCTTAAGCTCCTATCTGGGTCCCTAACTCAACCCACTTTACACTGACATCCGGTCTTGTGGCTTCAGTGATCACCTCTAGCAGGACGACTCCCAGATCTATCTTACTAGCCCTGACTTCTCACCTCATCCAGTCCCCGCTCCAGTCTATTCTTCACTCCGCTGCCCGGCTCATCTTCCTGCAGAAACGATCTGGGGACGTCACTCCCCTTCTTAAACACCTCCAGTGGTTGCCTATCAACCTCCGCTCAAAACAAAAACTCCTCACTCTAGGCTTCAAGGCTCTACATCACCATGCCCCCTCCTACCTCTCCTCCCTTCTCTCTTTCTACCGCCCACCCCGCACGCTCCGCTCCTCTGCCGCCCACCTCCTCACCGTCCCTCGGTCTCGCCCATCCCGCCGTCAACCCCCAGGCCACGTCCTGCCGCGGTCCCGGAACGCCCTCCCTCCTCACCTCCGCCAAACTAATTCTCTTCCCCTCTTCAAAACCCTACTTAAAACTCACCTCCTCCAAGAGGCCTTCCCAGACTGAGCTCCCCTTCTCCCTCTACTCCCTCTACCACCCCCCTTCACCTCTCCTCAGCTTAACCCTCTTTTCTCCCCATTTCCCTCCGCTCCTCCCCCTCTCCCTTCCCATCCCCTCAGCACTGTACTCGTCTGCTCAACTGTATATATTTTCATTACCCTATTTATTTTGTTAATGAATTGTACATCGCCTCGATTCTATTTAGTCGCCATTGTTTTTACGAGATGTTCTTCCCCTCGACTCTATTTATCGCCATTGTTCTTGTCCGTCCGTCTCCCCCGATTAGACAGTAAGCCCGTCAAACGGCAGGGACTGTCTCTATCTGTTGCCGACTTGTTCATTCCAAGCGCTTAGTACAGTGCTCTGCACATAGTAAGCGCTCAATAAATACTATTGAATGAATTGAATGAATGAATGAACCTCATCTGCAATCTTGCAGTGCTTTTTGCTTCCAGGACGTCTCCACAGGGACATCTGGCTGGAATCTCTGTGAACTCCTCACCTTCCCTTCCCAAATACCTACATTTCCCATCACTGGAGTAGTCTGTCCAAAACAATGGTTGTCCATCCACCTCCACGTCACCTCCCAACTTTCCCATTACAGGAGAAGTATTTATTAAGCTCTTACTGTGTGCACATCACTGAACTGAGTGCTGGGAAAGAATACACAGGTGGCAAATTAGACCCGATCCCTATTCCTCTGGGGGCTCACAATCTAAAAACAGAAAGGGGAAGAGGGGCCTAGCAACAGATACATATAAGGGGAGATTAAAAAAAAAAACACAATGACATAAAGATGAAAAACATATAGGGCATACAGAGGCAGCAGGAGGTAAGTGAGTATCAAGTGCTTAAGTGCACAAGCAACGCAGAGGGGAGGCCAGGTAGGGGAAATGAGGACCTCATCAAGGGAGGCCGCTTAGATGTGGGATCTGTATTCCCTAGCCCCTTGATATTCACCTCACCTTCAGCCCCACAGCACATCTGTCAATATCCTTACATTCTGTCATTTCCCCTATCTGTAATCTGCTTTAATGTCTGCCTCCCTCTCTAAGCTGGAAACGCCTTGTGGGCAGAGATTCCACTGTATTGTGCCCTTCCAAGTCTTCAGTACAGTGCTCTGCACACAGTGGGTGATCAATAAATCCCAGTAATTGATTGATTGTCCTTGTGGAAGATGGGTATGGGTGACTGGGTCTCACCAGAACTGGTGGACTGGAGCTGGACCCCATTAAGTCTCAGCAACTGGCTGTGGACACTCAGAAAGGCATCTCAAGGGTGCAGGGCTCCTGCCCATACGAGAAGCAGCGTGGCTCAGTGGGAAGAGCCCGGGCTTGGGAGTCAGAGGCCATGGGTTCGAATCCTGACTCTGCCACTTGTCAGCTGTGTGACTGTGGGCAAGTCACTCAACTTCTCTGTGCCCCAGTTACCTCATCTGTAAAATGGGGATTAAGACTGTGAGCCTCACGTGGGACAACCTGATTCCCCTATATCTCCCCCAGTGCTTAGAACAGTGCTCTGCACATAGTAAACGCTTAACAAATACCAACATTATTCTGGACTGAGGGGAGGTCCAGGAGTGGAGACATGGGATGTGAAAGACTAGGGGTGAGAGTCCTTAAGGAGTCCATAGGAGGTAATCAGGAGGAAGGCCACCCAGAGCCACCAAGACCCCTGATGGGCAGAGATGCAAAGTGTGACTCTGAAGTGGGCGTGGGGTTATAAAGGTGGGAAGCTAAGCCAGACAAACTCTGTAGCCTAGCTTCCTCTTCCTCCTACTGTTCTGGCTGCGGCCGGTGGTCCGGTGGTCCATCCCCAAGTGGTCAGCCTGCTTCTTTTATTTAACCACAAGGCCCACTGGCTGGCAAATAATCCACACCAAAACCGAGTCCAAGTGCTGGGGGTTGCCGCCGCAGGCAGGGGATTCCTTAAAACAACTGAAATCATTTTCGCTCTCCCTCCCTTTCTCTGAAGTCTGTCACCTTGGCAATACCCTTAACTCTCAAATTTAGTCTGTTGACAAATCCGGTCAAGTTTTCCTCCACAATATATCTGGGATCAGCCCCCTTTCTCTCCACCCAAAGGGTCACTCCCCTAATCCACACTTCTGTCAAATCTCCGCTAGACTTAACTGCATCAGCCTCCTCCCGATGCTGGCCCTGCTCCATCTCCTCTGTCCAGTCCAGTGGCTGGTCAGATCTTTTTTTCCTACAATGCCATTCTGCACATCTCTCTCCCTCCAACCATTTCCTATTCGTCTCAGTCAGTGGTATTTATTGAGTGCTTGCCGTAAGCAGAGTACCGTACTAAGCGCTCAAGAGAGCGCAATACAATAGAGTTGGAAGACATGTTCCCTTCCCGCAATCAGCTTACAATCTAGATGGGAAGATGGACATTAAAATGATTTACGGATATGTACGTAAGTGTTGTGGGGCTGAGGGTAGGGTGAATATCAAGAGTTTAAAGGGTACAAATCCAAGTGCAAGGATGACACAGAAGAGACAGGGAGTAGGGAAACCAGGGCTTAATCACAAAAAATCTTCTCAGAAGAGATGTGATTTTTAAGAAGGCTTTGAAGGGGTGGAGAACGGTGGTCTGTCAGATATGATGGGGGAGGGAATTCCAGGCCAGAGGAAGGATGTGGACTAGAGATCTGAGGTAAGAGAGACAAGATCAAGGTACAGTGAATAGGCTGGTGTTCGAGGAACAAAGAGTGTGGATTGGGTGCCTAGTAGGAAATCAGCAACGTAAGGCAGGAGGCGGAGAACTAATTGCCGGCCTTAAAGCCAACTGTAAGGAGTTTGACGCTGATAAGGATGGGTGACCACTGAAGGCTCTTGGGAAGTGGGGAGACGCGGACTGAATGTTTTTGTTGTTTTTTTTAAAAAACGATCCGGGCAGCAAGCTGACGTAGAGTCTGCAGTGGGGAGAGTGGGGAGGCAGGGAGGTCAGCAGACAGAGGCAGTAGTTGAGGCAGGACATAATAAGCGCTTGGATCAACACATTAGCAGTTTGGATGAGAGAAAAGGGCGGAGTCTAGGAAAACATTTTAGATGTTCCAAGTTCCCCTAAACTTTTAAATGTGCTTTCCCGTTCTGACCAATTTCAGATTCTAAATTCCAACTTGGGTAACGAGCAAGACGTCCCGCCACGCATACCACCCACCGTTTCCCAAAAGTCAGTCCCAAAGCACTTGCCTAGAGAGTTGAACGGTGTCGGTGTCTATTACACACCCCATATAGTCCGAGTATATTCACGCCACCTCCTGAATGTACCTCTGCAATGATTCCCAGCAGAGGCTGAGGAGCTGGTGACTGACGATATAGGAATCCCACGGTCAACTGATAATGGTGGGGGGAGTGGGGGGAGAGAAGAACAACTTTTGGAAGGCAGGAATGGAGTTCCCAAACTTTTGTTTATGAGAGATTGAAAAAAGGCCCAAAATACAAAGTAGCAACTCAGTAAACACCAATAGTCAACCAGACGAGAGAGTAAACACCTGGGCTACGAAAAGCTGAGAAAGGGTTGGAAGGGAAAAAGAGGGGTTTTCTGCTTGTTGGGTCTAAAAGAATCACCCTGCCCTAATCCCTTCCAAGCAGCTGTTTGAAATCTTCCCACTCCAGCATCCAGGACTAAACTCCCTAAGGACTTGCTCTCCCCTCAGCTCCCACCCTTCCACCGGAGAGCCAGGCTCAGAAAAAAGGCCCGGCTTTCACCAAACTGAATCTGACCTGGACTTTGTGTTCTCACCCAGTCCGAGACTGCTCGCCCACACCCTCGAGATCGCCCACACCCTCGAGAGACCTCAAGCTTGCCGCCCAGGAGTGCAGCCTCTATAGATTCTCCCCAAAGAATGACTCCAGTCTGCCAAATCACCTGGAGTCTTTTCAGAACCCACAACTTCCTTGGAGACTCCCCACTAGGCTTTGTGCCTGGGGAAGAGCCCCAGTCCCCGACATGGGGAGCTGTGCCCTGGAGCCGTGGCGATCCGGGCCGGGGACCCCAGGAACCGCTCACCTTCTCTATAAGGAGTTTCTTGCTCATGGTCACACATCTGTTCAACCGCTCCTTGTACTTCTCTAGCATCTTTTGCTGCTCGTCGATCTGCCGTCTCAAATCACAGTTTGCCTAGAGAGTACAAAGGAAAGCCAGTTAATACCGGGCACGGGCCTCTTTCAAAATCAACGGTTGCCGAGGAAGGAGAGTGCCGAGGGAGGCCTGACTAAATTCTAGTGACTCAAGCAAATCATCCTCATTGCCACCACGAAAGTATTTCTTGAGCATTTCCCGTTTATAGAGTGCTGCTGCGTTAGGCACCTGGGCCACGGCAGTAAGACACCAGACACCAGTCTCTGTCTTTGAGGAACTTAGTTATAGGTGTAAGGGGTACCCTCATTGGCCATCCTCCAAAAATCACCTCTGCATTTCTCAAAGCGTTGGATCTCTTTCCCCTTGTCTTGCCCGGCCCCTATACCCCTGGCCTGACCTTCCTCATTCATTCAATAGTATTTATTGAGCGCTTACTGTGTGCAGAGCACTGTACTAAGCGCTTGGAATGTACAAATCGGTAACAGATAGAGACAGTCCCTGCCATTTGACGGGCTTACAGTCTAATCGGGGGAGACGGACAGACAAGAACAATAGCAATAAATAGAATCTAGGGGATGAACATCTCAGTCAGAGGAGCTCCTGCTGACCCAGACTAAGCCCCCCTTTTCCTCAGCTCTCCCTCCCCTCCCCATCGCCCCCTCTGCTCTACCTCCCCACTCCACAACACTTGTGTATATATGTATACATCTGTAATTCTATTTATTAATATTAATGCCTGTTTACTTGTTCTGATGTGCATATACATATTCAAGCGCTTAGTAGTGCTCTGCACATAGTAAGCGCTCAATAAATACTATTGAATGAATACATCTATAATTCTATTTATTTTGATGCTATTGATGCCTATTTACTTGTTTTGATGTCTGTCTCCCCCACCCCCTAGACTGTGAGCCCGTTGTGGGCAGGGATTGTCTCTCTCTGTTGCCGAATTGTACTTTCCAAACACTCTGTACAGTGCTCTGCACACGGTACGAGCTCAATAAATACGACTGAATGAATGAATGAATGAATGACCGGTCCCAGCCCATCACTTCTGCTCACGCCTCGACTCAGCCTCCCCCCACCTACGTCCTTCCCAAACCTACGAGCCTAGCCTGGCTCTTGGATTACTGACCCCGCTCTCAAAGACAGCACCCCAACACTGGCAGCCATGAATCACTGCTCTTATCTGAACATACTAATGTTCCCCATTCCCCAAATTCTCTCCCGCTCCCAAATGTCTCCACCCATCCTGGAACCTTCCAGGCTTGGGACCCTTCCATCTGTCCCAGCTCTCCTAACAAATCTCAGTCCCTCCTCTTTAGATGACGGGGCCTGCACTATAGATAGCAGCACTTTAACTCCCTCCATGGGCCTCCTGGGATTGCCCCCACCCTGTTTCTAATTCCCGGTAACCTTGCGATTTTGGCGCTGAGACAAGTTTGTCAGACAACAGCTTTCCCCAAGCCTCTCTTCCTTTGCCTAATTCTCTGGCCCCAGCCTTCATCTTCCATTCCCTGAGGACCCCACACAAGGAGCTCTCCCTCCCATTCATAATCTAACCCATTCCCTCTCACATCTTAACAACTCTTGCTCTCAACCTACCCACCTTGCTTATTTCAACCTTCTCACCCTGGCACCTTCCCCTCCACCGCTGAACCCCTCCAAGTCTTTCCCTGACTGAGAAGCCACTTCTTTGGCCCGAGTTCACCCACTCTCTCCGCTTCCGTGCCTGCGTACACACCAGCTGCCTCCGTGTCCTCTGTACCACCTCTCTTTGTGAGCCTTGCAATCTGGACTTTGACCTCTGCACTGTGAAACCACACTCATCATGGTTTACAAGTACCTCCCCCTTCCTCTCAACTACTGCTTAATCTATTCTAGCTTAATCCTCCTCTACATCTCAGCTGCCTTTAGACATTCCTAGAAACTCGCCCAGGCCTTGGGGTTACTGGTTCTCTTCTTACCTCTCTGCTCCTTTTCCATTTCCTTTGCTAACTCTGCTTTCCCCAACTCTTTAATTGTGGGACCCTGGGCTCCCTTTCCCTCTCTCTCTGGGAGCTCATTTACTCCAGGAGCTAAGATTCTTACTGTGTGCCCTTCTTCTAATTTAAACCTCCCTCCCACTCAATCTCACCAGAATGACAATGATGATAGTATTTGCTACGCATTTACTATGTGCCAAGCACTGTTCTAAGCGCTGGGGTAGATACAAGGTAATCAGGTTGTCCTACTTGGGTCTTACAGTCTTAATTCCCATTTTACAGATGAGGTAACAGGCACAGAGAAGTTAAGTAACTTGTCCTATGTCACACAGCTGATAGGTAGTGGAGCCGGGATTAGAACCCATGACCTCTGTCTCCCAAGCCCGGACTCTTTTCGCTAAGTGACGCTGCTTCTCAGAATGTAGTTCCTGCCATCTTCAAAGCCCTCCTGAATGCCCAACTTCTCCAGGAAGCCTTCCCCAATTAAATTCCACACTGACAGTCTTGTCAATCCCCAAACCAGTCTTGACGCTAACGAGCTCAAAGATTAGCAGTAACTTACGTAACCTGCCAAATTCCTACTATCAACAGTCCACTTTCCCCTGCTCGCCCTACTTGTAAGTAATTTGGGTCTGCCCGTCTCCGACATTAGGCTGTAAGTTCCTTGAGAGTGACACAGCCCAGGAAATTACATGATTCCCAATCAAGAGATGGTATTTATCGTATCTTCCCAAGTGCTCAGTACAGTCCTCTGCCCACAGCTGCTGCTCAACAGACACTACTGACTGACTGACGGATGACTCCCAGAGAAGCAGCGTGGCTCAGTGGAAAGAGCCCGGGCTTGGGAGTCAGACGTCATGGGTTCGAATCCGGGCTCTACCACTTGTCAGCTGTGTGACTGTGGGCAAATCACTTAACTTCTCTGTGCCTCAGTTGCCTCATCTGTAAAATGGGGGTTAAGACTGTGAGTCTCACGAGGGACAATCTGATTACCCTGTATCTTCCCCAGCACTTAGAACAGTGCTCTGCACATAGTAAGCCCTTAACAAATACCAACATTATTATCATTGTTATTATCTCCCAACCTGCCCAGGCCCCTGCATCTTCTCAAAGGCATTTATTTATTTTTAAATGGTATTTGTTAAGTGCTTACTATATGCCTGGCACTGTTCTAAGCACTGGGGCAGATACAAACTAATCAGGTTGGACACAGTCCTTGTCCCACATGGGGCTCACAGTCTACTCCCCATTTTACAGATGAGGTTACTGAGACCCAGAGAAGTTAAGTGACTTGCCCAAGGTCACACAGCAGACAAGTGGTGGAGCTGGGATTAGAACACAGGTCCTTCTGACTGCCAAGCCCATGCTATATCCAGTAGGCCACACTGCTTACCAATTGCAAAGCACTGCATTAAGCGCTTGGGAAAGTACAATCACCAGGGTTGGCAGGCACTCTGCTCGCTTCCAAGGAGCTTCCAGTCTACAGGGGCATCTGTATTTAAATGACCGGCTGACATCCTAAACTCCACAAGTCGAAAGCTTAACGCTTTTTCCTTCTTAAAACTTTCTCCTCTTCCAAATTTTCTCATCCCCGCCAATGACAGTGCTCTCCTCCCCATCCCAGGAATTCACAATCTCGCCGCCATCTTTGTCATCTCTTGTCATTTGCCTCCTAAATTCAGTTTGTTACTACTCACTGCCTCCATCTCTTCCAGGAGTTCAGATCCCTACCCCTTCTACCACTCCCTATTCAAGCTGCCTTGGGTCCCAACGGGATTTCAGTAATAACCTTTTGACTACCCTTCCCTCTTCAGTCTGCCCCACGCAGAGCTGGGGCATTGCCACAAAACGCCACTCAGAACACATCACTCCTCTCCTCAAAAACTCCCCGTGTCTCCCCACTTCTTTCCATATCAAACAACTAGGAAAGGTTCTCCTTCAGCTCACCCAACCCCAACCCCTGCTTACCTATCCATTCTCTTTCCCTCCCCATCACCAAAGCCCTCCCCCAATGTCACTTCCTCCAGAAGACATTCCCTGACCAAATCCACATCTTCTGTATCTTGACACCCCCGCCTGCTTAATGCTCTTCGGTAGATTAAACATTCATTTCATTACTTGCTTTGTGTTTTTTTTCAACTCCTTGAATTTATGGTCTCTATCTTCCAACACTTTTACATTTGTTCATCTTTGCCATTCACTGTCTTCCCCCATTGGCTTGTAAGGTCAAGAGCCGAGGACTCGATCTTTGACTTCTGTTATACATTTTCAAGAGCTGTGCACCTAGCAGTCACTCAATAAATGCCCTCGACGATGACAGTGGGGAGCTGAGTCCAAAGAAGCCGCCTAAATCCCTTTCCAAGAAGAGACGGGTGAGAGTAAACTCTGGGCTCCTCTTTCCTTTTATGGGTCCCCTGAGAGGACAGAGCTGGTTCTGGGGACAGAAAGTGAGGGAGCCAACAGTAAGATGGCGTAAGGAGACAAAAGCAGTGGATCCCTGTCTTGGCCAACACATCTCACTGTTACTGAGAGGAGGCACACGCCTTTTTCAAACCAACGAGTGCTCCTGTGAACAACTGGCTGCAATCTCAATTTTATGCTGACCAAGCATCCGAAACAGAGAAATTTCACTCAGTTACTTTCTTTTTTTTTTAGCACAGAATATGTATCTTTAAAAATTCTCCCAGAAAAGCTATTCCTGAAACAGTGGAGGGATGTTGCCTTGGGAAGCTGGGGACGTAGACGCCTGACGTGAGAAGGAAATTTTTTGCTTCCGTCAAGCTCCTCTGTCCTCAAAGAACAAGCAGTGAGCATACACAAATACTCCTAGATGCAGAAACCAGGCAAGGGCGGGGACTCCGCCTGCCCTGGATGGGATCAGCGCAAAAAAAAAAAAAGCCACCTCAGGGGCCTCGGGCCTGAGCCCAGGAATGCTACAATGTAAACATACAACATATACCGCGATGGTCAGGAGGCTGGGGTTGATGAGCTAAATATCTGGAAAGAATTGGAGCTTTGGCCGGGGGAAGGGCGGAGAGGAGACCAGCCAGCAAAACAAAAAGCTATTATCCATTTTAACCCCCAAACTTGCACTTCCCATTCCAGTCAAATCCCCAAATTCCTATCCGTGGGTGAGTGACCATTCTCTGATGAGCCCTGAAATCCAACTAAATCAGAGGAGGTGGAGATGGAAAAAGATGACTTCACAGCCAGCTCTTCCCCGACTGTGTTTCCTCCAGTCCGTGTAACAAGGCCCTCAGAAGAGAATGCTTCTTTTGCCTGCATAAAGAGTTTGGTCTGCCCTTTCAGCCCCTAATCTCCCTTTATGACCAATCCGGACTCCACCCGAATGGGTATCCTGGTGAGGACTGTCTTCTGGGAGGGTTGCAGGGCAGAAAGAGGTGCTGAGTCGCGATCATGCCATTTATCTGTTCACAGCTCCCGCATGAAATTTCCTGAGGTGGCACAAAGGCCTGCTTAGAGACTGAAGAGGCTGTCTTGCAGCACATAGGTAAACTGCGTGTAAACTGACCAAATACTTAGGTTTCCCTTGACATGTTTTTTAACTTTCATATGATGATGAACACTTAAAAGGACACAATTAGTAAGTGTCCTGACCAATGACTCTAATTCTGAGGGCCTAGGAAGGGAAGTGTGAGTCTAATCCCGGCTTTACGAATGGTCCGCTGGGTGACTTTGGACAAGACTCTCAGCCCCATTTTACAGATGTGGAAACTGAGGCACAGAGAGGTTAAGACACGTGGCTTAGTGGAAAGAGCACGGGTTTGGGAGTCAGAGGATGTGGGTTCTAATCCCTGCTCCACCACTTGTCTGTTGGGTGAGCCTGGGCAAGCCCATTAACTTCCCTATGCCTCAGTTACCTCACCTGTAAAACGGGGATTAAACTGTGAGACCCACATGCTTAGAACAGCACTTGGCACATAGTAAGCACGTAACACATACCATAATTATTAACTCTTAAATTGTGAGCCCCGTTGGGACAGGGACTGCGTCCAATCGGATTATCCTGAATTGATGGAAGTGCTTGGCACATAGCAAACACTTAACAGCGTAACTTATAATTTAAGAGTCAAATTCAAAAACTGTTGACTTCTAGCTATAAAGGATAATATGTTTACTCACTATACTATAGTATAGAAATATATTATACACATAAATATGTATAGGAAGTTATGTTTCATGCTTAAAGACAACAACCTTGGTGGAACAATTCATCTCCAGGTACGTGGCTGAAAAGGCCAATATGGGACCCACAGTTCTGACGGCAATGTGGTCCTGCGATGATTGTGGTTTGCAGCACCCGGGTGCTGTATTCGCCTTTGCCTATCTTTCAATCTTTAACAAAGCTTTTGCTCAAAATGAGTCATCCTCTCTGGATTGCAGTATGCCTTGTTGGGGGGAGGGAAGGGAGATGAGGGACAAGGAAAAGAGGGAGGGAGGGGAAGAGGGCGGGAGGAGAGGGAGAAGAGGGAAGGAGGAAGAAGAAGGAGGGAAGGAGGAGAAGAGGGAGGGAGGAAGGAAGGAAGAAGAGAGAGGGAGGGAGGAAGGGAGGGGGAGGAGGAAACCCTTCTAGAAGATTCAGGGTAATATCTAATGGAGGAATTTTACCAGTGGCAATGTCGACCCGACACTAGATCACAACGGGTTAGAATGCCCTCAAGGACGAGCAGATGGCAGCAGTCAAGCTGTGGTACGGGGTGCTGGAGAGACCATCACCTGACACACTCCCAGCTCAAGCTCACACTGACTCCCTGACCGCCGCATCAAGAAGTGGCCTCCAAAACACCAAGACAGCTAAACGGTGAGCTCCTGGAAACACAGACAGCTGCAGCCCGGACACAAGGGGAAACTCAAGCCCGATCTCGAACGTCCAAAATGAAAGGTCAATTCTCTGTGATGGTGTCTACCGGGCAGCCATCCAGACGTTGGATGGGACCAAGCTAGTCGCCAAGGCAATGACTTCGAGTCAGGGAGTCCACTTGTAGAAAAAATGATTCCTGGACCAACACGAGAACTCCGACTGTGCCCAACCTGATCATCTTGTAACTGCTCAGTACGTTGCTCAGTACGGCAAGCGCTTAAAAAATACCATTTTTTCTTAATGGTATTTGTTACGTACTTAATATGTGCCAGGGATTGTACCAAGCACTGGGGTTAATACAAGCTAATCACAGGTTGGACACAGTCCATACCCCACGTGGGACTCACAGTCTTAATCCCCATTGTACAGATGAGGGAACTGAGGCACTTAGGAGTGAAGGGACTTGCCCAAAGTCACACAGCAGACAAAGGGTGAAGCTGGGATAAGAACCCAGGTGCTTCTGACCCCCAGGCCCATGCTCTACCCACTAGACCACGCTGCTTCTCAATCAGTGGTAGTTCAGTGTTTGTTGCATGGTAAGAACTCTGCAAATTTCTCCTTTATTATTATTATCACCATGCACATCCTCAATGTGTTCAGAAATTTGCAGGCCTTCAGATCATTTTCTAGCACTATTTTATGGGTAAGTTCTTCAAGCAGGGTTTGTAACTGAGTCTTTGTTTGGGAGAGCTGGAACCCCATAAATGTTTGGAAACTGAAATTTTCACCCAAAAACGTGGGTCTTAAACCTTTTCCTGTCACATGGTGAATCCCGACACTGCCACAGAGCTTGGGCTAACAGATGAATCAAAGAAAAGGCACCGCAAGTGAAATGTAAAGAGACTCTTTACTTCCTCTCTGACAAAGCCGAGGAAAATCTACAAGAACCAAATGTCTTTTTCTTTTTTAAATGACCACAGCTAGCAGGACGTTGGATCATCAATTTTTCACAGGGTTTAAAGTTTTTTGTTTCGTTAAACCTGGCAATAACATCTTAGAGAAAAATTCGATCACACTCATCACGATTAACACATGTATGACTATGGGTTACACCTCAGCTTGAGGATTTCTGGTGTTAAAAGTTTCTTTCAGAGGGTGTTTGGGACATACAAATAGGGCAAACTGCAGGTGAAGGTATTTGAAAAGGCCCAACTTAGACACAGAAATCCCAGAAGAGGGCTGGTAAGTCTGTTATAAAACTCAAAAGCACAAACAGTGAATTTGAGTTGGGGGGACGAGGGCGAGGAAAAAAATGGAAAAGTAATTTATATTACTACCACCCCCACAGTTCCTGCGTTGATGGAACAATCGGAAAATTCTACTGTGGAGACAGCCCCGCTGGAGAAAGTGCTCAGTACATGGGTGTGTCCTCTGCTATTGTTTCCTCCTGGCACGATCTGAGAGGCAACATATGAACCCGGCACATATCCCAGTCTGAGTTACTTGAACTCTGCCATCGAGTTTCTCCAAGCACTTCTGCGGGACTCAGAAACGCCCAAAACACATATGAATCACGGAAAAATTGGGGCCCGCTGTCTCCTCTCCCAGTGTTTGCGTTTCATTTGTGCCTGGCAGAGGCAACACTTACTCGTAACAAGTCGTCTATCCTTCCCTCCTTCTTCTCCAGGTCAGAATTTTTGCTGTTTTCTAATGCAGATATTTTTTCTATTGTGAGGTCAGACTGCAGAGAAAGAAGACAAAGAGACGGTGACTCTCTCAAAACGTACGCCTTTTTACCCACAATTATGTTATATGGAATGAGTACTAACTAATCTCTGTGGAAAGTCTGAGCAGCCTGGACTGTGGTGACGGAGGAAATTCGATTTCTTTTACCCTCCAGCCGTAAACTGGGCAACTTGAATCACGCAAAATACCCTCATGTCTGACTCAAAGTCCAGCGTTGTTTTTCGGTTTTGTTTTGTTTTCATTCAAATCCTGGACTCCGGATCTTCCCGTCCCCATCTCCCCAACCCCAGCCCACCACCTCAATTTAATAAACCAGGAATAATCCTCCAGGAAAACACATGAGAAGCAAGCAGTGCGGTCGAGTGAACAGAACACAGGACTGAGAGCTGGGAGACCTGGGTTCTGATCCCGGCTCGGAGTGCCTTGGTTTCCTCATCTGTAAAATGGGGATTCGATCACTATTATGATGTTGTTAAGCATCACAGAGAAGCAGCATGGCTCAGTGGAAAGAGCCTGGGCTTGGGAGTCAGAGGTCATGGGTTCTAATCCCATCAATCCCATCTAATCAAATTGTACATTCCAAGCGCCTAGTACAGTGCTCTGCACACAGTAAGTGCTCAATTAATACTACTGAATGAATGAATGAATAATCGCGGCTCTGCCGCTTGCCAGCTGTGTGACTTTGGGCAAGTCACTTCACTTCTCTGTGCCTCGGTGATCTCATCTGTAAAATGGGGATTAAAACTGTGAGCCCCACACGGGACAACCTGATCACCTTGTATCCCCCCTCCCAGCGATTAGAACAGTGCTTGGCACATAGCAAGCACTTAACAAATGCCATCATTATTATTAAGCACTTACTGTGTGTCAAGCGTTGGGGTAGATACAAGTCAGTCAGGTTGGATTAACTAAGTAGGAGGGAGAACAGGCACCGACTCCCCACTTTACAGATGAAGACAATTCAGTACCTGCCCTCCCTCCCCTTTAGACTGTGAACCACTTATGGGACAGGGACTGGGTCTAGTCTGACTATACGCGATCCTCTCTAGTGCTCGGTGCATTCTTTGGCACATAGCAGGAGCGTAACAAATACCAGAGTTATCATCACTGGTGAACAACAAGGGAGAGCCCCGTTCTCTAGGAACGGACGACAGCTTAAATGGAACCGGAGCCCCGGAGAGCAACACCACAGACTTTCAAGTTCAAATCTGCCATCTAGTGGGAACAAACCACCAAACAGAAAAGGGGAGAATTGGCCGGCCAAATGCTGAGCAGCCAACCACCCAGTTGCCAATTAATAGCGCCTGCAATTTTATCTTTTCCTCGGGGGGCAGATATGGCTCCTCAGATCTGATTTCCAAAGTCCTCTGACTTCACCAGGCAGGTCACTCTACAAGGCAGCAGAGGAAAGACGTGAAACGAGGGGAAAAGGCTTCCAAAGCATGCCCCAAAAATAGCCTACCCGTCGGCCCATCGGATGCTGAGAGAGAGACACACTAACACACACTTTCCCAACAGGGAGGCTTCAATTTTCATAATGCACCCCAAATCCAAGAAGGGGGGGGGGGGGGCGGGTTCAGGAGCGGGTGCTAATTTTTTGAGGAACGGAAAGCTTCCTCGTCCGCGGAGGGAACCCGACCAAGGGACAAGAGGGTGTGAGTGGCACCGGGAACACGACCGGCATGGTCATCGATTCCTGAAGTATCAAGACCGAGGCTCGTACAGCTGGTGGGTCCTGCCCATCAGGTGAATCCATCATCATCCAGCACTTTGTGGTGTCATAACATTTTAAGTCTATTAGGTAGAAACCAGATAAACTAAACCTCTCCAGCGCTCCAACCCTAAATTCTCCAACCCTAAATTCTTGGTTGGAGTTTACACACTCCCTCACGGCCCGCTCTGTGATCTGGCCTCAATTTTTCCGGAAATGCTAAGGGCTTTTAATCTTCCTCCTTAAAAGCACACAAGTGGGAAGTCAAACAGCCTTTAGAAGAAACAAGAGGCTTTGGGAGTTGGAGGGGGAAGGGGAAGAGGGACAGACAGATCACACACATCCCGAGCACGTCGCCCATTCCCCCAGCGGCCCTGATCCCGTTCCGCCGCCCCGGGATACCTGTGTCTGTCTGTGCTGGACGGAGATCTGTTTCTGGGAGCTGCAGGAATGCTCTGTGTTGCCGGACCCCGTAGAAGAGGGACTGCCTTGCTGTGCCTGCAATGGAGTTACAAGAGGAGTCACGACAACGTTCCTTCCCCTCTTTGCTCAGCCTTCCCTTCCTTGCTCAGCGGCGGGACTGTTTAAACTTAACTGAATCCTTCCCACCTCACTACTAGCGTGACAAGCTTGAAAACTTTCTGCACGGTGTCCTGGGGTGCCAGAGGTGCCTTTCATCCTCAGAAGGGCCCAACTGTTTACAGGGATATGCCCTGGGCTGAGGTTCCCCAGAGCCATGATATTAGCCACCGAAACACCGTCCACCACCACGAAGCTCACAAGAAAGCCAGCTCTGTTCCAACAGCAAACTTCCAAAGCCATATCCCTCGCTGGGGATGAGCCAAAGCTATCTTAGGATTTCCAAAATATATTTAGCCCAGGTCCCTCTCTAAAGCCTAAAGAACACCACGAACCTCCGACGCTGCCATTAAAAATTACCTTCCAGGACTCCCGCACGCAGTGGGTGGAACATGGGCCTGTTAAAAGCTTTTTATGAAAATTCTGGGACCAGTGGGGCCTAGGTGAGGGTGGAAAAGTTGGGAAGTTTGTAAGCCGCAGTTGAGCGCTGAAAAAGGAAGCGCCGAATCAGGCCACGGAGAGGTCGGAGCGGACACGTGCGCATTATCATGATGGGATTGCCACACCAGTGCAAGGCCACTGTCCCCGAACACTCGCTGAAGCTGCAGTGCCATCCCCATGGGGGCAACTAAGTCTTGCGTGAACTCTTGCGTTTAGGCCACCACGCTTATTCCTCAGCTCAGGCCAGAGTGGGTCCCAGGCACCACCATTTAGGCCTAGACAGGGCTCTACAAGCAGCGTGGCCTTGGGGACAGAGCACAGGCATGGGAGCCGGAGGGCGGGAGTCCTCATCTCAGCTGTCATTTGCTGCTGTGTGACCCTGGGCAAGTCACTTCACTTTTCTATGCCTCAGGTTTCTCACCTGTAAAAGTGGGGATTCAATATCTGTTCTCCCTTCCGCCTAGACTGTGAGGTCATTCATTTATTCATTCTTTCAGTCGCATTTATTGAGCACTTACTGTGTGCAGAGCACGGTACTTGGTGCTTTGAAAGGACAATTCGGCAATAGAGAGAGACAAACCCTGCCCATACTGGGCTTACAGTCTGAGGGGGGGGACAGACATCGAAACAAGTAAACAGGCATCAATAAGAATAAATAGAATTAAACACACACACACACACACATATACATGTGTATATGTATGTGTATATATATGTATATGTGTGTGTGTGTGTGTGTGTATATATATATATATGTTCTGTGGGGCCAGGAATGGGGGGGAAGAGCAAAGGGAGACAGTTGAGATGACGTGTAAGGGAGGGGGGAGCTGAGGAAAAGGGCTTAATCTGGGAAGGCCTCATGGAGGAGGTGTCATCAGTAGGGTTTTGAAGGCGGGGAATGAGTGATGGGTGGATTTGAGGAGGAAGGGTGTTCCAGGCCAGAGGTAGGACGCAGGCCAGGAGTCGACGGCCCAGGCGAGAACGAGGCACAGTGAGGTTAGCACCAGAGGAGTGGAGTGCGAGCTGAGATACAGGAGAGAAGGGAGGTCACCTAAAAAGGGGCAAGGTGATGGAGGGCCCTGAAGCCAATAGTGAGGAGCTTAGGTTCATGGGGGACAGGGGACTATGTCTGACCTGATTACCTCAGTGCCTGGCACACAGTGTCTAACAAATACTATAATCATCTATGAAAGTGCAGTGAGTAGGAGGGGTAAGGTGGGGTGGGGGAGGGATGTTTGGTTGGAAGACTGACTGAAGAGATTGATCGCCTACTGTGTCCACAGAACTGCACTAAGTACTTGGGAGACTATAAAAGAATTAATGGACATGATTTTTTGCCCTCAAGGAGCTTAGAATCCAGTGGAGACAGACTAGAGAAGCAGCGTGGCTCAGTGGAAAAGAGCCCGGGCTTTGGAGTCAGAGGTCAAGGGTTCGAATCCCAGCTCTGCCACTTGTCAGCTGTGTGACTGTGGGCAAGTCACTTAACTTCTCTGTGCCTCAGTTACCTCATCTGTAAAATGGCGATTAAGACTGTGAGCCCCACGTGGGGCAACCTGATTCCCCTGTGTCTACCCCAGCGCTTAGAACAGTGCTCTGCACATAGTAAGCACTTAACAAATACCAACATTATTAAAATAAAATGCAGACAGGAGAAAGAAGAAAAAGGGGAAATGTGCATGAGTTTTCACTTTAGTAATACGGTTCGTAAGTTACGTTTGTAACTTAGGTTTTTAAATGCTACTGGAGGTTGCTGAGCACTTAAATGGCAACGGAGAGCTGTAGTGGCAGTTAGAGGATAAAAATCAAAGGAATTTATTGAGCACTATGTGCACAGCACTGTACTAACCACTTGAAAGAGCACAATACGGTGGAGTTGGCAGACGTTCCCTGCCTACATCGAACTTACAGTCTAGAGTGGGAGACAGATATTAATATAATCTATAATATATAATTTAAAGATATGCACATAAATGCTGAAAGCAGGGGAGATTAGAAATTGATCAGGGAAGACCACCTGGAGGAGGTGTGATTTCAGAAGGACTCTGAAAACAGCAGGGGGAAGGGGGAGTTAAGAACTTGATGAGGATATCGTTTATGTCCTGGGATAAGCGTATGCCTGCCGGTAAGCAGAAAAGAAACTCACAGTCGATGGGAAGAAGAGAGAGTCACCAACCAGGGAGCCTGGCGTGAGCTCGGGATCGGGGAGGCCCGGGGTGCTCGGTGCTCACCGAAACCAAAGTGAAGCAGAGACCGGCTCCCCTCTGCGCCAGCTGCTCAGTGTCCAGCCGGGGTTTCGCCAGCATCACCGACATCAGCGTGGGCAGAGCAGAGTGCTCCTCCTGGGCCTCCTTGGCCGTGCTGCCATCTAGAGCGTAAAGCGGCTGCTCTCCCCTCCGCTGGAGCACGTAGGAAAGAGAGAAAACACACACAGAAATCTTAGATGTGATGGGCGGGTGGGTCTCGATTCTGCAGGAACACGTACCAGGTCAAAAACACACCCGTGGAGGAGACGCACACTCCCGCACCGGCCTCCCACCACCTCCAAAATCCTTGCAGGGACCGAGGCGCTCTCAACTGCTATTGTTCATCCCAAAACACAATCAGCCTCCATATGATCCACCTAAGGGGGAAAGCTGGCAATCCTCATGTTGTTGAAATACTCTTTAAGGTGACGCCAGCTTTCAGGACCCTCAGGAGTACCCCACTCTCTCACTCCCTCATTCGCTCAGCGTGGCCTCCATCTGCCGGAGAGATGCTGGCCTCATCCTGCAGCTAAGGAGAGCGGAGAACATGAACCTGGTACCGGGACAAAGTTAGTCACTGAGCAGTCCTCCGCTCCGCCCCCACCATGGTTCACCCTGAAGACAACATTCGTGCCGTTTTTTTAAAACCAGAAGCCACCCTCTTATTCTCCTTCTCTGGGGACCCTCGGTTCTGCCAGAAAGGGGGTTCTCACTACCCATGTGGGGGGAAAAACAAAACACTGCAAGGTACGGCAGTGACGTCCTTCTGACTTCAATGAACCCATTTGGACTTGGTGAACCGCATCGTCGGGAGAAACTGCTCCGGGCGCCCGTGTCATGAGTGAAGGTGAGGATGACTGAGCTTATATGCCCCCACCCCTCCCACCCACCCACAAGCTTGGGGGCATGTACAGCCCTCGAGCTCTGACACCTCGAGCAGGAGACACCTTCTCCAAACTACCGAGCCAGTTTCCTGAAAAGGTCATGGCAAGCGCTAGCAACCCAGGCTCTGGCGGGGAAGGGGACAGCAAGGGTGCCCCCTGAGGGCCTGGGCCAATGCCAGTTGCTGCCTTGCAGCCATCACCACCCTTCCTTTCTATACTGGCCCTTCTCTTGGAATGGCGGAGCCCCCCATGAGGCCCAAGACTGCAGCACAGGTCTTTGGGTGGGGGGCACCGGCCCCGCGGAGTCACCCCGCTGCCTGCCCCAGATTTCCCAGCTCCTCTCTCCCAGACCCCTCTTCGTTGCTTGCTGATGCCTGGGCCAATGCTTTATCCCTGTTGTAATTAGCCCTTTCTGAAAAGGACAAACAAAAAAAAATCCTAAAGAGAATTGCCCAAAATGTCCCTGCCTCAGATAAACGCCGTTCTGCAGACACTATAAAAAGGACTTGGGGAAAATCGGAATGAGAACTCATGACTCAGGCTACAGCTCTGTTATTACCGAGACTGGAAAGCCCTGTGTAGCCCCTCCATGAATACAAACATGCCTGCAATAAGAATACTAGAGAATGTACTTCCGTCTCCGGGATAAAAGAGACAGCTAGAACCACGCTACGGAAATTGGGCCCCAGAGTTGGTCCGGCTCTCGCCACGGGGACTGATGTGCAGTGGAAACTGCTGCGGAGTAAACGGTGCTTATGGTTCTCCGTTACACTTCACTGCTATTTAATGAATGTCAACTGCGGGCAGAGCGCTGGACTGGGTTCCTGGGAGTGAACCAGTCGCGGGTCAGCACGGAAACCCAGAGATGGTACCAGGGTACCTCAGGCTCTCCTGAACTCCAAGCTGATATCGCCCCACAACAGACTCAGATCGACGACTCTTAGGCTGTAAACTCATTGCGGGCGGGGAACGTGTCAATCAACTCTGTTGGACTAGACTCTCCCAAGCACTTAGTATGGGGCTCTGCCCACAGTACACGCTCAAAATATACCATCAATTGATCAACAGGTGTCTCTCCTACTTGTAAAAGCCGAGAAATAAGATTTCACCATGCCAGATTCCGAAGAAGAGATCCATCCAGTACTGGAACCTCTAAAACGTAGTGATTCTATACCTGTTTGTTACGAGCTTCGATAATTAGGAAATGCAAAGACAGACTCGGGAAGAGGGACGGGACTCAAAGACCATCTGTGCTTAACCAGCGCCACAAAAAAAAAAAAAAAAAAAAGAACGATTCGGAGCCGCAAATATCTCCAAGGCACCGGGCTAAACACAAGAACGATGACGCTCAAGTTTAAACATACTGGAATTTTCCACGTCCCAAAAGTCACAGTTCTTTTGATTGCTGCATTTACTCCCCAGAATGGGTGGGTTTTGTATTCCTTTCCTAGAAGCTGGGAACACAGCAGCAGAGATAACAAGCCCTTAGCCAATGAGTGCAGAGCTCTCTACTCCCGAGAGGCCTGCAAATCCCAAGTAAAGGGTCGATCAATTACCTATGCAGCGAACCCCCATTTGCTCCTTAAACATGAAAATGGTCTCTGAGAGCTGAATGGTCTGCTTGGTCTAGCTAAACTGGGTTCAGCTGCCAGAGAACAGCTTCAACACCCCCCCCCACACACACACCCCACCCCCCTGCATCATTTAGGCTGGGCAGACCAGCAGCTGGTTTCCCCCCAAACTGACCGTTCCCACCACTTCTCAAGATGGGGGAGAGAATCTCTCACCTGCCCCTCGCAGGCCAGGAACAAGGAGTCGATGTCCCAGCTCCAAGATAAACTACTTTAGAAAGGGATGGTTGAAACGTCAACGGGCCGCCTCAGTCGGGCCTGGAGGGATCCCACCCGGATCACTCGGCCAAATAATCCATGCTGTGACAGCCCTAAACTGTTCCACTTAACCTCATTTCCTGGTCGCCACCTCCAAGCCACAGAAAGAGATGAAAACTCTATGCACCAATGCAGAACTTGACCTTATGACCTGTGACCTTTTGTCTTAACTACTGTGTCTCTCCCCGCCACCCTCGAACCACGAGAGGGGTCAGCTCTCTCCAGGTGAACACTTACCGGTAAGGGGTTGGACAAGGAATGTTGCGGTGAGGACCTAGCAACAGGTGGAACGCTTCGGCCAGGGCTGGTTCCCGGCCCACTGCCCCCGGCAAACTGGACAGTGGACAGAAAGAGAGAGGAATGAGATCTGGTGGCACAATGACACGCCCAGCAAAAAAACCAGAAACTGACCGGCAAGGAGGCTCCCAATGACCACAACTTGTGCCCCTAAAGGGCTTTCCCAGTGAGCCAATAGGGACATTCACCAACCCCTTAAGCTGCCTGATATTCACTCTTCCCCCAGCTCCAAGCAAAAAAACCTGACACTGTCAAGGAGGCTCCCAATGACCACAACTTGTGCCCCTAAAGGGCTTTCCCAGTGAGCCAATGGGGACATTCACCAACCCCTTAAGCTGCCTGATATTCACTCTTCCCCCAGTTCCATGGCATTTAAATACCCATCCATCATATTTATTGAGCGCTGTGTGCAGAACACTGAACTAAGCGCTTGGGAGAGTACAGTATAACAGAGTTGGTAAGCTTACCTTCTAGAGGGGGAGACAGACAATGATATAAATAAATAATGGCTATGTATATAAGTGCTGCAGGGCTGAAAGAGGGATGAATAAAGCGTGCAAATCCATGTGCAAGGGTGACGCAGAAGGGAGTGGGAGAAGAGGAAATGAAGACTCAGTCAGGGAAGGCCTCTTGGAGGAGCTGTGCCTTCAATAAGGCTTTGATCAGGGGGAGGGGAGGAGTGATCATCTGTCGGATACAAAGAGGAAGGACGACCCAGGCCAGAGGCAGGATGTGGGCAGGACGTCAACGGTGAGATAGATGAGAACGAGGTACAGCGATTAGGCTGGCACTAGAGGAGCGAAGCATGCGGGCTGGGCTGTAGCAGGAGGGCAGTGAGGTAAGATAGGAGGGGGCAAGGTGATTGAGTGCTTTAAAGCCACTGGTAAGGAGTTTCTATTTGATGCGGAGGTGGATGGGCAACCACTGGAGGTTCTGGAGAAGTCGGGGGACATGAACTGAATGATTTTTCTTGTACTACTCTGGCCCTTAACGTCTAGTATAAATGATGAATGCCATGATTACAATTAACGTGGCATTGTGGCCACATATGCCGCTGACTGGCGAGGCCTGGCCAATGGAGATGCACCTCTAGGAAGGTGTTTCTTTGTGATGGACAATAAGTAACCTGGGCAGGCCCATGTCCAGTGTACCGTCAGCACATTCCACAGTAGCAAACGGCATCCCAGAGCCCGGGTTACTTCATCAGAGCCTCAAACACAGAAGCCCGTAGAGAATCTGACAGTTTAACAGAAGTGGTGTTGGGGCTGGGGAGGTTAGGCTTTGGGGGAGTAGTTGTTTTCTAAAAGCTTAAAACAAAACATTCAGAAAAATTTAGGAGATATAGCATTTCCACAAGCAGTTCTGCATCAACTTACCTCAAAGTAATCGCTAATTTTATGTCCCCTAGAAGTGCCTTTCCCTAAAGTTGAAAACAAAATAAAAGGCAAAGGAGGTTAAACATGGTTCCAGTCAGGCTATTCATGTTCCCTCATAAATTTGGACAAAAATGCTGCTGTCATCCCAAGAGTTCATATTTCTCCACTACTACTTGGAAGCCTTTAATGGGTGCCAGTTTGCTCAAATGCTGCTGCCCAAAGCGACGGACCAGTAACCACTACCCTGGGTCCAGCTACACGGGGCTCGGGAGAGACAGACCTGTTGGTGAGAATGATTGAGGTTCTCACAGCTTCTCTAACTCTTTCAGATCAAATCTTTTTCTAACAACATCACTCCCCTTCCTGCTGATGGGCACTAGAGAGGAGGGCCAGAGTTTTAAATTTAAATTTAGCGGATACAGACCAGCTGCCTCTGTACTCCACTAGCCATCATCTCGATTCCTCTGGTTCAAATTCACCGTGATCTAGCTGCAGGTTTTAAACCCCCACGATAGATACACTTAAATCTGACCTCTGTTTTTCAGATTACAAAGGCGTGGGCAACTGGCCACTCAACTCATTTTCATCGATAAAGGCATTTGCCTTTCTAGCCATTTTTCAAGAGATTTTCCATTCAAGTGGGCGCCACTGTTCAGCTAAATAAGGTTTAGGCCCTCGAGAGCTGAAACTGGGAAGGGACTGCCAAGTTGGAGGCCAATTATCAGCAGCCTCACAGGAAAAAAAAAAAAAAGAACTAGCCAGTGAGCGCGAAGAACACTCCTTCCTTTCCTCAGGACACTCAACCCGCGAGAGATGAAAACCCTCCGGTGAGATGACGGCTTCCTCGCAAGAGGGCAAACAGGCGCTCCCGAGGGCCACGTGGGCTCCGTCGGGGTACAGCAAATGGCCAGGACGTCACAAGCAGTCCGTCGTTCATTCGGAAGGAACAGTGGCCTGCTGGGATGGGACTCCCTGGACACAAGCCAATTATCGATCGTCAGGAAATCCGGCGAGTAGCGGGAGGAGAAGGAGTTACCTTGACTCGACTCGTACGGCTCCGCTTTCCTTTTCCGGTTCCGCTGATCATTCTGCTTTTTCTCCGGGGTCTGTTGAATGCCAAACAGGTCGCAATCACCGCGGTGACTTCACAGTTTAAGGGGTGGGGGAAGGGCAAGGAAAAACACCAAAGGCTTAAGGAGCTACAGCTCCCCAGAGGCCAAGCCAAGTCCCAAACAAAATGTCGTTTCTACGCTTAGAAGCTCCTCAGTAAGGGAATCTCTTACCGCCCACTCCTAGAGAGTCCTGGTGCAGTGAGTCCTTGCCTGCCATTTGAAACATTGAGATGGAAGGGGAGGCGTGTTTACCTAGAGAGAAATCCGATCTCTGGCCTGTGATTGTTCATCTTGTCTCAGGCAGCAAATCTGTTTACACTGGGGGGCGCCTGTCTCTGTGTCAAAAAGACGCTCAGCACACCAAGGTCACCTTGGTCAGAGCATGGACACTGTGGGACCCTTAAAATCTGCATATCCCCCGAGGGCTGCCCCTTTCTTCCATTCTACCTCAAACAAAAAAACGAATCCATCTTATTCTCCTCTTCTAAATACCAGCTCATTCTACAGGTTTAAGGGCGTGGGGGTGGGGGTGAAGCAAATATCCCACTCCAGAGACATTCCTAGCCGAATACTTCTAAATCGTTTAGCCACAACCGTACCAACAAAGATTAAGGAGGCCATCGGGCTGACGCTTTAAAAGGCGGCTTCCTCCCCTCTGCTAAGAGAAGAAGCCATTTATTCAGAGCAGCTTACCTCTAGTTCCTTATCACTCAGGGACCCCACACTGCATAAACTCTGGTTTGAAGACTCGCTATTGAGTGGCCCCTAGAAAGAAACAAAAAGCCATCAAAGGAAAATGCAATTTAAAGGGGAGATTCCAGGTCAAGAAGCCCAGATTTTCAACACGAGTGACGCTACAAAATAGTTTTGAGGTGCCGAGAATAATTAGCTACAGTCGGTGACCCTGACACTTTTCCCCACTACATCCTCTTTAGGTTCCCGTTAAAGTTCACGGTTCACCTTTCCATTTTTATACAGGATGATACAGAGTGTTTCCCAATGAAAATGCTTTGGAATATAAGAGCATTATCCTAGAACAAATGACCCGCATTCAGATGATCCCAGGGGCCTCTCTCCAGCTGCCCCACCTGCCCCCAGGCTGGATGCTGCAAACCAGCCACCAGATCCCAGAAGGGAGTCCCATCTGTACCCAACACATGATAGAATGGGCTTCCCGCCTTTGCTGCCCGGATGGGATCGGCAGTGGCCGGAAACCACACCACAACGGGGCCCCACGGGAAGGGAACTATTCATTCATTCAATAGTATTTATTGAGCGCTTACTATGTGCAGAGCACTGTACTAAGCGCTTGGAATGGACAAATCGGCAACAGATAGAGACAGTCCCTGCCCTTTGACGGGCTTACGGTCTAATCGGGGGAGACGGACAGACGAGAACAATAGCAATAAATAGAATCGAGGGGATGAACATCTCATTAAAACAATAGCAAATAAATAGAATCAAGGCGATGTACATCTCATTAACAAAATAAATAGGGTAATGAAAATATATACAGTTGAGCGGACGAGTATAGTGCTGAGGGGATGGGAACGGAGAGGGGGAGGAGCAGAGGGAAAGGGGGAAAAGAAGCGTTTAGTTGCGGAGAGGTGAAGGCCCAGCGGGAGGTGGCTAACCCTACGCCTGCCTCGGAGCTCCTTCATTCATTCATTCATTCATTCAATCGTATTTATTGAACAATTATTGTGTGCAGAGCACTGTACTGAGCACTTGGGAGAGTACAATATAACAACACACTGACAATTTCCCTGCACACAACGAGCTGCAGATCTCCAGACATATGTGGGTTGGCCATAGTTTTCTTTATCTGCATCACAGCTCCCTCCCAACCAGATTGATAACTGAAACCACAAGGGTTTTTTTGGTTAATGGTATTTGTTAAGCGCTCACTATGTGCCAGGCACTGTACTAAGTGCTTGGGTGGAGGAAAGTTGTTCAGGTTGGACACAGCCTTATCCCCCATAAGGCTCACAGTTTTAATCCCCATTTTACAGATGAGGTCACTCAGGCAGAGAAGTGACCTGCCCAAGATTACACAGCAGTCAAGTGGCAGAGCCAGAATTAGAACCCAGGTCCTTCTGACTCCTAGGCCCGTTCTCTATCCACTAGGCCACACTGCTTCTCAGAACTTGAAGTTCCGCCTCCTATCTTTTGACACAGGGATGCATGAGAGAACCTACCGGGTATGCCTTCACCACAGTCAAGGTGTGAAAACACAAGGACAGTGAACTCAGAGTGGGTGGGGTCCTGGAGAAAGGGAGGGAGGGAGGGTCTTCCCCATAAAATACGAAGGAACGCAGAGGATTCTGGAACCTCTCCCCGGGAAAAGCATGCCCCGGGAAAATCAACTAGCAGGACAGACGGTCCCGAGGAAACCGAGAACCCAATTCATACCCAATTCACCCTGAAACATTTCCCAATTTCCTTCACCTTTAAAAGGTCAGCTCAAAACAAGGGCTTCAGTCTGGGGTATTTATTTTCATCTGCTACCCATGGTTGTAGGGCACGGCAAGAACTATGGGAGGAAAGGATTGAGGACCAGGGAGAAAGGAAAGCAAGATATTTTTACACATGTTGCAGAATCCCCTTCATATACTAATTTCAAGCGATCCACTGCAATAAAAACATTCGTTCTCATGGAGATGTAAACTTTCAGGACTCAATCTGAACGATGAGTAAAAATGCCAAGAATTTCCTTTCTACAAAAATGCCGAGGTAGTTTGAATCCCACCATCAGGCAGCTTGGTGACAGCAGAAGAATATCGAGACACCACCAGGTCCAGATTGGTCATTTTACCAATTTTTACTCAGGAGTGACCTGACCTTTCATCACCCCTGCAGTAATCAGAGAACGCCTTCCCCTGTAGGGCTTGACTAAACGCACGCATCCATTTTTTACTCCAAACTTTCTAGTCATCGCCATTCCTCTTTTTGGAAAGGATGATTCAGAGGAGGGATGCTGCAGTGAACATTAAGATTGGCACTACCCCACCATGTTAATTAGCACGTATTAATTATGAATTACGCTGTGTGACCGAAAGAGTCCCCCGCGGCCACAGTGGTTACTTTTGTTCATTAGAATCCTCTATCATAGCGCCACGGCGAAGGGAGAAACAACTTCATTCTGGTCAGTGGTTTCTGGAGAGAAGCAGTTTGGCGTAGTGGGGAGAGCGTGGGCTGGGAGTCGGAAGACCAGGGTTCTAATTTGGGCTCCATCACCTGCCTGCTTCGTAACCTCGGACGAGTCCCTTCAATTCTCTGTCCCTCAGCTTCCCCATCTGCACAGTGGGGATTTAATTCCTGTTCGCTCCCTTGGCTTAGACTGTGACCCTCATGTGGATCAGGGACTGCACCTGACTGCACCTGACTTGACTATCTTCTAACTACCCTAGGGTATAGTACAGTGTCTGTCACATAAGTGCTTAACGGATACCACAATTATTTATAGTTGAGGGCAGATACCTAACTTTATGGTACTATCCCAATTGCCTAGAAGAGAGTTCTGCACACAACAGACACTCAAATGCTTTCGATGATGACAGAAAACTGGACTGATGAATTTAACATCTTAATCCTCTTTCCCACTCCTTGCTCGTTGAGATGGGGCCAAAGCCCCTGAATGAGAATTGCACCATAATTTAAACTTTAAAGTTCCCCGGTCACTTTCTGCCCAAATGAAAACCAGTATGTCACACATATCAAATTGCAATTTTATGATTAAATTTAAGTAAGCATCTAAGAAAATCCTCTTATGCAAAACCCACAAACACAAAACTACCAGATTTTTTTTAAAAGGCAAAGATTTGGAAAATGTTAGTCGTTGAAGAGGCGTTATTAAAACGTCTAATTTTTTTCATTGCAAAATTTCAAACTAAGACTCTACCGGTTCCTTCCTACCCTTGAAGTAATTTGAACTATTTGGACTACCGATTCCCACGGCCTTAATTCTCCAAATAAGCTACGCCACTGCACACAGGGTACCTGTGGACAAAAGGAGTCAGGGGTTCTTCTAATAATCCAATTTCAAATCAAATAGGGTGGAAACCAATCTAGACTGCAAACTCCTCCTCTAGACTATAAACTCTTGACGACAGAGACCGACCCTGTCGTCTTGTATTCTTCGAAGTACTTATACTAAAGGGCTCTGTACAAAAGGCTGGATAAATACTACTGATTGAATGTTTTGTTTTTTAATCTTTTCTGGGTCAGGGTGTTTTTTTTTAATTTCAGTTTACAAGGAGAGAAAATGTTCTGGCCAGGTGATAACCCCCGGGACACAGCGGTGAATACTGCCTAAATTCCAGCCTGAGCCTCAGCTCCAGTCGCAGGAGGGTGGCCTGGACGGACTCCGCAATCCTCCCTGCAAGGGATGACCAAAGGTTAATCTGTCCCCCACGTCCAAGCTTCAACGTCAACATCTGTTGACTTTCTAAAGCCTTCGTTTCCTTCAAGCTGCCGGCCAGGGGAACCAAAGTGGAGCTGCTTGGGGAGGAGGGGAAGCCCTAGAACAACCGAGAGCTGTGCGGACGGGGTTCCGGTACCCAGTTCGACCGGCCAGTGCTCCCGCTCCTCGGCTGATCAATCGGTGGTACTGAGCACTTCCGGTGTGCAGAGCACTGTACTAAGTGCTGGGAAGAGCACGACATAGCAGTCGGTAGACATTCCCTGCCTCCGACGGGTAACGCGGGCTGGTCCTTCTACTTTCTTGACACTGGCAATGCCTCCTTTTCACACAGGGACATAGAGACAACATCAAACCACTACTTCAGAATGCCCCACTGAAAGCCTAAATGAGTTTGCAAGAGCACCGAATCTCCTCCCATTACAAAACTTTCCACCTCAGGGGTCGTGTCTTCAGGACCGATCTTCGTCGTCATCGACAGTATTTAGTGAGCACCCGCTGTGTGCAAAGCGCTGTAGCAAGCCCTCTGGGAGGGTACAATAGGATTAGCAGAGCTGATCCTGCACTCAAAAAACCTAGAGCCAGTGGGGGAGGAGGATGGTGAAATGAATGACAAGTAAGAGGAAGCGGCGAGGGGAGATCTCTGCAGCAGGGCCCTTTCTCCCCACAACTCCCGATCTACCGCTTCCTCCTTGTCTTAACTGTGGAGAGCCAAACGCCATCGGAAACACAACTTCCTTTTCCCTGACTCTTCTTTGTAGGCAGGGAACGTGCCTGCTAACTCTGTTGTATTGTATTCTTCCGAATGCTTACTACGCTGCTCTGCACACAGTTAAGTGCTCAATAAAGCAGCGTGGCTCAGTGGAAAGAGCCTGGGCTTTGGAGTCAGAGGTCATGAGTTCGAATCCCGGCTCTGCCACTTGTCAGCTGTGTGACTGTGGGTAAGTCACTTCACTTCTCTGTGCCTCAGTTACCTCATTTGTAAAATGGGGATTAAGACTGTGAGCCCCACGTGGGACAACCTGATTGCCCTGTGTCTACTCCAGCGCTTAGAACAGTGCTCTGCACATAGTAAGCGCTTAACAAATACCAACATTATTAAATACCATTAATTGACTGATGTCCATGAGTCTAGAGTTCTATTTATTTATATTTATGCCTGTTTACTTGTATTGATGTCTGCCTTCCCCCCTCTAGACTGTGAGCTCGTTGTGGGCAGGGATTGCCTCTCTTTATTTGCTGTATTATATTTTCCAAGCGCTTGATACAGTGCTCTGCACACAGTAAGTGCTCAATAAATATGACCGAATGAATGAGTCTGACCCCAAGGGGGTTCAGAAGGTGCTTGATAAATATGATCCAAAGAGGAGAATCGTGAGTGTCCAGATCCTTGGGTCCTGCTGCTTTTCCCACCATGGGGAGCCAAGTCCCATCTTCGGCTAAAACTCCCATTCGCCAACTAAACACAGTTTGCTACACCGCTTTCCTCTGTCAACTGCTTGCCTTCTGGTCGTCCCTTTCCTTCCTCCGCTTCCCTAGGTAGTCAGAATGTAGTCTACAGTCACCTTTCCTCCTCTTTGCTTTTCCCTGATCACAATTATGGCACTGACGAAACACTTGCTACACGATAAGGGTAAACAGAAGGTTATGAGATCGGACACAGTCCCTTCCCTACCCGGGACTCTCAATCTAGCCCATCCCCATTAACCAGGATGAGGAAACAATGCCCAGAGAGGTTAAGCGATCGGCCGGAGGTCACGGAACAGGCCAGCGGGAGAGCCGGGACTAGGACGCGGATCTCCTGGCTCCCGGCCCCGTGCTCTTGCCACAAAAAATCACTCAATGCTTCTTCGTGCCTTCAAGAGCCCCACCCTGCGCATCGACCAAGCTAACCTCCTCTCCTTCAAATCCCTCCCTAATTGACACAGCAGCCTGGAATGCGGTACCAGAGTCGCTGCCGAGAAGTCCTGCCATCAACCAGAGCCAGGTGGCTCGGTGGGCCCCGACGACAACTGCCTGTCTGAAGGGGCAGAGGAGTGCATCCCACCAAATCCACGGAGCCCAAAATACAAGCACTGGGCCTAAAGCCGTGCAGTTCCAGCAGCCTAGACCTTTCGCTTTCAATCAGTTGTATTTACTGAATGGTTCCTGTGTGCAGAGCACTGTACTAAGCGCTTGGGAGAGTACAATATAACAATAAAACAGACCCATTCCCTGCCCACAACGATCTTACAGTCCAGAGGGGGAGACAGACTAACAGAAATAAATGACTGATATCTACATGAGTGCTATGGGGCTGGGAGGGGGGATGAATAAAGGGAGCAAGTCAGGGTGACGCAGAAGTGAGTGGAAGAAGTTGGCCACAGAAGTCGGCCAACTGACTATACTCCACCAGGCAGAGCCTTGCATGGCCTGGGTCCCGTCCGCAGAACTTCGGCTGACAAGTCAGTCAATTCTCACTGGTATTTATTGGGTGTTTAATATGTGCGCAGCCCCATATTAAGCGCTTGGGGACTACAATACAACAGAGTTGGCCTCCCTGTTCACAATAAGCTTTCAGTCTAGAGGGGGAGACAGACCTTAGAATAAAAAATAAGTGCTGCAGGACAGAGGGCGGAGTAAATATCTAGTGCGTAAACGGGACGGATCCATGTGCAAGGGCGGCGCAGGAGGGAAGTTGGGTGGACAGGGAGATTAACCCACACTGTGTGTGCCTCCTCCCACTGCCTGGGCTAGGCGCCTGGGGTTGGGGTGGAGGGGTATGGGGGGGAAGGCTGAGATGGAAACATGTATTTGAATATTCTTTTCTTCAGTTTTATCTCCCAGTACGTAGAGATAAAGCCAGAACAAAGAAGAACATTTTTATCTGGCTTACCTTACCCCTCTTAGCCCTAGTAGCAGGGGCTGAGGTGGCAGGTGGTGCAGCAGCAGCAATCCTCGGGAATCATCACCTCCTAACCTGCCTTCTCTCCCACAGACTCAGACCCAGCTAAATGGTCCTTCCTGCCCTGAGCCCTCCTCCAACTAACCCAGGTCACCGAGCCCCTCTGGGGCTCCCCATTCCCCTTCCCCGTCCTCGCAGCTCCACTCGACCCCCAGGCGACCCTGTCCCGCCCTCGACCCGGCATCTCCACCAAGCCCCTTCCCAGTCAGCATCTGCCGCTCTTGGGGCTGGAGAGTGAGGCGCTGGGTCCCCTGTGCCACGTTGAGTCCAGCTCACTTAACTCTGCCCCCTCTTCCCACAGTATTTCTCCTCCCTCCTCCCCCACCGGTTGCTTCAGCCTTTTATGATCCTCCTGAAGGCCCCACTGCCCCCATCCCCCGCTCGGAAAGCCTGGCCAACTTCTTCACTGACGAAATCAAAGCCATCAGGCGTGACGCCCCCCCCATTCCCAACACACAAACACATATACACACAGTCTCCCCAGCTTCTTCCCATCCCCATCTCCACACTCATAAGAAGGTCTCTGACCCGCTTTCATCAAAATCTATCCCCTCCACTTGCGCCTCCGACTCCATGCCTTCATACCTATCTTCAACATTCGTGCTCAGCCTGCTTCCCTCCCTGACCGTCATCTTCAACCATTCACTCTCTGATGTACCTTTCCCCTTCTGCCTTCAAAACTTGGCTAAGTCTCCCCAGCCGGGAAAAAAGATTCCACTGTGCCATCTCTCCCCATCTCCCCCCTCTCAGTCCTGTCTAAAATCCCCAATCGAGTTGTATAAACTCGCTGCCTCTGTCACCTTTCCTCCAACTCCCTTCTTGACCCTAAGAGCAATCTGGTTTCTGCCGCCTTTGTTCCGCTGAAACCGCTCTGTGCAAGGTCAGCAGTGACTTCCCTCCCTCTTCTCAAGTCTACGGGGCTCCATCCTAATCCTCCTCAACCTCTCAGCTGCCTTGGACCCTGTGGATCCCGCCCCTTCTCCTGGAAACACCAGCTCACCTTGGCTTCGCTGACGCTGCCCTCTCCTGCCTCTCCTTTCACCTCCCGGTAGATTCTTCTTGGTCTCTTTCACCGCAGGGCTCTTCCTTTCCCTCCCACCTCCTAATAATGGATGTGTGCCTGGGGCCTCTTCTCTTCTCACTTTACAGATTCCTCTGGGAAGCTCATGTGCTCCCATGGCTTGGAATACCAAGCAGGAAGGCCTAGTGGGAAGATCACTGGCCTGGGAGGCAGAGGACCTGGGTCTTAATCCCAGCTTCCCCGCCAGGTGACCCTGGGTAAAACCTTACCTTCTCAGTGCCTCGGTTACCTTATCTGTAAAATGGGGATGAAATACCCATTCTCCCTCCTTCATTTGGGGGAAAGACTGTGACCAACTTGCTTCTATTGTATCAACACCAATGGATAGTATGGTTCTTGGCTCTTAAATAGCACAATTAGTATTATTACCACCTCAGTCCAGATCTACCTCACTAACCCTGACCCCCCTCTTCCTCGGCAATCTCACGCTTCCTGGTCTCCAGGCCATCTCTACATTGATGATCCACTGGCACCTCAAGTAGCGTGACCTAGCGGAAAGAGCACGTACCTCGGGAGTCAGGGCCTGGATTTTAATCCCAGTTCTTCCACTTGTCTGTGTGAGCCTGGGCAAGTCACAACTTTTCTGTGCCTCGGTTACCTCATCTGTAAAATGAGCATTAAAACTGTACTACCCCAGCACTTAAAGTGCCTGACATGAAGTAGGCGCTTAAATACCACAGTTATTATATTATTATTACAATGCTCTCCACACAAGTGCTCAATAAATACAACTGATTGGGTGTGAGTAGCTTTTACTGGCAGAGTGCTTGGGAGAATAAGATATAACAGCACTAGCAGACATTCCCTTGCCCACACTGAGTTTACAATCAAGAGGGAACTTACAGTCTCACCATCCCTCTCAAACTAAACTTAGTCACAGTGCTTCGTTCTAGCCTCTTCCCCTGGCAAACTGCTTGGCTGGAACTCTCCGTTCCAAATTCAGAACACCACAGCTCACCCCAATTTTTTTTTAATGGTATTTAAGTGCTTACTCTTTGTCCAACGTGGTTCTGGACAAAGGTAGATACAAGTTAATCAGGTTGGACTCAGTTTCTGTCTCACATGGAGCTCCCGGTCTAAGTAGGCGGGAACAGTCTAAGAGGGAGACTTCTAAAGCCTTTTTGAAATCACATCTCCCCTGGGAGGTCTGCCCCAATTAATTTCAAATCTCCCCTGCTTATATCGCCCTCAGTCCCTCTTTTACACTTCCATGCTACCTAAGCAACTGGGGACTCTCAACATCCTGCAAACCTCGTAAGTACCTTACAAGCCTGATGAAGAAGTGTGGCTTAGTGGATAGGGCATGGGCCAGGGACCCAGGAGGACCTGGGTTCTGATCACAGCAGCGCCACTTGTCTGCTGTATGCCCTTAGGCTAGTCCCTTCACTTCTCTGGGTCTCAGTTACCTCATTTGTAAAATGAGGATTAAGGCTCCGAGCCCCACATGGGACATGGACAGTGTCCAACATGATTACCTTGTACCTACCCCAGTGCTTAGAACAGTGCCCAGTACAGATTAAGTGCAGCGTGGCTTAATGGAAAAAGCACACCCTTGGGAGTCAGAGGACATGGGTTCTAATCCCAGCTCTGCCACCTGTCTGCTGTGTGACCTTGGGCAAGTCATTTAACTTCTCTGTGCCTCAGTAACCTCAGCTGTAAAAGGGGGATTAAAAGCGTGAGCCACACATGGGACAACCTCATTACTCTTGGGGAAGCAGCGTGGCTCAGAGGAAAAGAGCCTGGGCTTCGGAGTCAGAGGTCATGAGTTCGACTCCCGGCTCTGCCGCTTGTCAGCTGTGTGACTGCGGGCAAGTCACTTAACTTCTCTGTGCCTCAGTTACCTCATCTGTAAAATGGGGACTGTGAGCCCCACGTGGGACAACATGATTACCCTGTATCTACCCCAGCACTTAGAACAGTGCTCTGCACATAGTAAGCGCTTAACAAATACCAACATTATTATTATTATTACTTGGCACACAGGAAGCGCTTAACAAATACCATAATAATAGTAGTAATTATTATTAACAAATGTCATTTAAAAATTTTTTAAAAGTACTTAAGCACTAACTCATGGGCATATCCCCGTCCCTTCTTCCTCTGACCCGTACTTCATTTTAGAACCTGTCTCCTCTGCTAAAGTGTAAACCCCCTGAGGGTAGGCCTCATGTCCACTCCCTTTAATTGCCCTCTCCCACTCACTAAAGTACAGTGTTGGGGCCCCTGAGGCTGCTCACTAAATGCTACAGATTTTTTTGGGGGTGGGGCGGGGGTTATGAGAGTTGTTTTATGGTATTTGGGTTAGAAACCTTCCAGCTGAGCAGTTCTTTAACGGGGACCCAACCCTCATGGGGGTTCATCAATCAATGGGATTTATTGAGCACTTACTCTGGGCCAAGCACTGTTGTGCTTGGGAGAGAACAATACAGAATTGAGTTTGTAAACATGCTGCCTGTTCACAGCCATTTTTTAAATCTCTGGGTTCAGGTGGTTAAACGCTGAAGTTTCAGGCCCTGCTAGGAGTGGTTTGGGCTGGGGTGTGTTGGGTTGGACAGGGCTCTTCCTGCTGCCAGGGAGGTCTTGGGGTGGCTGTTATTCCCACGGATTTGAGGATTCATTCCATTTTGGTGCTTCCCAGCGGTCTCCACTGCTGCTCCCCCTACGTCTCCTGCCCATGTCCCTTGTTCACTTGGGCTTCTGCTGAAGTGACAGGAGCACAGGAGAAGCAGCTTGGCTTTAGTGGAAAGGGCACGAGCTTGGGAGTCAGAGGACGTGGGTTCTAGGTCCGGCTCTGCCACCTGTCTGCTGTGTGACCTTGGGCAAGCCGCTTAACTTCTCTGTGCCTCAGTTCCCTCATCTCTAAAATGGGGATTTAGACTGTAAACTCCCCGAGGGACAACATGATTACCTTGTATCTACTCCAGCGTTTAGAACACTGCTTGACACATAGTAAGCGCTTAACAAATACCATAATCATTATCATTATTATTATCATGGGACGTGCGGGCTTTGGGGACAGAGCTCTCAGATGGGCGGAGTACGGTGGGCACCGGCACGGGGCCAGGAGTAGACATGTCACTTTTTCCCAAGCAGCAGCTGTTATTCAGGAGGCAGTCCAGTATTTATTGAATGCTATTTATTGAAATAGTATTTATTGAACGCTCACTTTGTGCAGAGCACTTACCAAGCACTCGGGGAAGCAGCGTGGCTCAGCGGAAAAGAGCCTGGGCTTCGGAGTCAGAGGTCATGAGTTCGACCCTTGTCAGCTGTGTGACTGTGGGCAAGTCACTTCACTTCTCTGTGCCTCAGTTACCTCATCTCTAAAATGGGGACTGTGAGCCTCACGTGGGACAACCTGATTACCCTGTATCTACCCCAGAGCTTAGAACAGTGCTCTGCACATAGCGCTTAACAAATACCAACCTTATTACCAGAATGGGACAGAGACTGTGACTGATCCAACTGAATTATACTGACCCCAACACTGACTTTTGGGCTTGGAATATAGTAACTGCCTAACAGATACCACTGACGGATTGAGATTAATCGAGAAGCAGCGTGGCTCAGTGTAAAGAGCCCAGGTTTGGGAGCCAGAGGTAGTGGGTTCGAATCCCAGCTCTGCCACTTGCCACTTGTGGGCAAGTCACTTCACTTCTCTGTGCCTCAGTGACCTCATCTGTAAAACGGGGATGAAGACTGTGAGCTTCACATGGGACAACCCGATCACCCTGTATCTCCCCCAGCACTTAGATCAGTGCTCTGCACATAGTAAGCGCTTAACAAATACCAACCTTATTCATCACGTCAGGCCTCTCCTCCAGGAAGTGATTTCAGAAGGGTTCTGAAGACGGCGAGACAGTGGTCTGCCGGATACGACAGGGAAGGGAGAGCCAGGCGGGAGGGAGGGCACGAGCGAGAGTCAACGGTGAGCAAGATGAGAATGAGGCTCAGTGAACGGGCTGACTTGAAAAGAGTGAAGCACGTGGGCTGGGTTATTGTGGGAGAGGAGCAAGGGTAAGTAGTGGGGAGAGAGCCGACTCGGTTTCTTTAAATCAGTTGAAATGAGTTCCTGCTTGATACGGAGACAAAAGGACAACCACCGGGTAGCCGGTGCTTCGCCCATTTTCCCTACATGCCCTTCTCCACCGTCGTGCAGAGGTTTGGCCAAGGGCAAAAAATCTTTGCTGACCCCGTTACTCCGCCCTCGTCTCATCCGCCGTCACCCTGCCGCCTTCCCCTTCACCCCTGGCGTTGTAACCGACTACAGCAGCGTGCTAGCGGGTCAGGACTGGGGAGCCACGTTACTCGGCAGCGTTTAGGAGATCCGCCTTTCGCTCTCGGCTCCGCCATGGAGTCCCCGGTGACAATCTCTCGACTATAAAAGGAGATAGCTTCATCTGCCTTCCACATACCTTAAAAGGATGCCGAGGGGATCTGGTTATTTCAAAAAGAAACCTATAAAAGCACCTTGGGCCGGCAATGGAAGCGTTCTCCAGACAGAAGGAACTGTCACCGGGGGTGGGTGTGGGCAAGTCCATGGTTAATCTGCAGGTGACAGGGCAGACTTCGCTCCACTTTGGGGCTAGTCAGTTTTTCTACTGAACCTGGAACGGTTCCTGCTGCCCAAGTGTTAAGTTACAGACTCTGTTAATTAATAAATGGCAGCCGCCCCCTGCCCCTCAGGGAGCGGGGTGGGGGGTGGCACAGGGGGACCACCTTCCAGGTGGAGCCCCCCCTTTCATACTCCATCTTTCATTTCCAATGAATCCTCAGCCACACTATGGAGACTGCCAAAAGGACAGCGAGAGAAAGGTTTGACTGTCGGGGCCGTGGTCTGGGAGAGACCCACACGGAAACCCGCCTCCCCCTCTCCGTCGGCCACGAAGACCACACGGTGCCACCTCGTCCGACGCGGACTATACGCGGGAGCCTCCTGGGGGCTCGCCGGCTCGCTCAACTGGGACCTCAGTCCCACAGATCGTCATCGATCCCGCCTTGACAAGCTCCGTGTCAAGGTTGCCATAAGAACACGATGTACAGCCGATACCGTTCTCTCGCACATCCGCAGTGCCCGGAACGCTGTCCCAGCCCTGCCCCTTGAAAAACCTAATTCTACGAATGTTTAACCATTTCGGGGATCCTTCTCGCGCAGCCCGGTCTGAACTGGCCGGGTAGCCTTCCGGCTGACGAACGGGACGACCGGCTCTAACTATGAGAAGCGACGTGGCCTCGTGGCGAATCCACGGGCCTGGGAGTCCGAGGACCTGGGTTCTCATCCCGGCTCTGCCACGTGTCTGCTGGTGCGACTTTGGGCACATCACTTCACTTCTTGGGGACCTCAGTTCCCTCATCCACAAACTGGGGATTCAACAAAGCTGCTTCAATTAAGAGAAGCACCTTGGCCTAGGGGATAGAGCACGGTCGTGGGAGTCAGGAGGATCTGGGTTCCAATCCCGGCTCTGCCACTTGTCTGCTGGGTGACCCTGGGCAAGTCATTTAACTTCTCTGTGCTTCAGTTTCCGTATCTGTAAAATGGGGATTAAGACGATGAGCCCCACACAGAACCGGGACTATGACCAACCTGACAACCTTGAATCTAACCTAGCACTTATTACAGTATTACGGCATTTGGTAAGCACTTAATAATAATAATAATAATAATGTTCCTATTTGTTAAGTGCTTACTATGTGCCAAGCTCTGTTCTAAGCACTGGGATAGATACAAGGTAATCAGGTTGTCCCAGTAGGGCTCACAGTCTTCATCCCCATTTTACAGATGAGCTAACTGAGGCACAAAGTTAAGTGAACTGAAGTTAAGTGACTTACCCAAGGTCACACGGCTGACAAGCGGCAGAGCCAGGATTAGAACCCATGACCTCTGTCTCTCAAGCCCGGGCTCTTTCCACTGAGCTACGCTGTTTCTCATAATACTTAACATAATATTTTTTTTTTTTTTAAAAAAAAGCAATACTGGTTCTCCTTTCTACTTAGATTGTGAAGCAGTGTGGTTCAATTGAAAAAACCTGGACTTGGGAGTCAGAGGTCATGGGTTCTAATCCCAGCTCCGCCACTTGTCAGCTATGTGACTTTGGGCAAGTCACTTCATTTCTCTGTGCCTCAGTTAAGTTACCTCATCTGTAAAATAGGGATTAAGACTGTGAGCCCCACGTGGGACAACCTGATCACCTTGCATCCCCCCAGCGCTTAGAACAGTGCTTTGCACATAGTAAGCGCCTAACATATACCATCATTATGATTATTACTGTGAGCCTCAGGTGAGTCCCAGGGACTGTGTCCAACCTGAGTGTCTTGTATCTAACTCAGTGCTTAGAACAGTGCTTGGCACACAGTAAGCACTTTACTAGTACCATTAAAAAAAACCCAACACACTATATATTTCCTCTCCGCAACTAAAAGGGTTTCTCTACGCGGAACGTTGCCGACCCCTTCAGCTGCTCAACTCATGAACGGTGAGCGACTAACCAGAAAGAACCTGCTTGTTTCATAATAATGTTGGTATTTGTTAAGCGCTTACTATGTGCCGAGCACTGTTCTAAGCGCTGGGGTAGACACAGGGGAATCAGGTTGTCCCACGTGGGGCTCACAGTCTCAATCCCCATTTTACAGATGAGGTAACTGAGGCACCGAGAAGTTAAGCGACTTGCCTTCGGAGGGGGGAGAAAACAAGGCTACCGGAAGCCCAACTTCGCTCCTTATGCGACGGCAATAGCTGTTGATCTACTTTGAACTTCTACGTGAACTGCGGGACTAGGAATTTCTCAAAGGCGAAAGTGGCCCATTTTTACTCCTCTCTGCCTGCCAGTGGCCTAACTTCACCTGCCATCCCACCCGCTAACCACCTGCCAACCCACCCACCAACCGCATTTCCTGGCCAGGTATCGTCTGTCGGGGCTACTGTTTGACCACCATCAGATTTCCTCTCGCACCAGGAATCTCCGGTCCATTCCATGGAGCTCATCCCCTTGGGCCAGAGGACTTGATCTTGAGGAACCCATCCCGGCCCAATATCGAGCTCTCTTCCCTCGAAGCGGGAGGACTGCGGGACGTCCCCACAAAGACATGTCTCTGCTGAGCCGGCTGCCCCCAGGGGCCTGGCCGACTGGAGTTTCAAGAACTTTCCTGAAGTGCAAAAGAACATTCTGAACCTCAAAGCCTTGAAAATGGATTTCCTCCACTCTTCCATTCTGGACGACAACAGAAAGCACTGAAGCCTCTTGGTTCGTCCTGTATTTATATTACAACTCCGCTGAAGTGTTGAGCGTTTGGCCATATGCTCAAGTACAGGCAATATAAAGAAAGACAAGATTGCGGTCAAGATAACCAGAAGCATTCTAGCTTGTCGATTTGCAAAGTGGCAAAAGTCTGGCAAGTCTCTTCAACAGCTAGCAGATTCACAACCGGGAAAGGCCAAGTTTCAAAATCTGAAGGGTCGGTTAACATCCTGGGCTGATATACAGGCTTTCCAGAAGTCGACGCTGGCTGGCTGAATCAGAGGCTGAGAGAATGCACCAGCCTCCGCTCTCCCCTCCCAGCCTCCTTCTCCAGTCCACACTTCCCTCTGCTGCCCAGATCGCTGTTCCAAAAGGTCGTTCTGGCCTCCCCGTGCCGCAGAAACCTCCAATGGCCGTCCTTTCCTCTCCGCATTAAGCGGAAACTCTGGACCGCCGGCCTTGAGGCAGTCCGTCCAAGCGCCTCTCCCACACTGGAGCACCATTCTTTTTTCTTCTCAGGTTCACCAACTAACCTCCGCGCCTCCTTTTCGCCTCTCCGGTGTTGCTCCCGCATACCCTCCTGGAACTCCCTCCCCCTTCTCCAACAGACCACTGCTCTCCTCCATAATGAATCATAATTATGGCATTTGTTAAGGGCTTACCATGTGCCAGGCAGTGCTCTGAGCACTGGGGTAGATACAAGTTAATCAGGGTAGACAAAGCCCCTGTCCCACACGGAGCTCTCACTCTTAGGAGGAGACCAGATATTTCATCTCCATTTCACAGATGAGGTAACTGAGGCCCAGAGAAGTGATGTGACTCGCCCAAGGCCACTCAGCAGGCAAGTGGCAGATCCGGGATTCGAACCCAGCTCCTCTGACTCCCAGGCTCGTGCTCTTTCCCTTGGGCCAGGCTGCTTCCTACTACAAGCATATCTTCTCCAGGACGCCCTCCCCAATTTATTTCTCATCTCCCCACCTTATGTTCACCGAATGCCATTTCAACGCTGCTGCGTCACTTAAGCGCTTACGCCCAACCCCTAGTAGCATTTACGCATATACTTTATATTCTATTCCTCCCTTCTTGCTATAATTTACTTTAGGGTGAGTCTCCCTCACTAGAATGTAAGCTCCCCGAGACAGGGATGTTCCTACTCATTTTACTGTTCTCTCCTAAGCACTCAGTACAGTTCCAGTTCTTTGCCTACGGTAGGTGCCCAATACAAACAATGGATGGACTGAGCGACCGCCCTTACACCACCTCTCCCCCAGACTTCAAAAGTGTTGCCGTAAGTAGCTAGGAGCAGAATTAGGCCCATGCTAGATTCGCTCCAAAAGACTCCCCGTACACCCAACAACCCAAAAATACCCGGCTGGGGTCGTGGCCCTGGACTGATATTTACTGTAGGAACCACAATCCCTGTCGTCTTCTTCGGTCGGGATGGTCCCGTGAGCCGCTGTGCCAACCATAAGGACCGGTCTATGGGGGGGGGGGGGAGAAGGCACTGAGGCAGGATTTAAATCCAACAGCAGGTGGAAGGTCTGGGGTTCAGGCTCAGCGTCTCCCTGCCATCTTGGTTCAGTGTTCACAGCCAACGTGCCCTCTTGGTAAATGGGCAAATGCTTAGGGTAAAGCTCTCTGAAATCCTCAGAAGAAAGAAGCTATCTCAGTTGAAGCTACCGGCCCCGACCGTTACACGGCAGACTGCCGATGGGTTGGAACGGGAAGCTCCGTCACCGGCCACCCGGCCTCGGGAGACTTCTCAAGTCCCCGGGGTATCGGGCCCCGAACTGCACTCGCTGGGACAGACAGACAACCAAAGCGCGAGATTCGGTTGCCAGATGCGGGACCAATCCTAAATTCCCAAAAGGAAACCCAAAAGTTCCTCAAGGAAACAGAGATTTTTCTAGACTGTACGCCCCTTGTGGGCTGAAAGCGCGTCTACCTATTCAGTAGGGGCTCGATAAATACTGGTGATTAATTCTTAAAGAAAACTCTGAGCGAGAGGGGAAAATCTCCTCCAAAAAAAGTGGCCTGAAATCTCAGGATTCCAGGCGACAAGCAGGGACGCTATCTGACACGACCCCGCCTGAGGAACCGGGGTTCCCCTTGGCATTAATCTACAGGCAAAGACAGACAACAAATCACCATGCCTAGAAATGGAGTCTTGATCGGTTTCATCGGGTGGGGGGAAGGCTCCGTCAAACAAATGTACTCACTTTGCACTTTTTAATGGTATTTGTTAAGCACTTACTATAGGCCTGCCAGACACTGTATTAAATGCTGGGTAGATGAAAGATAATTGGGTTGGACACAGTCCCTGTCCCACATGGGGCTCACAGTCCTAATCCCCAATTTACAGATGAGGGAACTGAGGCCCACAGAAGTGAAGCGACTCGCCCAGGGCCACACAGCAGACAAGTGGCAGAGCCGGGACTAGAATGCAGGTTCCCTGACTCCCAGGACAGGGCTCATTTCACTAGGCCACAAAGCTTCTCTACCCCGCGCTTAGTACAGGGTCTGGCACATAGTTAACGTTTAACAAATACAATTATCATTATTAGTGTGCAAAGCACTGTACTAAGCACTTGGGAAGGTATACTACAATAGAGCCAGCAGACAATCCCTGCCCACAAGGAACTTCCAGTCAAAAGGGGAGGCAGACAATAAAATAAATTACAGAAAGGGGAAATGGCAGACGACAAGGATACAGGTGACACAGAGGGGAGGGCGAGCAGAGGAAATGAGAGTTCTTGGTTGGAGAGGATACAATAATAACGTTGGCATTTGTTAAGCGCTTACTATGTGCAGAGCCCTGTTCTAAGTGCTGGGGTATATAGGTAATCAGGTTGTCCCACATGAGGCTCACAGTCTTCATCCCTATTTTCAGATGTGTGAAGTGAAGTGACTTGCCATAGTCACACAGCTGACGAGCGGCAGAGCCGGGATTCGAACCCATGACCTCTAACTCCCAAGCCCGGGCTCTTTCCACTGAGCCTCGCTGCTTCCAGCGTGGTGGATTTTCGGCTATGAAGGGGGAGGAAGTTGCAGGACAGAGGGATGACGCGGGCAAGGGGTCGGCGGCAAGAGAGCCGAGATGGAGGTACAGAGAAGAGGCTGGCATTAGAGTGAAGCGTGTGGGCTGGGTTGAAGTAGGAGAGCGAGGAGGTCAGGTAGGAGGAAGAGAACCAAAAAGTCAAAGAAGAGGAGTTTCAGTTTAAAGCGGAGGTTTACGAGCAACCACTGGAGGCTTTTGAAGAGTAGGGAGATACGGACTGAACGGTTTTCAGAAAGATGACCTGGGGCGGCAGAGTGAAGAGAGGACCGGAGAGGAGACGGGAGGCAGAATGACACCGATAATCGTGCCCACTTAGACTGTAAGCTCCTTGAGGGCGGGGATCATACCGGCCTACTCTTTTGCTCTCCCTCAAGTGCTTAGTACGGTGCTCTGTACGGAGCAAATGTTCCAATACCGGTGGGCTAGTTAGGAGTTCTCTCCCAAGCGCTTAGCACGTTGTTCTGTACAGGGGAAGCACTCAATACCTCTGACTGACAACTGGCTGCCCATCAACTCCGTTTTTTAGTTCCTGGCTACGCGTTTCAGTGGAAAAAAATGCTCAAAACCCAGGGGAAAAAGTCCCAGACCCCGTCTCTCACTGACCGCGCGAGTCCAAATCTCAGCCTGGCTCTGGCCGTCCGGGATTAGGAAGAGTTCCAGCGGAACCCAGAGTGGGGTGCTCTGAGAGCGGCTATCTCCTGCTCCTCCCACCCCGGGACCTGTTAAATTCTGTCCCCCACTCCTGGGGCCATCGGCTCCAACTGACCCTTTACAAAAACTCTCCCAGTTAGAAGCAGTGTGGCCTAGCGGTTGCAGCAGAGGGCCGGGAGTCGGAAGGACCCAGGTTCTAATCCTGGCTCTGCCATTCGTTCGCCGTGTGACCTCAGGCAAAGCAATTCACCTCTCTGTGCCTCAGTTACCTCCTCTGCACAATGGGGATTCGGATTGGGAGCCCCTCGTGGGACACGGTCTGTGTCCAACCCGATTAATTTATATCTATCCCAGCACGTAGAACACCACCTGGCACACGGTAAACGTTTAACAAATATCATTTAAAAAAAAACACCATCATCCCTTAGGCTGGTAAGATCTAACGACGGATCAAAACCTCTCCTTTCGTGCAGTGAAAGCCCAGGTTTTTGGTAGATCTGGATCCCATTCTGTCTCCTGCTCGGTTTGGGGGCTGCCCGAGAAAAGGCACTCGGTTTCTCTGCCTCAGGTCTCTTCAGAGGGGCAGCCACCAGTTTGGGGTTTTTCACACGAGGATCCAGGAGACACGCAGAGCAGCGTGGCCCAGTGGATAGAGTACAGGCCCGGGAGTCAGAAGGACCCGGATCCTAGCCCCGGCTCCACCACTTATCTGCTGGGTGGCCTTAGCAAGTCACTTCACTTCTCTGTGCCTCAGGTACGTCATCTGTAAAATGAGGATTACGACTGTGAGCCCCATGTGGGACATTGTGGCTCGGCTCTGCCACTTGTCAGCTGTGGGACTGTGGGCAAGTCACTTTACCTCTCTGTGCCTCAGTTCCCTCATCTGTAAAATGGGGATTAACTGTGAGCCTCACGTGGGACGACCTGATGACCCTGTATAATAATAACAATGATAATGTTGGTATTTGTTAAGCGCTTACTATGTGCCGAGCACTGTTCTAAGTGCTGGGGTAGACACAGGGGAATCAGGTTGTCCCACGCGGGGCTCACAGTCTTAATCCCCATTTTACAGATGAGGTAACTGAGGCACCGAGAAGTTAAGTGACTTCCCCAAAGTCACACAGCTGACAAGTGGCCGAGCCGGATTCGAACCCATGACCTCTGACTCCAAAGCCCGTGCTCTTTCCACTGAGCCACACTGTATCTACCCCAGCGCTTAGAACAGTGCTCTGCACATAGTAAGCGCTTAACAAATACCAACATTATTATTATTATTATTGTGGCTAATCTGACCACCTCGTATCTATCCCCCAGCGCTTAGAACAGTACCTGGCACACAGTAAGCACTTAAACACCTTGAGAAAAAGGTCTTTGGGCACACCCGGGAAGCAAAGGATGTTACTGCTGCCGGGAACTACTGAGAGGAAACATGTGAGTCAAAATCCCGGGACAAACTACGCAGGATGGCAGGACTCGATCGAGCATCAATCAACAGTACTTACGGAGTGCCCGACTACGTGCTGACCACGGTACTAAGTGTTTGGGAGAGAATGCAGTGTGGCTCAGTGGAAAGAGCCCGGGCCTGGGAGTCAGGGGTCATGGGTTCTAATCCCGACTCCGCCACTTGCATACAGTTAAGCACTTAAATACCATGATGAGGATGCTGATGGCATTTGTTTGTTAAGCGCTTACTATGTGCCAAGCACTGTTCTAAGCGCTGGGGAGGATACAGGATCATCAGGTTGTTCCACGTGGGGCTCCCAGTCTTCATCCCCATTTTACAGTTGAGGGAACTGAGGCCCGGAGAATAATAATGTTGGCATTTGTTAAGCGCTTACGATGTGCAGAGCACTGTTCTAAGCACTGGGGTAGATACAGGGTAATCAGGTTGTCCCACGTGAGGCTCACAGTCTTCATCCCCATCTCTGCAGATGAGGTAGCTGAGGCACCGACAAGCGGAGTGACTTGCCCACAGTCACACCGTTGCCGAGTGGCAGAGCCAGGATTCGAACCCATGACCTCTGACTCCCAAGCCCGGGCTCTTTCCACTGGGCCACGCTGCTTCTCATCACCGTCGTCATCATCATCACCAATGCAGTAGAGTTGATAGACGCGTTCCCGGCCCACAGGGAGCTCAGCGCCTAGAGGCGGATCGACTTGGCTCGTAGAGAGAGAACCTCTTCGGTGGGCGCATTTACTCCCTTCCCGAGGCATCCAGAAGTGGCCAAATGGTGCGACACGGGAAGCGAAGAGCCAAGAGCCCAAGAACCTCTGCCAGTCCCACTAGATGGCACTAAATCGGGAAGTAACCCTCTCCTCTCCCAACCGAATGAGTCCACTCGCTTCCCGGCCGTTTGGATTCCGCCCTCAATAACCCGCGAGGCCCAATCCATCCGAGGTGCGTTAACATTCTTCTCCCCGAACACCGACCTCCACGGGCAAGTTTCCCAAGGGAGCAGCTTCCCCAGGGCACCTTCTGTCGGGAGGCGCCATCCGCGCGTCACGTCTCCGACCATGTGCTACCGAAAGGCCCCTGGCAGTCTACCGTCAGCACAAAATGGAAGTCCGGGGCCCTGGGGATCTTCCGACCGACCCACCCGCAGGCACGGACCTCTTCCGATTCTAACGCTCTCGCTCTTTCCTCCGGCCATTCCGTCCCTTTCCTAGCTGCCCATCTGATCGAGTTACGAAATTGCCACAGGAGACAACAGGAGGGGTAACAAATAGGACCGTCCTCTATCCCGTCCTCTATCCCGGCCAGACGCTTCTTCGCACCTCATTATCTCTTCGCACAGGATTAGGCCAAAAACCAAACCAGGAGGGGAAGAGCATTCTGATAACTAAATCTGATCAAATGGAATTACACACATCTTGGTTCTAAATCTCCATTGGCGATTTGCAAATTTAAGAAACGCACGACGACTAAATTTTAGATCAAGGGAATAGCAGAAGAACATTCCTTAAAAAAACGGAACCCGAGGGCAGTATTTTCCCAATTTAACGTTGGCGAACACAGAGGCGCGGGCATGTTCCTCTTGGACATTTTCCTTGGGGGAAGACTACTGTCCTCCGAGAATTTCAAGCCACACGAGGCAACTCCAGTAACCCTAAAAAAGAAACGCTAAAAGGCCCATTTTCCAGAGATGAGTCCCGCTGCTAGGCACAAGTTTAAGTAACTCGAGAAGCGATAAGGGGAATCTACGTCAATTCTTGTGCGGACAAATGTTACAACTCGAGGGAAACAGCGGAGTATGGAAATGACTACCTTTCCCCAGAAAAATCAAGCCGCGTGTTCTTTAGAGGTTGAGAAGAGATGGGCAAAAACCCACCTCCCACAAAAAAAATTCCTGCCCTGGGCACAGATGACCGCACGTACCCCAAGCTAAAAATGGCCACAAGCGCAAGCAGAAGAGACAAGTTTCTCACAGAGGCAAGTGCCTTCACCTCCCTTGAAATCGGGGGGGGGGGGGGGGGGAGGGAGAGGGAAGGTTAACACCCCTTCTCTGAAAGATCCCGGCTCTTGTGGCCCTTTGCAAATTGTGCCCCAAGAACCAGGCAGGAGAGCTCTGGCAGCGCTCCGGAGCAGAAGCCGGGATGGGGTGGGTGGGTGGGTGTGCGTCTGCGACGGGGAGGGTGGGGGAGCGGGGAAATCCACCAAGTAGACATTTTTAAAAGCCCGGAAGAGTCCGAGAACCACCGTTCCCGGCACAGCACCGGGGTCTCCGAACGCCGCGGAACGTGCAGACGTAAAAATAATCGAAGCCGAGAGGAGGCGCGTCTTGCTGAAGGTCAAACGTGTTAATGACCCGTCTGGGTTACGGAATGGCCTCTCCGGCTTACTTTCTTACACCGGTCATTCTCCTCTCCCTTGGAAAAGGCGAGGGCGCACGCACGTTAAACTGGGTGCCGTATTCAAATACCATCATTCGGACTGACCTTGGCCACACCTACTCCAGTAAACCTGGCCTCTAAGAGTTCCTGCCGTCGGGGGTCCAGGCTATGCAACTCTTCCATCATTTCTACGGAAAGAAAAGGAAAGAGATATGCGGTGAGAAAACCGACACCGGAGCGTGAGGAACCCAGCTTTCCCAGCCCCCCAAACGGAGGAGGACGACGACGACGCCCAAGGCAACCACGGAGAATCGCGGCGAACGGATCCTGCGCAAGAAAAATTCCACAAAATTAAAAAAAAGAAATTCGGCCCAGGGAACCGGCGGGCACCAATAGGGCAAGAAGGCTCTTCATCGTTATCTTCTAGCTGGAAGGCATCCTTTTTACCGGTTCTAAGGGCCGTTTGACATATTCCTAAACCTAAGCAGTTTGGCTCGGTGGAAAAAGCGCGGGCTTTCATTCATCCAAGAGCATTCACCGAGCGCTTACTGCGTGCGGAGCACCGGACCGGGAGCTCGGGACGGACAAATCGGCAACGGGTACGGTGCCGGCCCTTGGACGGGCCTCCGGTCTAACGGGAGTCAGAGGTCACGGGTTCAAATCGCGGCCCTGCCGCCCGTCGGCCGTGCGGCTTCGGGCGAGTCGCTCTACGTCTCTGGGCCCCGGTTACCCCATCTGTAAAATGGGGATGAAGACGGCGGGCCCCACGCGGGGCGACCCGACCACCCCGCGGCCTCCCCGGCGCTCGGCCCACAGCGGGCGCTTAAGAAACGCCATCCCCATCGTCGTTACGACGAAGCGATTTCGACCGCGGGGACCTCGGGGGCTTCCACCTGGCCGTCCCGGAAGCGGTCCGTGAGGCCCGGACGGGAGGGTGGGGCGGATCCTAAGGGGTGGCTAAAAACCGGACCTCCCTCGACCCCCGCCTCTGGGAGAGGCCTTCGGGATCGCTCTGCGGCACGGTCCTTCGCGGCCGGGGGGGGACCCCGATCCGACGGGAGAGCCAAAAGGCAGGGGCGTCCCCGGCCACTTCCAAGCATCCCGCCGAAGGACCGGCGGCTCCATCGGAGCGAAGGGCCGGCGTCTCTTCGCTCCCACGCTCGGACCCCGGCTGCCAAGTCACCTTCGCCGCTCGACGGCGGGTCCGGGCGTCGAGCCGCAAGACCCGACCTCCTCTCCCCCCCTTCTGACCGCTCCCTGCGGCCGATCTCCCCCCCCCCGACTCTGCACCTCGGCCTCTCCTCGGCGGTCCTTCCGAAGCAGGGAGGGGCAGGAGGACACCATTTTCCAACCGCTTCGACGATCGGGGCCGAAACGAGCTCCTCGGAGCCGAGATGCGGGTGTGCGTCCGCGGGCCGGGGAGGGGGCACCTCGAGTCCACCGTGGAAGCCGGGGAAGGAGTTGGGGAGGGGGGGGACGACGACGACGCCAAGGAGTTGGAACCATTTCAAAGTTCACCGGCGGCGGGAAGGGGCGGCTCGGAGCCCCGAGGCGGGGGAGGGCCGGCTCCGGGGAAGAAAGAGGCCATCCTCCCGCACAAAAGGCCGGCTCGGTCCCCTCCTCCCGGGCGGGGCGGGGGCCTCCGCCGGGGTCGGGGAGGCCCCGTCGACCACCCCGGGGCGGCTCAAGGCCGGGCCCCACCTGTGGGCGTCCGGTCCCGGCCTCAGCGGGCCGGGGCGGGGGCCCGGCCGGTCCCGGAGGGGCGGTTAAAGCGACGCTCCCTCCCTCCCTCCCTCCCTCCTTCCTTCCTTCCTTCCTTCCCCCGGGGGCCGGGCGGGTGGTCCGGGCCTCTCACCTGCCGCCGGCGGGGTCCGGGTTCGAGTCCGGGCCGCGTTCACCTGGGCAGGCCAGGCCGGGGCGGAGCCGGGGCCTCTCCCGGCCGCCGCGGCCGGGCTCCACGCGAGGGCGGGGGCGGGGACGGGACCGGACGGGGGGGACGGGGGGGCGGGGGGCGGACCCCCACCGCCACCGGCAGCCCCAGGAGCGGCGGCGGCAGCGCCTTAGGCCTCCGATCCCCGGGCTGGCGTAGGGCCCGTCGGCCGGGCCCGGACAAAGGGCGGGGGGGAGGCCGGGCCCGGGGCCCCGGGGCCCGGCCCGGCGCGGGGGGGGGAGGGGGAGGGGGGCGGGGAGGGGAGGGGGGCGCCGGCGGGGGGGAGGGGTGGGGGGGCTCCGCCGCTGCCCGGGCCCCGGGCCCCGCCTCCGGACCCTTAATCCGGATCGGTTGGGTCCGGATTAGTGGTGATCGGTGTAAACACACTAGTGAAAACGCGGCTTTCCTCGCGAGATTTGCACGGCCGGGGCGGGGGGGGGGTCCGGGGGGGGGGGGAGGCCCCGCCGCCCCGCCCCCTCCGCCCCCCGAGCCTCCGCCAATCAGCGGGCGGACCCGGGGGGGGGAGGGGCCCCGCACCGGCCCACCCACCCGCCGACCCGCCGACCGACCGACCGACCGACGGACGGGGCCGCCCGGCCGGACCACCCCCCTTCCCCCCCCCCCCCCCGCCTCCCCAACCGACCCTCCTGCCCCGCCCTGCCGCCCCCATCCGACCCGACCCTCCCCTCCCCGCTCAGGACGGTGCTCCACACGGACTGGACGCCCAATAAATATTAGCCAAGGAAGGCAGGCCCGGGACCCTTCCCCGGGCCCGCCTCTCAAAGCATTTCGGGCCCTCGTCTCCCTCCCCCCCACTCCCCATCCCCCTCCTCCGCCGCATCGGGGTCCCCGCAGCCCGAATCGTCCATTCCGAGCGCTCAGTACAGTGCTCTGCACAGAGTAGGCGCTCAATAAATGCTAGTCGATGAATGAATGAATGCAGCCCCGGGGCCTGCCTCCCAAAGTATTTCGGGCCCTCCATCCCCCACCTCCTCCTGGCCTGGGTCCCTGCAGCCCGAATCGTCCATTCCGAGCGCTTAGTATAGTGCTCTGCATCGAGTAATTGCTCAAATACTAGCGAATGAACGCAGGCCTAGATCCCTTCCCCGGGCCTGCCTCAAAAGCATTTCGGGCCCTCGTCTCCCTTCCCCCCCATCCCCGCCCTCCGCCTGGCCGAGGTCCCTGCAGCCCGAATCGTCCATTCCGAGCGCTTAGTACAGTGCTCTGCACAGAGTAGGGGCTCAATAGATACTAGTCGATGAATGAATGAATGCAGGCCCGGACCCCTTCCCCGGGCCTGCCTCAAAAAGCATTTCGGGCCCTCGTCGGCCCCCACATCCCCGACCTCCGCCCGGCGGGGTCCGAGGGCCCACCTCTGCTGGCCGCGACGGAGGCCTCTCAGGGAGAAAGAAAGGGGTGCCGGGCCCCCGTTTCCCCCTGACCCCACGGTAGGGCCACGCAAGAGAGGAGGGTCAGATGTCCAGGGAACCGGAGACTCCATTTCATTCCATCCTTTGGTTGGGGAAAATCTCTCTCGTTGGGGGTAGGTGCTTCCTGCCCAGGGAACTGGCTCACCCTGGGCCTCTGAGAAGAACCAAAATGGTGGCTCTTTGGCTTCTTAGTTCATGGAAGCCTCTCCCTCAGGTCCTGCCTAAAATCCCTCCACCCCCCCTCCCCCCCCAAAGTTTTGCTTCCAGGTTCAAAAGTCGGCCCCTCTGGGGGTCACAATGCAAAAAACAGCCTTGTCATCCCCCCCCTTCCCTCCCCCTGGGTTGGGAAGGCGAGGCTGGAGATCCCTGTCTCTTCTGAGGAATACAGCGGGTTTCTAGAGAAGAGAGGTTATCCGCTGAAGATTCCGATCCACATGCCCCAAACGAGATAAGGAAAAGGCGTTTAAAACCGACGCCGCTCTTCTCCCTCACCCCGGCGAACGGCCGGTGGGAGATTTGCCGTTTCATCGACCCAAGATTACCCAACCTTTTATTTCTTCGACGGCTCCCTCAACCGATGTCTGCCTACGGCTTGGAGACTGCAAGCTGAACGCAAGGGGAGAAAGTTCGGACATGCCTGCAAAGTTCCCAGTGGAGGGTTTACTTGCCTTGAAGTTTTCAGGGCCGGGCAAGAAGATGCGGTTCTGGCGCATTTACGTTCAGAGGGTGACAGAAAGGGCAGCGGGAGCCTGTTGGACCTTATTAACCAACTTGCTAAACCCTGGCTCTTGACCCGAGTCCATCTACCCAATAAATAGCGTTTCAGAAGAAAGTGAGGGCTGACCATGACTATAACAATAGGCTCCTAGTGGTAGAGTTCACACGGCTCAGGATGCTGGAAGATTGACCAGGGAAGGCTTGCTGGAGGAGGTGGGGTTTTAGAGGGGTTAATCCTGGCTCTGCAAGTAGGGGAGCATCTGTTAGGCCCATTTTGTGAGACAGGGGCCGCCTCGCTAAAGCCCCCAGGATGAGGAGCCGGAGAACCTTTCCCGATCCGGGCATTCAAAAGGAGTCAAAGAGATGTAAAACCTGGCCGGAATCGGAAAGGGAACGCCGCCCGGCTCCTAGGAATTGGGAAATTCTACTTACGAGCGGTTGCTAGCAAATGGCAGTGGCTACCGGGGCCACCGCCTGCTGGGTGCTGGGCTACGACGACGTTATGCCGCAGTGGCTTCGCCCGGGAAATGGGTCCCCCTGCGCAGAGAAGTCCTTTGTGAGCGCTTTACAATGCGCCACGCTCCTGCCCGCTTCCCGTTCGTAGCCCCCTGGGCCCCGGCGGAAACACGACTGGTGCCGCACGATAATCAGTTAAATTCTTTCACGTGGGGTCTTGTCCTGAAATTTCGGGGTGACCCGCCCATCTCTTGTTCTCCACAGGAGACCACAGCATCACTCACCGTATCTCCTTAGAGTCTCATCTTCGGTAGGAAATACACAGAAAAAGGGCTAAGGATAATATCATTATTAATAAATGATAACAACTAAGGGTTGGTATTTAAGCGCTTCCTATATGCCAAGCACTGGGCTAAGCGCTGGGATAGAGACGAGATAGCCGGTCAGTCACAGTACCTGCCCCTCAGAGGGCTCACAGCCCGAGGGGGAGGGAGAACGGGTATTTAATCCCCATTCTACAGAGGAGGGAACTGAGACACCCAGAAGCTAAGTCCCTTGTTGGAGGTCGCACCGCAGGCACCGTAGGATTAGAACCCAGATCCCCTCACCTCCCACTAATGGGGTTTCCAGTGTCACAGCGCACTATCCCGCACGCCTAAGACAATGCTCCAGCAATCCAAACGGTGCTTGACGCGTGGGAAACACTTAAATACCATCGATATTATCGTTGTCATTATCTGTGTGCACAGTAAATACCACTGATTGATATTGTTCTCCAAAGTTAATTTCTAAAGCGAACAGAACTGATAAATTCTGGAGAGGCAAGTGATCTGCAGTAAGACGACTTCACCCGTCTCCCCGGTTAGACTGTAAGTTCCTCGAAGGCCAGGACCCTGCCTTTGGCTCTCCCCAGTCCTTGGTGCACCCAGGCTTCCAAGACCAGGCACTAAGGGAGACTCGGGTTAGAGTACTCACCGTGGGCGAGGCCGCATGCGCGCACTCGTGCACCGCTGCACACACACTCAACCCTTTCTTCTCACGCGACATTGCACCGTATCCAGACCGGATCTCGCTGTCAGAAAAATGTTCAGTTCCGCTGTCACGTTCCAGCAAAAACGCGTAAAGCGCGCGTTTTGGCAGAACTGAACATACGGTGGCCGGCCCTGTGTTTCATTGACCGCCTAACCCGTACGTTAAAATGCTGGGATAGGTTTTATATCAATCGGCTGACATTAGTCTTAAAAACCTTAACTTCTTTTCTCCTCCCCACCTGGATTCTTTTTCTGAAAGGTGCTCAATGGTTATTAAGTGCTAACCGTGAGCCAAGCACTCTGCCACGCACCGGGCTAGATACAAGATAGATTGGCCAAAGTCCTTGTCCCACGTGCAGCCCATAGTCTAAAAGCAATCAGTCGGAATAAGAGGTGGGAAGAACGGGTATTTTAAAGAGGAGGAAACTGGGCCGCAGAGAGGTTGGGAGATTTGCCCAAGTTCCCTCGGCAAGCAATAACAGCTTATAACACAAATAACACAATAATATTTGTGGGTTTTGTTAAGCACTTACTATGTGCCAAGCACTGTACTAGGCGCTGGGGTAGATACAAGATAATCAGATCCCCCACGGAGCTCGTGGAGAACAGGTGTTGAGCCTCCATTTTGCAGGTGAGGGAACCGAGGCACAGAGAAACCACTTGCCCAAGCCCCACAGCAGGCGAGTGGCAGATCCGGGATTAGAACCCAGGTCCTCTGACCCCCAGGCCCCTCTCACTGTGGTCAGGAATCGTGTCTACCAACTCTTGTTTTGTTGCACTCTCCCCCACACTTAGTACAGTGTTTATTCATTCATTCATTCAATAGTATTTATTGAGCGCTTACTATGTGCAGAGCACTGTACTAAGCGCTTGGAATGAACAAGTCGGCAACAGTTTAGCCCTCTAGACTCTGAGCGCATTGTGGGCAGGAATGTGTCTGTTATAGTGTACTCTCCCAAGCACTTAGTACAGTATTTTGCACACAGTCAGCACTCAATAAATACTATTGAATAAATGAATGCTCTGCATATAGAAAGTGCTTAATATGATTGATTTCCACCGGGCCACTCCGCTTCTCTGGCGGAGGCAGGACTAGAACCTGGGGTTTCCGGCCTTTGGAATCCCCTAGAGCAGCCTAGGGTGGCAAGGAGTTTATGCTTTGCCCCTGATTGGGGATGGGGGGCAGGAGGGTGGCTATTTCCTCCCATGCCAGGCTCAAGGTATTAGACCATCTCCCTGGTTAGTGATTCATTCATTCAATTAATAATAATGTTGGTATTTGTTAAGCGCTTACTATGCGCCGAGCACCGTTCTAAGCGCTGGGGTAGATACAGGGTTTTATGTTCTTCCCCTTGACTCTGTTTATTGTCATCGTTCTAGTCTGTTCGTCTCCCCCGATTAGACCGTAAGCCCGTCAAACGGCAGGGACTGTCTCTGTTGCCGACTTGTTCATTCCAAGTGCTTAGTACAGTGCTCTGCACATAGTAAGCGCTCAATAAATACTATTGAATGAATGAATACAGGGTAATCGGGTTGTCCCACGTGAGGCTCGCAGTCTTAATCCCCATTTTACAGATGAGGTAACTGAGGCACCAAGAAGCCAAGTGACTTGCCCAAAGTCACACAGCTGACAGGTGGCAGAGCCGGGATTAGAACCCATGACCTCTGACTCCTAAGCCCGGGCTCTTTCCACTGAGCCACGCTGCTTCTCTGGAATTAGTATTTATTGAGTGCTTACTCTGTGCAGAGCACTGTACTAAGCGCTGGGAATGAACAATTCGGCAACAGTCAGAGACAATCCCTGCCCAATGACGGGCTCACAGTCAGCAGCACCTTCGGAAACAGTGAGGGGGCCTGGGTTCCCAACGGAAGCCTTACGCTGATTGCGTTTGCCGGGAATTCCTAAAGTCATCAGAGCTCCTTTTTACGGTAGTCCAAATTTGGGGTTCCCAGGGGGCTTGGGGTGCGGTACAGGGTGTTGTGTAGAGTCACTCACCACAACCAAAATATCCAGTAGCAGCCCCGGCCCTTCTCCAGCCGCCCGTCAGGACCAGGCTCCGGTCTGGGTTGCTTTCTCTAAATTTGCCCCCATCTTCCCTTGACCGTCGGCCCGTTCTGGCCTCTTTCAATTTACGTGGCCCGAATGCTTCACAAGACCCCAGAAAGAACTAAGGCATTTGCAGAGAAGCGGCTTGGCTTAGTGGAAAGAGCACGGCCTTGGGAGTCAGAAGCCGTGGGTTCTAATCCCGACTCTGCCATGTCTGCTGTGTGACCTTGGGCAAGTCACTTAACTTCTCTGTGCCTCAGTTACCTCATCTGTAAAATTGGGGATTAAAAAATGTGAGCCCCACGTGGGACAATCTGATTTCCCCTGTATCCACCCCAGTGCTTAGAACAGTGCTCTGCACATAGTAAGCGCTTAACAAATACCATTATTATTATTATTAAGCACTTAATATGTGGCAAGCTCTGTATTAGGCTCTCCACCCCTTCTCAGCTGTATGACCTTGGGCAAGGCACTTAACTTCTCTGTGTCTCAGTCACCTCATCTGCAAAATGGGGTTGAGACTGTGAGCCCCACATGAGACAGGGACTGTGTCCAACCTGATAAACTTGTGCCCAGCACTTAGTACAGTCCCTGGCACAGAGTAAGTGCTTTACAAATACCATAAAAAAAAAAAGGATGCTGTGTAGATCCAAGATAATCAGGCCCCACGTGGGGCTCACACTTAAGTAGGAAAGAGTACAGGTTTTGAATCTCCATTTTGCAGATGAGGGGACTGAGGCACAGAGAAGTTGGATGACTTCCCAAGGTCACACAGCAGGAAAGTGGTGGGGTGAGGATTAGACGCAGATAAGCAGCGTGGTTCACTGGAAAGAGCCCGGGCTTGGGAGTCAAGGGTCATGGGTTCTAATCCCGGCTCCTCCACTTGTCTGCTGTGTGACTTTAGGCAAGTCACTTAACTTCTCTGGGGCTCAGTTACCTCATCTGTAAAATGGGGATTGAGACCGTGAGCCCCACGTGGGACAGGGACTGTGTCCACCCCAGCGCTTAGTACAGTGCTTGGCTCATAGTTAAGCACTTAAATACCATAATTATTTTTATTACTATTATTAGAACCCTGGTCTCTGACTCCCGGGCCCGTGCTCTCTCCATTAGGCCAAACTGCTTCCCCAGTCATTTTCCGTTGTAGTTTCCTTTTTTTACACTCAGTTCTGCTGGAAGCCGTGTTTTTCACTTCATGTTTTGCCCAGAATGAAACGGCAAAACTAGGGAAAATCCTTTCCTACCAGGCCCGCCCACCTGGTCACAGCATGATGCAGCGTCAGAAGAAACGGCACGGCCTTGTGACAAGAGCGCAGGACCAGGAGTCGCGGACCAGGGTTCTCATCCCGGCTCGGCCGCTGGCCTGTTGGGTGGACACCTTGTGCAAACTGCTTCACTTCTCTGAGCCTCAGTTCCCACATCTGTAAAGCTGTGTGACTTTGGGCAAGTCACTTCCCTTCTCTGTGCCTCAGTGACCTCATCTGTAAAATGGGGATGAAGACGGTGAGCCTCATGTGGGACTCCCTGATTACGCTGTATCTACCCCAGCGCTTTAACAGTGCTCAGTACATAGTAAGCGCTTAACAGATACCAACATTATTATTAAAATGAGGATTCAATAGCTCTTCTCCCTCCGTCAGACTGAGCGCTCCATGAGGTACAGAGACTGGGTCCGACCAGAGTTGTATCTGCCCCAGCTCTTGGAAGAGCTCACGGTAAACGCTTAGTAAGTGCCACAAGTTTAAATTATAATTATTGATAAGCAGCTGCCTGCCCGCTGCACTGAGGATGGAGTGAGAGGCACAGCTGTGAGGCCCGGGGTCGGCCGTGAGCTCGTTATTGGGCAGGGATTATCTCTGTTGCCGAACTGTCCGTTCCAAGCACTTAGAACAGTGCTCTGCACATAGTGAGCGCTCAATAAATACGACTGAATAAATGAATGAGTCCTCCCGAGCATGATATCCTGCAGGGACACAACTCCCCTCTTCGATCAATCACTAGCATTTACTGGACACGTCCGGCGTTCACGGCTTGGGAGACCATGGTAGAGTTAGTAGACACAATCCTTGCCGTCACGGATCCTGCAGCCTAGTGGGTTATTCATTCATTCAACAGTATTTATTGAGCGCTTACTATGTGCAGAGCACTGTACTAAGCGCTTGGAATGTACAATTCGGCAACAGAGAGAGACAATCCCTGCCCAGTGACGGGGTCACGGTCTAATCGGGGGAGACGGCAGAGCAAAACAGAATGAAACAAAAACAAGACATTATCACGATAAATAGAATCAAGGGGATGTACACCTCGTTAACAAAATAAACAGGGTAATAAATAATATATACAAAGGAGCACAGTGCTGAGGGGAAGGGGGAGGAGGAGGAGGAGCAGAGGGAAAGGGGGCTCACCTGAGGGGAGGGGAAAGGGGGAGGAGCAGAGGGAAAAGGGAGTGGATGGATACTAAAATAACTTCCAAAGAAGAGGTAAGAGTATAAATCTATGAACCTAAGTCCTGCGTGACTGAGGGCTGTGAGTTTCCCAGCGTCTCGGTGAGCAGAGAAGTGCCAAAATGGCAATTAGGGGGAGTTAGGGTGGTGAGATGAAGACATTCATTAGGGAAGGCCTCCTGGAGGAGGTGTCGATCTCAGGAGGGCTTTTTAAAGACAGATGGGAAGGGTCTGCCACACGTGGCGGTCCAATGCAACGGGGTGGGCCTCGTACAACCGGCTGTAACTCCTTCCGTCCATTTCATATTCCCCCCAGCAGAGATCTCGGGAGTCACGAGGATGTGGGTTCTAATTCTGGTGCCGCTTGTCTGCCGTGTGACCTCGTGCACGTCACTTCACTTCTCCGTGCCTCATCTGTAGAATGGGGATTAAGACCGTGAACCCCACGTGGGACATGGATTATGTCCAACCTGATTAACTGCTATCTACTCCAGAGCATAGTACAGTGCCTGGTACACTAGTGAGAACTTAAATGCCATGGAAAATACCTTCTACAGGGGGATTCGGTACTTCCGTCACTCACCCTCATCAGCATCTGTGCATTTCTTAACCTTCAACTATCCCATCTGCCTCCAAATACGAGGAAGAAAATGGTTCCTTAAGTTACGGTGAACTCTTCCGGGATAAGCTTTCCTCACCTGAATACTTCCTGGTCGTCTTCCCAAACTTGCCTATAGTTCTTTCAACTGAGGGTCCCAAACTTGGTGCTGGTCTTGAATGCCAGCAGAACGAGGAGTTAAAAAGAAGACCACCATCTTCCCTTGCTTTTCTAGTCAGGAGGATGAGGTGGCAGGGCCCGGGGGGCCCTCGGCCTGCTGTGTGGGAAAGGCGTGTCCCCCATCGCCCCTCTGGGACTCCCACTGGTCCCTTTTCCAGCTGGGTGGGTGAAGAGACGGTGACAGCAAGAGGCTGTCTAACTTTCAGAACGAGAACGTCGAGAAGGCTGCAACTGCAGGCATCCAGGCTGTGCGGAGCCTGAAACTCCGCCCCTCCGGCCCGTCCCCCGTCCCCAGAGGAGCAGCATGGCCTAGTAGACGGGGCACGGGCCAGGGAGTTGGAAGGTGGGTTCTAATTCCGGCTCTGCCACGTGTCTGTTGCGTGATCTCGGGCAAGTCACTTCACTTCTCTGTGCCTCAATTACCTCATCTGTAAGAAAATGGAGATTAAGACTGTGATTTGCTTGAATCCACCCCAGTGCTTAGTACAGTGCTTGGCGATAGTAAGTGCTTAATAAATGCCATTATAATTATCCTTCTGGTCATATGCATAGGTGCCTTCAGTGCTGTTTTAGTGCTTCATACTTCCTTTACGGGTCATCCATCCCCTCTTCCCTCCCTTATTCTCAGATCGCAAGCCCCCTAAAGACCAGGAACGGTGTCTAGTTTCCACCCTGTTTAATATTTCCCCAGTGTTTAGGGCCACGCTCTGCACCAAGTAAGCACTTCGTTAACACAGGTCTCGTATTGACACTAAACGTCCACCTTTCTCACATTCCTGGGGGTCTAATATGAAGGGAGCAGGAGGAAGACGCCAATGTGTTCGTTCGCTCCATCTGAAGTGATAATTCTGTTTCATTTTCAGCATGGCTTAGTCGAAAGAGCACAGACTTGGGAGTCGGAGGTCATGGGTTCAAATCCCAGCTCAGCTGCTTGTCAGCTGTGTGACTTTGGGCAGGTCACTCAACCTCTCTGTGCCCCAGTTACCTCATCTGTAAAGTGGGGATTAAGACTGTGAGCCCCACGTGGGACAACCTGATCACCTTGTATCTACCCCAGCGTTTAGAACAGTGCTTTGCACATAGTAAGTGCTTAAATGCCAGCATCATCATCATTTTCCTCTACTTCAGAAGAGGTCCATTAGCACAGGGCAGTTCTTGACACTAAAATTTCACCAGGCACATTTTAAACTTTTGGATACAGGCGGTTCCCCCAACCACCCTCCTGGGCACTTGGCTGTGTACCCTTAAGCGATCTGATACTCACCCAGCCCCACCTGCGATTTATTTTACCCTCTGTCAATCGATAATATTTATTTTACTAAGCCCCCCGGGAAAGCACAATACAACAGAGTTCACAGATGTGGTCCCTTCCCCTACAAGGGGCGACGGGCACTAAACTAGATTAGGGATAGGATAAATAGTAGAGTAGACTATTAGGAAAAATAGTAGACTACCTAAGTACTCTGCGGCTAATCGAAGTGCTTAGATGTATTAGTGATACAGGAGGGCGGACGGGGAAATGGAGGGTTTAGTCGGCGAAGGGCTCTTCGAGATGTGATTTTAGGGGGGTTTCTGAAGGTGGGGCAAGTGGTGGACTGTCGGTTCTAAGGGGGAGGGCGTTCCAGGCCAGAGGGAGGACGTGGGCGAAATCAAGGTAGAGCAGGCTGGCGTTAGAGGAGTGGAGTGCGCAGGCGGGGTTAGATGATACGGCTTGTTGTGGGCGGGGATCATGTCTAATTATAATTGCCATTTTATTTAAATTATTTGTTATAAGTGCTTACTCTGTGCCAGGCACTGTACTAAGCACTGGGGTGGATACAAGCAATTCGGGTTGGGCACGGTCCCTCTCCCGCCTAGGGCTCAATCTTATTCACCATTTTACAGATGAGGTCACTGAGACCCAGAGAAGTGAAGTGAGTTGCCTAAGGTCACACAGCAGATGAGGGGCAGATCCAGGATTAGAACCCATTAACTCCTCACTCCCAGGCCTGTGCTCTATCCCCTATGCCACGATGCTTCCCACGTCGACGCTACTGTATGTATTGTATATTCCCAAATGCTTAGTACAATGTTCTGCACACAATAAGCGCTCAATAAATACCACTGATTGGTTATCACTTATAAAATAAAATAGGGCCCAATTGTAAATATTTCTCTGTTGTCTGCCCCATCACAGTGCCCTCTTATCTCGAGCTTCTGCTGTTCTTTCCCCAGGGCTTAAAGCAGGGCACTGCACCCAGTAGACGGTCAGCCCACTCCTTTTCCTCGACTCCTACTATTGGAGGTTACAAGGGAAGACACGATAAGCCACTGAGGATGAAGGCATCTGAGGGACTGTTCAGTTTCGATGCCCTGGATCAAGCTTCTTCTAAAATAGAGAACAATACAAAACATCTTCCCATCACCGGTCTTCAGAAACACCTTTCCCTCATTTCTCCACACAGCCCTAAGACCACGAGCCCCAGAGATTTGCAAATTCAACCGGAGCCCGGGCCCTGGGGCCAGAACGAGTCACACTTCCTCTCCAGACCGGGTGCCCGCTTGTCCCCCGGCCACAGGATGCCCAGAGAACCAGGGTGGGTTCCAGCTGGCAGGGATCGGCGCAAACGGCTTCTGGGTCCCGGGGAGCCCTCCACGGTTGTTTGGCAGGAGTGACCCAACAGAAGAGCAAGACGGGTTTGCTCTGAGACCTCAGGCTGAGCAGGACGGGGGCAGACCGAAACAGAAACTCAGGGTGCAAGAGAAATGACAAAAGATTAATTTCGGATTAAAAAAAAACACCAACCACAAAACAGAAACGACGACAAACAAAAAAACCCACCATACATTATTCAAGTCTTCGGATCCTTAAAACAACACTTCAACCTGGCCCCGGCCCAATTGCTGATGTCGACGCAGGGCTTCTGATCCCATAAAGAGGCCCGAGAGGTACCCGCAGCACCTTCTACTGGGGCGTCGGTCTCCCAGCCCGCCCGGGGCCAAGGCCGGGCTCTCCTTCCTGAGGGGCCGGCCCTTCAGCTGGGACTAGAGGGAAGGGGCTTGCGGTATCTGCACTGAATCCAGATGCGGTACATGGTCAGCTGCCTCCCTCGGTTCACTTGGAGCCGGCTGTCCACCACGTTCTGAACCTTCTCCAGTCCAGCGGAAGAGAACAGGCCGTGCAGCTCATCTGGTTCAGGAAAGAGGAGGGCATTAGAGAAAGCAATCCATTTCCACTTTCCGCACCCCGCTGGGCTCGGGGACATCAACGATCCAGGGATCCCCAAGAGGCGAGGGGGGTGGCGGGAAGAGATAGGGACAGGGACGGAGAGAGACAAGCTGAGGGGGTCTCAGGTTGGAAGCCCAACTCGGCTGGGGTAACCGAAGGGGCCGCCCTGGGGTCCTGGTCATCGATTCAGGGGTCTCCACTCCCTCTCCCCTCCCGGTCCCAGTTGTGCCAGGTACCCAGCTGGCCCCAGAGGGCTGGGACTGCACGTGGATGGGTCTGTTGTGTGCACTTTCTAACGTCGGCCAGAAGCTCTGATCTTCAGCCCCCTCCCTCCTCGTTGTGCTTGTGTTGGCTGAAGGGAAGGCCGCCAGGAGACCGTTTCCGGCCCTGCCTACAACGTTAGCCTCCCGTTCCTCACTAAAGTGGAAGCTCCTTGTGGGCGGGGAGCGTGTCTCTTCTTTCTGGCCGGAGCCGGGTGCTCTGCGGTGCGCCCGGAGGGCCCTCAAGTCACACTCTCACTACCACGACTGCTCCGCTAGCACCGGTCCGGGCCCGAAAAAGCCATTCTGGCCTCTGAGCGGGGAGAGGTGTAACAGGACCACTGGGGCGTGTGAAAGGGCCGCTGCTGCGGGAGGAGGAGGAGGAAGAAGAGGAGCACAGGAAGGGTCGATGGGAAAGGTAAACCGTTCTCAGCCGCTGGACCCACTTCGGGCTGACTTTCCGACCTGTGGGACTTGCTGCTCCCCGCTGACTCCCTCGCTGCCCATTTTCCCGGCCCTGCTGCTGATGGGGGGAGACGGGCAGCAGGAAGGAGCTGAGGAGTCGCCACCTTGTTTCCGTGGCTTTGGGAGGGAGCGGAAGGCAGGAGTGGGGAGGCTCTGCAGCGACCGTCCCACTGGGCTCTCCCTCTTGCAAAAGGGAACTGGAGGAGGAGGGATTCGACTGGTGCGGGAGGCGGGGTTTAGCCGGAGCGGGGATAGGGAGGTGGGGGTGGAGACAGAGCAAGGAGCTCCCACCATAGACCCGATCCCATCCCTGATTAGCTGAGGATTTGAAAAGGCTTCAGGGGATCGTGCTTAGCCATTTGGAGTGCTGCAGGCTTTGCTGTCAGTCAATCCACAAATTAGAGTGAATGTCCGATTTGGGGACAGGGCCATCGACTGCCCAGTGACGAGTGCAGACTTTGGGACGATCCGGCAGGTAGCGTTTCACCGGACACATCCTGTCACCATATACCTGCCTGCCTCGAGTCGTGGGGTTATTCAACTTCACGGCGTCGATCTTCGCCGTCATTCCCTGGGGTAAATCTGTATCGCGAAGCCTATTTAAGATGGCTGGGTTTAGAGGGGCTAATAAGGAGGGAAACATTTCATACCTTGGGTGAAGAAGTAAACTCTGGTTCCATCCCCTCTCACGTAAAAGTTTTCCGAAAGGCAACGCCCTGCGAAGAAGAGAATTGTTTTGAACTTCTTAAAGAGTGCTCCTCACACAAAAGGGCACTCCCCGTTCTCTGACAGAGAACAGGATTAGTCCTTGAGTTTCTATGGGGCCCCCAAGGTCGCTTGTGCGTGTGTCCCCCCACAAGCCAAAGGGCACCTTAAGGTGTGGCAGGGCCTCGGGGGCTTATCGGGGCCCCGGTCCCAGCTCCCCGCCCGCCTTGGAACCCAGGCCTGGCCTGACACTCCCGACGCGCGGGCCCAGTGCCCGGGAGCCCCCGCAGCGGCCTCGTCTGCCTGCCGCGCCTGCCTGCTGCCAGGCCGAGGAACTCTGGCAGCCCATGGCAACAACTGCGTATGATCAAAGGCATCATACACGTGTCAATGTAACAAGGAAGGGATCGCGTGCCACCGGCCAGCCACGTGCAAGAGTCTACTTGGCGGGGAGGAAGCCTTTGGGGGCTTCCCGGACCGCCCTTCTGGCTCACAGAGATCTGAGCAGTGGGAGAGAGAGGGAGAGAGGGAGGCAGGGAGGGTGAGGATCCCAGTCTACCCGGGCCAGGAGGACCTAGGCACCCCCAGGAACCGGCTCTGGTGTTGAGTTGTAAACCACAGGACCGGGGGCCAAACCTGTCTTAAAGCGAAGCTGGGCCATGTCGTATCGGCCGTAGTCTCGGAGAAGAATCCGCCCCCCGGGCTTCAGAAGGCAGCTTAGCCTGGTGATGGCATTCTGCATCCTGGGGAAGAAGGGGCCAAGAGGGTCAGCAGGCCCAGTGACGGAGGCCTCCCTCCACACGGCGCACAGACCAAATATGGCAGTTTTCCAGCCGAAAAATTCAACTGGCCTCCCGCCACTTTGTTGGAACCGCAGTTGAAAACGGACGCTCTCTCTGCCTCTCAATCGCTTGAAGGCGTCCGAAAGACTGACGGTGGAGTTGGACGAGGAGGGTATCCCGGCTGCGGGGGGGGTTGGGTGTGGGGGTGGCCGTGGGGAGGGCTCGCCTGCAGGTGGAATCGGCCCAGCCCGAGTAGACTGACGCGCCCCGCGGACGCTCGAAATTCACCGGATCCCTCCGTGGTCCTTCCAGATCCCTTGAGCAGCTCACTCTGTCCGGCGAGAGCCAACCCACCCGACGAGCAGCTCCACGAGAGAACCGCAGAGTGGCCGGCTCCGAGGCGGCCCTACTGGAGGCCCCCACGTTCCAGATTTAGGGAGAAAAGCTTCGGATTCTCGATGAGACTGCAAAACTCCTGTACCGGGTCGGATTTTTTTTGTTCACCTCGAGGGAAGCCGTACAGAACCTGGGCCCAGGCGTTTGTCAGAAAAGTCCGAGACATTGGATCGACACAACTGGTTTTGGCTGGAAAATTTGGCTGAGGACACATTATTGGCGTCGGGAAGAATCTCCAGTTAGATGGCTAGATGTTAAATATTTAAAAACCTCCAGGACGAAGTAGAAGAGTTTGCCATTACTGTGGAGGGGGAGCCCAGCTGGTGGGAGGGGACTCCTTTGGCCGCTGAGATGAAGCCAGAGAAGTGAGCAGGTGAGCTGTGGTAGCCCGGCGGTGACATTGGGAGAGCAAAGCCAAAAATCTGAACTGTTTACTTAGCATCATCTATACCTCCTGTCTTCCTGCAGGGTGCTGCAACCGAGATGGGGAATGGCCTCAAGGGGAAGCCACAGTCCAAATAATTCCCCGTCCCCAAAAAACATTCTTGATGGGACACTCTGAGTCGCACTAAACACTGACTGAAAAGTTAAATTGACCAGAGAGCGAGACACTTGGCCGACAGGACACTCCAACAGGTTATCCGGCGGCACTTCGAAAGCCGGGACTTTGTTCCGGGGACTACCCTCTATGTATCTAGAAGAGTGAGATCTGTGGGATAGTAAACAGAAGGGTGTACACTGGGTGGGGAATGTCGCATGTTGTATTCTTCTGCCTTACTATTATGGCAGCAACTCTTGGACTCGTGGGGTGTCTGTGCGTATTGGGGGGGGAGGGTGCTGCCCCTCATTCCCTGACTTCCCCAGTAATTATAAAAACCTGGCTGCTCACTCCCAAAACAAACCCTGGCAATCAACAACTGAAGCTGCAATCTAAATCTGGGAAGAGCTACGCTAACTTGGTTGGGGATGCGCGGAGGATGCACAAAATTCCGGGCCAGACAAAATAACGACCAACAGTTCATTCCATTTTGTGCATAGCCTTCTAATTTTTTCAATTTTTGCAAAGAGAACCAAATCCACCTCTTCAAGACGGTGGAATGAAGACGCCACGGTTGTGCATTTAATAACTGTGGTATTTATTAAGGACCTACCATGTAATAATAATAATAATGATGTTGGTATTCGTTAAGTGCTTAACTATGTGCAGAGCACTGTTCTAAGCGCTGGGGGAGATACAGGGTAATCAGGTTGTCCCACGTGAGGCTCACAGTTAATCCCCATTTTACAGATGAGGTAACTGAGGCACAGAGAAGTGAAGTGACTTGCCCACAGTCACACAACTGACAAGTGGCAGAGCTGGGATTCGAACCCATGACCTCTGGCTCCCAAGCCCCTGCTCTTTCCACTGAGCCATGCTGCTTCTCCAAGCACTATACTATGCCAAGCACTGTGCTAACTGCCGGGGTAGACACGAGATAATCGGGTCAGTCATAGTCCCATCCCTCATGGGGCTCACAGTCTAGGAAGGAGGGAGAACAGGTTTTGAACCCCCATTTTACCAGTGATGAAACTGAGGCCCCAGAAAAGTAAAGTAACTTGCCCAAAGTCATTCAGCAGGCAGGCTTAGAAACCTGGTCCTCTGACTCCCAGGCCCGGGCTCTTTCCACTAGGCTGTGCTGCTTCATCTACCGGGTACCATTTTCACTAGTTCGGAATTCCAGGATACTTTCAGGAGGTTGTTTTTTTTAGGGAGTGAGACCTGAGCCGGGCTTACTTCGGCCTAGACCGGCGGTTCCTGGCTCTCAAGCCAGGCTAACGTGTAAGGACCAGCAACTTGTCTTTCTTGGGTTTCCAGTGTCCCGTTGCCCCCGGGGCACTGGAGGGAATAATAAGGGGCTTCCGAAAAAAGGCTCGGCCTAACCAGGACCCCCATAGAGGTCTTCGCTGTCACCCCTCCAGCTCCTGCTCTTCAGCTCCACTTCCAACTCAGAAAACAGCCGGCAGAACCGGAGCAGAAGTGACAGATTTCTCCCTGTTCTGTCCGCTTTATCAACCCCAGCTGTACTCTGTCAGGCTGTACGCCTGGGTCTCTGCCACCATCTCACCCTTCCAGGCTCCAGAGGCCAAGCCTGGGCTCCGGAAGAATGGACAATAAACTAGAGGCAAAGAGTAACCAACCTTTCGTGACGGAGGATAGTAAAAATTCCAATCATACCATATGGGCCCCCTGGGGAAATCAGAATACTTTAATATTCTTTTCATGCCTTCCCCAAGTATTAATACACTTTTATGTTGGCTCATAATGGAAAGATCAAAAGGCCTCAAGAGCTGCCCTTTAACAGGTGAAGGCCTTCGGCTGAATGATTACAACTCAGTGCTCCAAATAACCACTTTCCGAGCGGTCAACCCCGTCGGAAAAAACTGGCCCAGAGATAAAGCACATTTCCCAGCGTTCAGAGTCAGTAGGTGAGCTAAGTAAAATCAGTCCTCCTGCCACACAACTGCACAACCCTTCATCCTCCACGCAGAGTGCTCTTCCGTGATTATACGCAGTTACACAGGGACGACCAGGGACCTTGGGGGTGGGAGAGCCTGATGTCGTCTCAGAGTTGGGGGTTCAAATGTTTTTCCACTAAATCGGATGTTTCCCGAGGGCGGGGATCACGGCTACTGTACCTAGGGGAGTGGTCCGCACAAGGCAGGGGCTCAAGAAACGCTACTGACTGAGTGGTCTCGTGGAAGGAGCATGGGCCTGGGAATCAGCGGACCCGGTTTCCAATCCCACCTCTGCCCCTTGCCTGCCGGGTGACCTCGCAAGTCACTTCACTTGGGCCAGTTTCCGCAACCACAAAAATGGGAATTTCAATACCCGCTCTCCCTCCTACTTAGACTGGGAGCCCCTTGGGGTCGGGGACTAGGTCCGACTTGACTGCCTTTTACCTAACCCGGCCCTTAGTATGGACAGTAAAAGTGTTTGACGGATACCACGCTTTGGTTCAGGATTACGTGCGCTCAGCTAAATGTTGAAAATGTGCTAAGAGGAGGGTGTATGGGACACTGAGAAGAGAGACTCACGCCAAAGTCTCGGTTTCACCACCCCCTAGACCACTTCCCATCTCTGCAGGAGAAACAGTTCCGAGAGAGCCTTACTTGTCGGGATCAACGGCAGAGAGGACGAAGACCAGGATGATGATATCCAGACTCCCTTCGGGCATGGGGTAACTCTTGTGCTCATCACACAGGTCGTGAACGAAGGCGAAACAGCGGGAAGGATCGTACTCGGAATTTGCCTGCGGAACATTTTTAATAAGGCCAAAAAAACGGGTGGCAACAGTCACGATGAGTTTCAGTGACTAACTGACATTCTGCATGAAAGGCAGTTTCTTCAATATCGTCATATTCATCGGGGGAGAAAGTACTTTCTACGTGTCAAGCACTGAACTGTTGGGTAGACACAAGATAATCACCATCCTCGTCCCACATGTGACTCCCAGTATTTTATCCCCATGGTATAGATGAGGAAACTGAGGCCAAGAAGTGCAGTGGACTTGCCCAAGATCCCGCAGCAGTGAGGTGGCGGAACAGGGACTGGAGCCCGCGTCTCTCGAGTTCCAGTCCCGTGCTCTTGCACTAGACTAAGCCGGCCCCCTCTCGGTAGCTTCAGTCAGCCTCCTCGCAACAGATGCTGCTGATCCCAGGGTACCGGTCCAAAGTGGGCGGTCCAGCTCGGCCCACTGCTAGAGAAAGAACAAGGGCACGATCCTATTGGCAAAGGAGTGATCGATGTCAAGTGGGAGGCCCCAGATGCTATTTTCTTGGATGATACCGAAGCCGCCACATCATCCGGGGGCATGCTGGGTAGGTAGAGGAGCACATCGCTCCACCCCCATGGGGGAAGTAGCCAGAAAAAGACAACCGAATGATCGCCTGCCTCGTTTCTGAACCCAGGACCCCGGACCACTTTAGCGGGCAGGCTTTATCTTGAGCGTGGATGGGACCGTTGGTTGTGCGTCAGCCTGGCCAGCGACACCCACTCATATGAACAAAATGTCACACGGCAGGCAGTGAGCATATGGAATTGGTAGTGAGCATTGGAAAATCATCGAGGCTGAAAACATCGGCAGGTTCAGAAAGGGTGTGGGTAAAATTCACGGGTGAGCAGTCCCCGACCTGTGGCGAAAAGTTCGGGCTGCAGTGGGATGTTGACAGAGAACACAATCTCCCGTCGGATGTTGGATGGTCCATCAGGGCAGACGTCTAGAAGGTGGCTGCCACCCGGCTCCTTCCAGCCACCCGGTCCCGTTCCCACCATCGGTGGGACACTGGGTTGACCGGGATCTTGGAATGGCCTCACTTGTGTTCTTGGGCTGAAACGTTCGCGTAATCGCAAAGACGATGGCCAGGGCCTAAGGATTTGCCCACCTCTGATGTTGACCGGTACAGTCTTTCTGACGGGTGGGGGAAAATACGGGAAATCCCAAGGAGAACTGAATTCTACAGGCCCCTTGGCTCTTCCTGCGGCTCCCCTATATGCCAAAAACGGAGCCGGGAACGGTGACAGTAGAAAATCCCGGGGAGTCGGCCCCACCAAATCTGGGACCGGAAGAGCCGTGCTCATGGACTCGGAAGAATACAGATCCAAAGGCCGAAAGACAACTTATGTCTCAGTCTCATTTCAACAGCCCTATCTCCTCAAGAGCCCCCACACCAAAAGACAGAAAACTGAATTACTAGGGGTGTCTATTTACCCTGAAGACATTTATACTGTACTTTAATCCTTCAAATATCTAAAGTGACCCAGCACTCAAGCACCCACCATACTACCAGAGAGGGACAAAGATGTTTAAAAATATCTGCATATAACCCTACTGGCTGCCTTTGGCTCCCAGATGACAAGGGCAGAGTGCTATCTTGTTACCGACAACCAGAGATTTGCTGACAGGCAGCACTTAACCTACCTGGACAAGGTCCACAGCTGTAGTGGAAAAGTCGCAGCAATAAACAAAAAGCCCCGGGTCACTGAAATAAAAGCCAGAGAAAAGGAGGAGACCTGCTTTTACTACTGCCTGCTAGAGTGGCCCGTTCAGACAGTTTCCTACACGGTTCTCAATCCTGCAATGGAATGGAGGGAAACTGGAGTACGAAGCAGATACGGAGAAAGGTTTAAAAGAAACATCGGCTGCCGGTATTTTAACCACGGTCAACAGCAGAACAGTAACCAAGAGCTATCTACGCTGTAAGCTTGTCATGGGTAGGGAATGTGTCGACCAATTCTGTTGTAGGGTACCTTCCCAAGCGCTCAGTACGGTGTGATCTGCACACAGTAAAGGCTCAATGAATACACCTGACTGATAAGTACCAGAGCTGGGGCACGCACCCTCACTGAAACCTTTTCACACCACAGGCTCTCAGCCCTGTTCTAAGATTACTGCTTGAGACACAACTGCAGCAATTCCTCTTGGCTTTCTTCCGAGTGACCGCTAGATCACTGACAAGCAAAACCCCATTATGCACAGTGCTGGGAAACAGCTCACTAGAATGCTGTTGCAAACACCCTCGGGTCAGATGAGCAGCCCCCTGCACCCCTCTAGGGCCTGGAATTGTTTTGGGTTTTTTTTAATTGAAGCTATTAGGGTCTGACTACAGGTTGCCTTTCTGAGGCCCTTTGGCGACTACCTTCAATTAACCCTGACACCATTTTACCCTCCTGTAAAACACCTCACTGGGCTTGGTGCTCCCCAATTCTGATGGTGGGGGGACCTTTGCATTCTAGTCCCACCCTCGACTATCACCGGTTCAGCTTCCTGATCTCTAAATTCATTCATTCAAAAGTATTTATTGATCTCTTACTGTGTGCAAAGCACTGTACTAAGCGCTTGGGAGAGTACAACAGACACAATTCTGCCCACAACGAGCTCACAGTCTAGATGGGGAGAAAACCATTACTATAAATAAATAAATTATAGATATATCCATATGTGCTGTGGAGATGGGAGGGAGAATGAATGAAGGAGGAAGTAAGAGCAGCACAGAAGGGAGTGGGAGAAGGGTTTAGTCAGGGAATTGGGAATACTTAATTTACAGGGATGTTTTGAAGAGTAGGTGCATTTTGTAATGCGCACAAAACACAATAAAAGTGCTTAACCTCTCCTTTCAAATATTTACACACCTATCCCCATCTAAGGTTTACTCCATCTACCCCTCGACCCAGACACACACACAGACACGCATACAGTGGTTCACAACACTGTAAACTCTGTGTCTTGAACAATCCCCTTATATTTTTCTTTTTTAAAGTATTTCTTAAGCACTTACCATGTGTCAAACACCGTTTTGAGGTAGGTACAAGTTAATTAGGTCAGACACAGTCCCTGTCCCTGCATGAGACTCACAGTCTAAGCAGGTGGGAGAAGAGGTATTAAATCCCCATGTTTCAGTTGAGGAAATTGAGGTACAGTGAAGTTAAGGGACTTCCCACCATCACACAGCAAGCAAACTGGTAGAGCTGGGCTAAAAACCCAGGTCCTCCGACTCCTAAGCCTGTGCTCCTTCCACCAGGACCCGCTGTTTCTCTGTCTCTGTCACTCCCGCTTTGCTTTTACTTTGCGGTCTGGGGTCAGAGTCTTCTCTCCCTTTGTTGCCTAAAGTGCTGAAGAGAAGCTGCAGACTAACTGATCCTGAAGTTTCTTTGTTGTTAAGTGGGGTTAAACTTTATAAGGCACTTACTTGTTTGTTTGTAAAATTGGAAAAACTGTATTTCCAACACCACAGCCAACCTGCAGAGGGGAAGAACACAGAATCACTCAAGTTTCCGATTCTCTGCCGATCTGAAACGATCACGAGGCTCAGCCTACATTCCCTCCCTGGTTTTTACAAGCATCAGGGACGCACGGGAACCACATCTCCTCGGTGTGCGCCGGGCCCCTTGACGACTGTGCCTCGGTCGTGGGAAAGAAATAGCCCTTGAGAGTGAGGGGCTGGATTCCCACGGGACTCCTGGGGGGCCGAGTGCCTTATTCCGAAAGGGGTACAATCCGCTCGGACGAGGGCAAGGCAGGCAGACAGGGTTACACTGCTCTGTGACCACCCACGGCACCCACATCCATAACCGATCACCTAGCGAGGCATGCTGACAGCTTTAGGGGGTCCATGCAAGGGAGCACGGATGGCTCGGTGCAAACCATCACCACACTGAAAAACCCTTCCGGTGCAAGTCCTGCTCACAGTGGGATGCCTCAGAGCTGCGCTCAAAAAAGGCCCAGGCAAGTCCGGGGGGCTCCGGGGCCTCTAAGCGTGGGAGGCTAAAGAGACGGGAGGGAGGAGGAGTTTGCTCTCCACTCAGAGCCAGCTCGGGTCCAGACTGGGCTCCATCCTGGCTGGGTCACTGATGGATGTCGTATTTCAGGTTTCCTTGGGCTTTTCCCTGGGTGGGACAGGACCAGAGAGGAGGAGATGAAACCAGAGCCCCGCTCCCAGCAAACACTGGGCAACCCTGTCAAGCGCTGGGAACTCCGTGACCTGCTCAGGGAACTCCCTCTACTCTCATTTCCTGGTGCAGCTCCCACAAAAGACTGAGGAGTGAAGTATGGGAGAAAAATACGGCTGCTCCCATTGAACCGAAAACACTGTGGGACTAGAACGGGGCCAAGCGACAGTAGGAAACGCCCAGAAAGTTTGGGGTCCCAATTCTCAGCCCCTCACCCTGGGAGGCTAAGCTCCCTCAGTTTCATCAGTGCCACCATCGGGTTGGAGCCGATGCATCCATTCCACCGATGGACACCGTACTCTGCCGTCCTTGAAACCCAGCATCTCCATTACGCTCTTCCATGCTCAACGGGTGAGAATCACCTCTAATATCCGGTATGTGGCAGAAGCTCCCGGAAAGTCGTCAGCACTCATCTTCAGGTGACTGAGTTTCTGAGCTATCCCATCTGCCCGGGAGGCCCGGGAATCCGACACTGGGAGACCGAAGGCATCCCCACAGCTTCCAGAGGCTCGGAGCGTTTCGCCGCCGCCGGCCTCGGGCACCAGGCTCTCGGGGGTCTTTGCAGTGGGTCGAGGGGCCAGTTCGGGAAATTCAGTGAAAAGCCAATGCCGATCTTTGAAAAAGCGATTTTCGTGAATTTTGTAGAAGCCATTCCAGTATTCATGGGCGTTGACTTCATAGTCGGCTGAAAACAGAGTCACCAAAATACCATAAAAAAAAATGTGTGCTCAAATATTTAGAATTCTGCCATATTTAAAAACTAAAGTGCTTAAGTTGTAGAACTACAAAAATAGATTTCACATCAACCGTACCCTAGGGCACTTTAGAGTCCATTCTAAAAATGGAAGACCAAGATCAAGGTTTAAGCTGGGGAGAGGGCCAAAATGGCAGACGGAAGAGTAGGAAGCAGCCTGGCCTAGTGGATAAGGCCTGGGAGTCCAAAGGACAATGGGCTCTAATCCCACCTCCAACACTTGCCTGCCGTGTGACCTCGGGCAAGTCACAACTTCTCTGTGCCTCAATTCCTTCATCCGTGGAATGGGGATTCAAAACCTGTTCTCCATCCTACTTAGACTGTGACCCCACGTGGGACAGGGACTGTGTCCAACCTGAGTATCTGGATCTACCCCAGTGCTTAGTACAGTGCATGGCACATAGTAAACACTTAAATAGCACAATTATTATTTCAGACATCCAAAAGTATCACCTGACAGGCCACTTGTCCGAGCTGTCACCTCAACCTGAGATCCCTCTAGACCCACTAGATAAGGAACGAAAAAAATGTTACTGAAAGCGCTCAGCAACATCAGAATCCACCGCTTCTTCTCCATAAATTCTCTCCCCCAAGCCTGAAAGACAAATTGATGAGAATTACCACCCCTAAACACACCTTTTTTCTCTGGAGGCACTAGTTTGGCGCTGTTTTCCTGGACTTTCTTCCTGGCAGCTGCTTCCTGTTCTCTCGACCATTCCACGTTATCCCTGCAGAGAGAAGGAAGCCACCCGCCCAGTCGTCACCATGGGCAGAAGTGATTCCCTGCCTACTTTTGATGCAGGGCCCCCCGGAGTCCTGGGTGCCCGGCTCCCACGCCACAAAACCTTCTCACTCTAGGCTTCAAGGCTCTCCATCACCTTGTCCCCTCCTACCTCTCCTCCCTTCTTTCTCCTGCCCACCCTGCACGCTCCGCTCCTCTGCTGCCCACCTCCTCACCGTCCCCCCGTTCTCGCCTATCCCGCCGTCGACTCCCGGCCCACGTCCTCCCGCCGTCCCGGAACGCCCTCCCTCCTCACCTCCGCCAAACTCACTCTCTTCCCCTCTTCAAAGCCCTATTGAGAGCTCACCTCCTCCGAGAGGCCTTCCCGCACTGAGCTTTCCCTTTTCCCTCTGCTCCCTCTCTGCCCCCCCTTAGTTAAGCCCCCTTTCCCACCCCTTTTCCTCTGCTCCTCCCCCTCTCCCTTCCCCTCCCCTCAGCACTGGGCTCGTCCGCTAATTTGTATATATTTTTATTACCCTATTTATTTTGTTAATGAGATGTACATCCCCTTGATTCTAGTTATTGCTATTGTTTTTGTCTGTCTCTCCCGATTAGACTGTAAGCCCATCAATGGGCAGGGACTGTCTCTATCTGTTGCCGAATTGTACATTCCAAGCGCTTAGTACAGTGCTCTGTACATAGTAAGCGCTCAATAAATACTGAATACTGAAAAACTCCGCCTCCAACAAGCAGGGGTTTTCAGCTGCTCACAGACCTCTCCCGGGGAGGGTTGACCGTGAGCCCAGCATCTCCCTAGGTCCGGGAACCGGAAAGCCAACGGGATTGACTTTCAGATGAACTAGTTTCCTCTCCTGGGGGCTGATCTTGGTCCCAGCCTAAAGCAGCACCTGATACAGTGCTCGACATAAAATAAGTGCTCACCAAATAACAATGTTGGTATTTGTTAAGCGTTTACTGTGTGCAGAGCCCTGTTCTAAGCGCCGGGGTAGATACAGGGTCATCAGGTCATCCCACGTGAGGCTCACAATCTAAATGCCCATTTTACAGATGAGGTAACTGAGGCACAGAGAAGTGAAGTGACTTGCCCACAGGCACACAGCTGACAAGTGGAAATACCATTGACTGTTTGGGAGGGGCCCACACTGGGTGGTAACGGGTGAGGGGAAGGGAGGGAGCAGGAGGCAGTGGAGAAGGGTGGGGTGGGTCGGGAGAGAAAAGGAGGCAGGGGAGTTTGAGAAGCTGCTTGACTGAGTAGAGAGATGAGAGGCCTGGTAGTCAGAAGGACCTGGGTTCTAATCCCAATTCCGCCACTTGTTTTTTTGGTTCGCTTTTTGTCGTGTGACTTTGGGCAAGTCACTTCACTTCCCCGTGCCTCAGTGATCCCATCTGCAAAATAGGGATTAAGACTGAGTCCCATGTGGGACACTGCCTGCGTCCAACGAGATTAGTCTGCACCTACCTCAACTCTTGGTATAATGGCTGGCACGTGGTAAGCGCTCAATAAATACGACTGACGGGCTAACACATACCGTAAAAGGCCGAAGGTGGCGGAGGGTGGGAAGGGAAGGTGGTGGGAACGAGGGGTTGGGGTGTGTGGGGAGGGGAAGGGGGAGCAGGAGGCGGCGGGGACCCAGTATGAGAAGCAGCGTGGCTTAGTTCATTCATTCGATTGTATTTATCGAGCGCTTACTGTGTGGAGAGCGCTGTACTAAGCGCTTGGAACGGACAATTCGGCAACAGAGACAATCCCTGCCCAAGAACGGGCTCAAAAGAGAGTCAGAGCTCAAGCTCAAAAGAGCTTGAGAGTCAGAAGTCGCAGGTTCTAATCCCGGCTCTGCCACTTGCCAGCTGTGTGACCTTGGGCAAGTCATTTCACTTCTCTTGAGAAGCAGTGTGGTTTGGTGGAAAGAGAACAGGCTTGGGAGTCAGAGGTCATGGGTTCTAATTCCGGCTCTGCCATTTTCATTCATTCATTCAATAGCATTTATTGAGCACTTACTATGTGCAGAGCACTATACTAAGCGCTTGGAATGGACAAATCGGTAACAGATAGAGACAGTCCCTGCCCTCTGACGGGCTTACAGTCTAATCGGGGGAGACGGACAGACAAGAACAATGGCGATAAACAGAGTCGAGGGGAAGAACATCTCATAAAAACAATGGCAAATAAATAGAATCAGGGTGATGTACATCTCATTGTGTGACTTTGGGCAAATCACTTCGCTTCTCTGGGCCTCAGTTCCTTTCTCTGTAAAATGGGGATGAAAGCTGAGAGCCCCACGTGGGACAACCTGATGACCCTGTATCTCCCCCAGCGCTTAGAACAGTGCTCTGCACATAGTAAGCGCTTAACAAACACTATTATTATTCTCTGTGCCTCAGGGACCTCATCTGTAGAATGGGGATGATGACTGTGAGCCCCTCATGAGACAACCTGTTGACCCTGTATCTCCCCCAGCGCTTAGAACAGTGCTTGGCACATAGTAAGCGCTTAACAAATATCACAATTATTATTATTATAATCCTGGCTCAGCCACTTGTCAGCTATGTGACTGTGGACAAGTCACTTCACTCCTCTGGGCCTCAGTTCCCTCATCTGCATAATGGGGATGAAGACTGGGAGCCCCACGGGAGACAGCCTGATGACACTGTATCTCCCTCAGCACTTAGAACAGTGCTTGGCACGTGGTAAGCGCTTAACACTATTATTATTCTTCTCTGTGCCTCAGTGCCCTCCTCTGTAAAATGGGGATGAAGATTGTGAGCCCCACGTGGGACAATCTGACGACCTTGTACCTACCCCCAGCGACTAGAACAGTGCCTGGCACACAGTAAGCGCTTAACAAATACGGTTATTATTATTTTTCTCTGTGCCTCAGTAATCTCATCTGTAAAATGGAGATGAAGACTGTGAGCCCCACGTGGGACAACTTGATTACCCTCTATCTACGCCAGCGCTTAGAACAGTGCTGTGCACAGAGTAAGCGCTTAACAAACACTATTATTATTCTTCTCAGGGCCTCAGTGACCTCATCTGTCAAATGGGGATGAAGACTGTGGGCCTCACGTGGGACCACCTGATGATCCTGTATCTCCCCCAGCGCTTAGAACAGTGCTTGGCACATGGTAAGCGCTTAACAAATGCCATCATTATTAGTAGTAGTAGTAGGATAGGATAGCAGAAAGAGCCGGGGCTTGGGAGTCCGAGGTCCTGGGTTCGAATCCCGACGCTGCCCCTTGTCAGCTGTGTGACTGCGGGCCAGTCACTTCACTTCTCTGGGCTTCACTGACCTCATCTGGAAAATGGGGATAATAATGTTGGTATTTGTTAGGCGCTTACTATGTGCAGATCACTGTTCTAAGCGCTGGGGTAGACACAGGGGAATCAGGTTGTCCCACGTGGGGCTCCCAGTCTTCATCCCCATTTGACAGATGAGGGAACTGAGGCCCAGAGAAGTGAAGTGACTCGCCCACAGTCACACAGCTGACAAGCGGCAGAGCCGGGATTCGAACGCATGATCTCTGCCCCCAAAGCCTGTGCTCTTTCCACTGAGCCACGCTGCTGTGAGCCTCCCGCGGGCCAACCTGATGACCCTGTGGCTTCCCCAGCGCTTAGCACAGCGCTCTGCCCCTAGGAAGCGCTTAACAGACCCCAACATGAGGACTGAATGAACGAATGCGGCGCGGGGCTGGGGGAGGGGGCGGGGTCCCGGCGGCTACCAGGCGTTGTAGTGGAAAAGGCTGTCGGCGTTGTCCAGGACCCGCGTCCCGAACGGGGGTCGCTTTCCCTCCTCGGCGGCGGCGGCGGCGGCGGCGGCGGCAGAGGCGTCCGAAAGGCCTCCATGCGGGCGGGCGGCCATGACACCGGAAGCGGAAGTGGCTCCCCTGCCCACGAAAAACTTTATTGAGGCCGAGGCGGCGCGCAATCCGCGGCGCGCAGGCGCAGAGCGACGGGCGGGAAAAGCGCCCAGCGAGCGCGCGCCCGCCCCGCCCCGCCCCGCCCCCCCCCCAGGCGGCCTTGCTGGGGCTGGGAGAACAACCATCGTCGTCGTAATAATAATGCTGCCGTTTGTTCAGCGCTTACTATGTGCCCAGCGCTGCTCTGATGACAATAATAATAATGCTGCTATTTGTTAAGTGCTTACTATTAATGTTGGTATTTGTTAAGCGCTTACTATGTAAAGAGCACTGTTCTAAGCGCTGGGGTAAACACAGGGGAATCAGGTTGTCCCACGTGGGGCTCTACTCTCTACTCTACTCTACTCTCTACTCTCTCTACTATGCGCAGAGCACTGCTCTAATGATAATAATAATAATGGTGCTATTTGTTACGCGCTTGCCATGTGCGCAGCACTGCTCTAAGAATAATAATAATAATAATGTTGGTATTTGTTAAGCGCTTACTATGTGCAGAGCCCTGTTCTAAGCGCTGGGGTAGACACAGGGGAATCAGGTTGTCCCACGTGGGGCTCACGGTCTTCATCCCCATTTTACAGATGAGGGAACTGAGGCCCAGAGAAGTGAAGTGACTTGCCCAGAGTCACACAGCTGACAAGTGGCAGAGCTGGGATTCGAACTCATGACCTCTGACTCCAAAGCCCATGCTCTTTCCACTGAGCCACGCTGCTTCTCTTGAGTTGGTATTTGTTAAGCGCTTGCTATGTGCAGAACACTGGCCTAATAGTAATGTTGGTATTTGTTAAGCGCTTGCTATGTGCACAGCACTGGTCTAATAATAATAATAATGTTGGTATTTGTTAAGCGCTTACTATGTGCAGAACACTGGTCTAATAGTAATGTTGGTATTTGGTAAGCGCTTGCTATGTGCACAGCACTGGTCTAATAATAATAATAATGTTGGTATTTGTTAAGTGCTTACTATGTGCAGAGCACTGGTCTAATGATAGTAATGTTGGTATTTGTTAAGCGCTTACTATGTGCACAGCACTGGTCTAATAATAATAATAATGGTGGTATTTGTTAAGCGCTTACTATGTGCAGATCACTGGTCTAATAATAATAATGTTGGTATTTGTTAAGCGCTTACTATGTGCAGAGCACTGGTCTAATAACAATAATAATAATGGTGGTATTTGTTAAGCGCTTACTATGTGCAGAGCACTGGTCTAATAATAATAATAATGGTGGTATTTGTTAAGCACTTACTATGTGCACAGCACTGGTCTAATAATAATAATAATGGTGCTATTTAAGCGCTTACTGTGTTCAGAGCACTATTCTAATAATAATAATGTTGGTATTTGTTAAGCGCTTACTACGTGCAGAGCACTGGTCTAATAATAATAATGTTGATATCTGTTAAGCGCTTACTATGTGCAGAGCACTGTTCCAAGCGCTGGAGGAGATACAGAGGCATCAGGTTGTCCCCCACATGAGGCTTACAATCTTCATCCCCATTTTCCAGATGAGGGAACTGAGGCCCAAAGAATAGTAATAATGTTGGTATTGGTTAAGTGCTTACTATGTGCAGAGCACCGTTCTAAGCGCTGGGGGAGATACAGGGTCATCAGGTTGTCCTACGTGAGGCTCCCGGTCGTCATCCCCATTTTACAGATGAGGTCACTGAGGCACAGAGAAGTGAAGCGACTTGCCCATAGTCACACAGCTGACAGGTGGCCGAGCCTGGATTCAAACCCATGACCTCTGGCCCCCAAGCCCGGGCTCTTTCCACTGAGCCACGCTGCTTCTCTTAAGCAGTTAAGTGACTTGCCCAAGGTCACACAGCTGACAAGCAGCAGAACTGGGATTAGAACCCATGACCTCTGACTCCCAAGCCCGTGTTCTTGCCACTAAGCCACGCTGCTTCTTCCGTTTCGGTCACCTGCCCGGGCGGGTCACTTAACTCTCTGCGCCTCAGTTTCCTCAACTGTCAAATGGGAGTGAAATGCATTCATTCAGTAGTATTTAGTGAGCGCTTACTCTGTGCAGAGCACTGTACTAAGCACTTGGAATGGACAATTCCAAGTTGGAATTGGAATTGGAAGCAGCGTGGCTCAGTAGAAAGAGCCTGGGCTTCGGAGTCAGAGGTCATGGGTTCGACTCCCGGCTCTGCCATTTGTCAGCTGTGTGTGACTGTGGGCGAGTCACTTCACTTCTCTGTGCCTCAGTGACCTCATCTGTAAAATGGGCATTAACTGTGAGCCTCGCGTGGGACAACCTGATGACCGTGTCTACCCCAGTGCTTAGAACAGTGCTCTGCACATAATAAGCGCTTAACAAATACGAACATTATTACAATTCGGCAGCAGAGACCATCCCTGCCCAGTGACGGGCTCACAGTCTAAACAGGGGAGACAGCAAAGCAAAACAGAACGAAACAAGACATCATCAAGATAAATAGAATCATGGAGATATACACCTCATTAATAAAATAAATAGGGTGATAAATAATATATACAAACACGCACAGTGCTGAGGGGAATGGGGAAGAGCAGAGGGCGGGAGGGGGAGGTGGAGCAGAGGGAAAAGGGGAAGCTCTGTCCGGGAAGGCCTCCCGGAGGAGGTGAGCTCTCAGTAGGGCTTTGAAGAGGGGAAGAGAGTTAGTTTGGCGGAGGTGAGGAGGCAGGGCGTTCCGGGACGGCGGGAGGACTTGGACCAGAAATACCAGTTCTCCCTTCCACTTAGACTGTGAGCCCCATGTGGGACAGGGACTAGGTCCGACCTGATTAAGCTTGATACGGTTCGTGCTTAACGAATACCAATAAATAATAATATTAATTTAAAAAAACCAGACCTAGCTGAGTTTACCGTCATCCTCGGGTCTCATCGAGTCCACAGTTTGAAAACCACCGTTTTGGGGGCACAGGGACAGTAAAAGACACCATCCCTTCCCTCGAGGAGCTTACAGTCAGGGAAGTAGCGTGGCTCAGTGGAAAGAGCACGGGCTTTGGAGTCAGAGGTCATGAGTTCGAATTCCGGCTCTGCCACTTGTCTGCCGTGTGACTGTGGGCAAGTCGCTTCACTTCTCTGTGCCTCAGTTACTTCATCTGTAAAATGGGGATTAAGACTGTGAGCCCCACGTGGGACAACCTGATTGCCCTGTGTCTACCCCAGCACTTAGAACAGGGCTCTGCACATAGTAAGCGCTTAACAAATACCAACATTGTTATTATTAGAGTCCTAATGGGAAGAAATCCCAACTGGTAGATGCAGAAATAAGCAAAATGAGGGTAAGCGAATTAATAAATGGAATCTTTTAACTCTACTTGGCGATGAGCGGTCACTGGGCTGACAGTGCTTTGCACACAGTAAGTTTATTCATTTATCAATCGTATTTATCAAGCGCTTACTGTGTGCAGAGCGCTGTACTAAGCACTTGGAATGTATAGGTCGGCAACAGAGACAATCCCTGCCCAACAACGGGCTCACAGTCTAAAAGGGGGAAACAGACAACAAAACAATACAAAATTGTCAGGCATCAAGATAAATAGAATAATAGATATATACACATCATTAATAAAATGATCAATAAGTACGATTAATACATGGCCCAAAGGGGACTTAGGTGGGGAAGGCCTCCTGGAGGAGGTAGCTTTTTAGGGAGCTTTATAGGTGGGGAGGGTTGTGGTTTGGTCGGCTTGAGAATAATAATAATAATAATATTGGTATTTGTTCAGCGCTTTCTACGTGCAGAGCACTGTTCTAAGCGCTGGGGGAGATACAAGGTAATCAGGTTGTCCCACGTGAGGCTCACAGTTAATCCCCATTTTACAGATGAGATAACTGAGGCACAAAGAAGTGAAGTGACTTACCCACAGTCACACAGCGGACAAGGGGCAGAGCCTGGATTCCAACCCATGACCTCTGACTCCCAAGCCCGGGCTCTTTCCACTGAGCCACGCTGCTTCCCTATGGGGGAGAGAGTGCC